>NW_020837956.1:1598785-1615999 GCF_003676395.1 Aethalodelphis obliquidens
CGCCCCTCCAAGAGTTTTCTATTGTTTCCTCATCCCCACACGTTGTTCAAAGACCCTAATTATGTCACACTGTCCAGACTTGCCAATCTCCCAAAATACTTTTCATTCCAAAATTCCTTGCTCCATTCTCTGCCATCAGTTAAAACCCAAAAATAAATTTTCTCAAAAACCAGAGGGAAATAGTCTCATTCAGTTAATCAATTATATGAAATGAGTGATAACCCTTTAATCTCCTACACATACTTAATTTTAGAAACCTTGCTACCATTGGTGAACATGAACCTGAGATTGGTGACAATCCTGCTATATAACAAGGTAAACTGTCAAATATATTGGAGTATAGTAAAAACTGGAGGGCAGTCTGGGTGTCTGCCCAGACAGGTTCAGAGTTGGCTTCACCAGTATGATTCTATCTCCACCTCACCTCCAGCTCCTTCCCTTTTTCAATTGTGAATCCACAGAATTTTTAAATGCTCAAAGTTTCACAATGCTTTTCAAACTCAAAGTGAGAGATATTGTATTAGGATGACATCACCTGGGTGGGAAAGATGTTTTCAAGGTATTATTTTTATTAGTCATTTATTTATAAATATGGAAGGCCTCTGTTTTTAGGAGAATCTTTTTAAAGCACAACTCCTCACAAAAGAGATACTTTTTTGAATGCTTTATCACACTTTAATGCAGTGAATTTCTGAATTATTGCATGTTTCACTATAATAGAGCTATATATCAGGATAAAAGATTGATGATGTGAAAACAGAAGCATTGCCATTCAGTGAAATAAAACCAAATAACTTTGAAGTTCAAAAATTATTTAAACTGTAAGCAAAATCTACTTAGAAATATGGAAGCACAACTAAAACTAAAGCATTAGACATGTGCAATCTAAATTATTAAAAGTTGCATATAAAATAAAATGAGATTTAAGTACACTAAGGATGGCATATGGAACATTTCAAGTGCTAAAGAAAAATGATACACTTTATATTGATTTTATTTTACTGGATACAAACCAAAATGCAATCTTATCAACTAATCTCTTTTAAAAGTCCTTGGATTCCTGGATTCATTCCAGGAATGAATCAAAGTTTTGAAAAGTCGTGGTTATCTGCCTTCAAGATGAAACCATGATTATAGGAGATTGTCCTAAATTTTAAGAGCTTTTTACAGAGAGTGTTTCAGTATTGGCTAGATTCACATAAAACATGTAGGCAGTATGATACACAGGAAAGATCACTGGAGTTCTAATCTTGAACATTGTTTGTAAGTCATCATCACCCCACTAAAGATCAGAATGACTTTGTCATTTAAACATTCTAGGCCTCACTTTTCTTATCTGTAAAATAAGAAAATTGGTCTAAGTGGTTTATAAAATCTTTGCTGGAACAAAATGTTATTAATAATAACATCACCTTAAGGTGAGTCAAAAACAGAACCTATTATTTAGCAGTAGACCTGGACATTATGCTATTAGAACACCTTCCAAGCTAAGAAGGATGATTCACAGTTAAACCCTGAGGTTTAATCCATTTTTCTAACTCTCTGTGTAGGATTTTAAGTAGTCAAACTTTATGATAAATAAATTGAAATGAATTAGAAATAGTTTCTCCAAACTAGTGGAGATTAGAATTATTTAGGAAAGTTGTTAGAAATGCAGACTGATTCTTGAAGCCCATTCATAGAGAATCTGATTTGGTATTTCTTTGAAAAGGCCAAGATATTTGCATTTTAAGAATTATTTTCAGATATTCTGATCCAGATAGCATAATGGACACCAATCTGACAAACATTCTCCTAAACCATTGTTAGAGCAGCACCTATGTTATTCATCATGGGAAGACAGTGAATTATCACTGATATTAAATCTTGTTTTAATGTCTGGCTGAGTGACAATCCTTTCCTTACCTAAATCTGAACACTCTAATGCCTCATGATAAGTCCACGGAAAAATATGGTAGCCACCATTTCTGAACTTGTCTCTCTGCTTTGCCCTTACCTAATATCTAGATTCTAAGAAAAATCCTTCTGATTTATGAGTGCTTGATTTTATTTCACCCAGTTTCTGACTCCAGCTCTGTAATAGAGAAAACCCTGATTTTTTTTAACGCTGTGTGAGAAAAGCACTCAGGATTTTGGGAAAGAATCTCAGCTCCAGGCTAAGGGGTATAAACATATGTCTATAGAATATGTGTTGGGACTTTTGTCTGGACTCAGGATTGTCACACTCCTTTGGATTTGGATACTGGTGCTCATCAAAGACAGTTGCAGGATAAGCACAAGGGGATTTCCTTACAGAAAAGTGGTAGAAATGGTGAACGGCTTAAGCGACTGTATCAAGCAGAACATTCCAAATGCTACTTTATTGAGTACCCTAGCAGTGGGAAACATTGAATAACCCTGTGGTAGGCAGAATTCTAAGTTGGTTCCTTAAGATTCCCTCCTCTTGATGCATATACATCTTTACCTAGTTATTCAACCAAATACTTATCCAGGTGCTACTATGAAGAGATTATGAAGATGTTATGAGTTCCCAAATCAACTGGCTTTAAAATTGGGAGATTATTCTCAGTGAATCTGAGCTAGTCAGGTGAACCCTTAAAAGAGAAGTGTGAGAGAAATTCAACATTGAAGATGGAGTTAGTCACGTGGCAAGAAATGCAGCTGGGCTCCAGAAGCTGAGAATATCCCCTGGCTGCTATTCCACGAGGAAATGGGGACTTCAGTTCTACAACTTATAAGGAACTGAAAAATACCAACAACCCGACTGAGCTTTAAAACAGACTCTTTCTTAGTCAAGCCTCTGGATGAGAAGCCAGTCACACCAAACCCAGACTTCTGACTTACAAAACTTTGAACTAATAAATTTGTGTTGTTTTAAGCTGCTAAATTTGTGGGGTTTTGTTGCAGAAGCATTAACAAATTAATACGACTTTTCATTCAATGTTCAATCACATTATCCCTCAAGGATTGTAAATTCATGGTAAACTCCCAAGTCACAAGTCTGATATTTCAGTATGATTTTAGTGATAAATTGTCTTTCATCACCCTCTAAATTTGGGGGAATGTATAACTTGTCCAAAGTAGCTATGTTAAATCTCTGTTAAAATTATTAGTTAACTAAAAATGGCCTATCATCTGGCCATTTGTTGCTGTTAATCACTGTCATTTACATGTAAGATCTTATTTAACATTTATAACAATGTTGTGAAAAAATTATTATCCCAATTATACATGTGAGAAAAATGGAATTCAGCAAGGATAAGAGAATTAAGTTTCATAGTCTCACAGCAAGTTAATGAAAGGATTTGGTTTCAAAATATGTCTTTTGATTCCAATTTCAAGATTCTTTGTACTTTTCCACAGCTTTGGCACAGTCTCCCTGTTTCAGATCTTTTATTGACTTGTTTAAGAAGAAGTGATTGAAGAGTAATGTATAAGTCTCTTTTCTGTGTGCTTTGGAAATTTATGTAAAGAAGAAACTCTGAACTTAGTTTTCATTCATGATCATCTTGGGGTTAGAGCAGAAGCTTGCTAGCAAAGCAGATTAAGTGAGGTTATTCTTTTGTACCTTCTCACCTCATTCTGATCTCTGATTTGCTAGACCCACCCCCCAACTCCCAGAAACATATACACCCTTACCATGCAGTCTAGCAGCCATGCTTCTTAATATTTACACAAAGCAGTTGAAAATGTATGTTCATGCAAAAACCTGCACATGGATGTTTATAGCAGTTTTATTCATAATTGCCAAAAATTGGAAGCAACCAAGATGTCCTTCAGTAGGTGAAAGGATAAAGTGGCATCTCCAGACAGTGGGATATTGTTCAGCACTAAAAAGAAATGAGCTATTAAGCCATAAAAAGATATGGAGGAACTTTCAATGCATATTAATAAGTGAAAGAAGTCAATCTGAAAAGGCTAAATACTGTATGATTCTGACTATATGACATCCTGTAAAAGGCAAAACTGAGGAGAAAGTAAAAAAAATCAATGGTTGCCAGTTGTTGGCAGGTGGAGGAGGAGAGGTGATTAGGCAGAGCACACAAGATTTGGAGGGAAGTGAAAATAGTCTGTATAATACTATAATGTTGGATACATGTCATTATACCTTTGTTCAAACCTATAGAATGAATAATACAAAGAGTGAACTCTAATGTAAACTATGGACTTTGGTTGATTGCGATGTGTCAGTGTAGATTCATCAGTGATAACAAACATACTACGCTTATGGAGGATGTTGATAATGGGAGAGGCTATGCATGTGTGGAATTGGGGGATACACAGGAAATCTCAGTACCTTCCTCTTAATTTTTGTTGTGAACCTAAAACTACTCTTGAAAAAAAAAAGTCTTTTTAAAAAGAAAGACATCTAAAATTAATCAAATATTAATGCCAGTCATGTCTCTTTCTCATCAATTAGGTTTTTATGGATTAGTAGCTTGATTCCATTTTGGTTTTTCATAGCTTTTTAGTGGTGACATGTGGGGATGGGACTCACTTTATCTTAATCCATCATTGTATCAGACCCAGAAACCTTGTGAAATGGCACATAATGGAATCACTATCTACCAAGTTGCCCAAACCAGACTTGTAAACAAGTTATTCCAGACATTCCCTTCTCCTTGCTCTCTGTATTCCACATGCAATAATTTTACAATTTAAATGAGCCTTAATCCTATTAATGTCCTCTATTCTAATTGCTACTGTCTTAATATAGTACCAATGGTTCTCAAACTTTGGCTTGCATTAGAATTACCTGGAGGGCTTTTTGAAACACAGATTTGTGGGCCCCATCTCCACGGTTTCTGATTTAGTATGTCTGGGGTGAGGCCTGAGAATATTCATTTCTTTTATGTTTTAATATATTTTGTACATTTATTTTGCAAATAAGTTTATAATTGTATAAACAATTATTTATTTTTACTAAAAAAGGGTTTCAAAAGATTAAGAATTCTAATTAATATATGTGGTTAAAGGTGCCAGGTATGATAATCGGAATAGGATATTTTGGGGGACTAAGAAAAGGTATACGGTAAGGAGATGATTTTTTAAGGAAAAAGAAAGTGATTCCATCCCAAAGCTGGTTATTTCTAATAGGAAAACAAACAATCTGACAAACAAACAAAAAATAAAGGGACAAACTAAACTGGAAACAGAAAGTTATAAAAGGTTTGTGAAAAAAAAGGAAATCTTTAGAAAGAAATTTTATGTGTGGTCATGTTACTCGAAAACTGGGTTCACCTCTTGTTGGGTGTTGAGTCAACAGACACAACCAAGACAAAGATTGGGAGAAGGAAGGATTTACTATTTGCAGCAAGAAGGAGAATACCGGGGCATTGTGCCAAAGCATCGTCTCAGAATATTCATTTCTAACAAGTTTCTAGATGATGCTAATGCTGGTAGTCCAGGAACCACACTTTGAGAAACCCTGATTTAGACCTTCAACTCTCCGTCTTCTGATGCCTGCACTGGTCTCTGAAATACCACATTACCCTACAGTATTTCTTCTCTTATCCATTCTCTCCATTTCCTTCAGACAGCATTTTCTAAAATACAATCTGGCAAAGCCATTTCCATATTAAAACTTTGATAACTCCTTCCATATCCTAGAGGATAAATTTTAAACTCCTTAACAAAATTCCTCCTTAACACTAACCTTGTATATTGCAACTTTTTCTCTTACCCTACGGGTGTTCCAACTCTACTGAAGTACCTTCAGTTCCCCAACTTCAGGCTCTCTCTTCCCAGGGTTTTCACATATACCATTCCATCTCCTAACTTCACTCCACTCCCCATCTCCAGCCTCCTGAATTGACCAGCATCTATTTGCTATTCATGGCTCAGCTTAGGTATCACCTCTGGAAAGCCTTTGTTGATTACTCCTCTTATGTATTAGGTTGTCTCTCCTTCATGTTCCTATACCAGCATGAATTTATCTCATCACAGCATAAATTGCATATTGCAATTGTTAGTCCATCTCAACAATCCGAAAACTCCTTCAGCCAATGATCAGCCTACTTATCTTTTTCTCACTGGTGCCTAGTGATGGTCAGGTACATAGTAGATGTTCAATAAATCCTCCTTGGATGAATGATTCAGTAAATAAGGGAATGAACAAAGGAGTGTATTAAAAATGATCTGACTACTCATTTATCTGGAAGTCTAGAGATCTTCAACATCTCAGAATTCCCTTTTTATCAGAGTAAATAATTTATACTCTTGTGTTCTTCAGTTTGGCTGGCATGATATGTTTAGCTCTCTTAGTCCTTTCAAGGCTTCACAAATGCTGATGAAGCCAGGAGTAGAGAACATTTTAAGAGAATTGGGTGAGCAATTCAGTTTTATGGTGTCAGTGAAATGACATCTCTCCCTAATGTAAGAGAGTTGGAACAACAACTGAAGATGAAAGAAAACACACAAATACACACACATGGACATAAGTTTAGCTAATCTTTGGAACCACTTCCCAGTTCTCTTCTAAATCTTAAATCAAGTAACTTCGTTGCTTCTCCTATAAGTATCTGAGTTCCATGCCAAAAAGTTGCCCAACAAATTATTCTTTTTGTTTTGTTTTGTTTGTTTGTTTTAAACAAAGCCAGTACATCTGGCTTTCTAACAAAAGAGATTAATTAAAACAAAGGACATTTAATTTTAGAACTAGAAACATAGGTTAATTGGACAAAATAAACATATTCTAAACGCGAAAAACTGAAGGTACAGAATGGTAAACTCATGACAAATCCATGTGTGAATTCATATTTAGAAAACAACCCTATCTCTGAGTCTAGACATAGAACAATCATGTGAAGTATTAATGTGAAACAGATATTTGCTTTTATTGCATTTAACTCTGTCTTTAAAAGACCAGTAGTTCTCATAAATGGTGTGGAATTAAGCCCATTGTTTAAGAAACCTTTACATGATTCTACCTGCTCACTATGGGTATTACCAATAATTTACAAAAATATCATTATAAACATAATTTTCTGAAGAAAAAATCAGATTATATTACATGTAAGAAATATGAGTTTGTATAACTTATGTGAAGATATTTTAAAATTTCTAATGGAGTGTTGGAGAGTTGGGATTGGTATGGTCTGAATTTTGTTCAAAGCAACTTGCTAGTTCCTTTCTCCACACAAACTATCTGTGAAATACGAAGCTGTGATACTGCACAGCTATTTATTTTCTAGTATGAGGTGTCAGATCCCTGCTTATCAAACACAGGGTAAGCAGCCTCTTTGTACACACATTTTTTCTGTTATGCTTCCTTAATTAATCCCTCTGATTTTATAAAATACACCAAATATTGGATAGAAAAAATGATTATCCTCTATTTATACCTTGTAGGTAAAGTAAAAAAACATTCAAGCATCTTTTCAGTGATCTAGAAAATTATCAGCATCCAATCTGATATGGCCTGAATTCCAAATTTCCAGTCTCCTGATTTCTAAGAAGTGTATGCATACGTGTGATTCAACTAATTAAACTATATTGTAGAATACATCATTTTCAGGATTTTCTAGATTTTAATTCCCTAGGTCTTCTTGATTCAGCATTTCTTTCTGTCCTGAATCTTAGAGGAAAAATAGTTTGGTAATAAAATAAAATAAAATAAAAGACGTCTTTTAATAGTGGAAGGTTTAAAATGGATTAAAAGGTTTTTATTGGAATCTCTATTCATTAGGTGCATTAGGGGAGGACACTAAAAAAAATCAATGTTTGACTTTTACTTTAACCTTAAAATGTCATTAAAGTCCCCACATGAAAAGGTTGATGCAAACACTCTTTTTACTTAATTGACAACACTTCCATTCTCTGTAGCATTTTGTAAAAGAAAGGGAGCCTATGTGAAAGGTGTAGTAAAGGTCAAAACTCAATTTGAAATATTTAGTGTTTAGATGGAAGGTCTTTATGAGTGCAGACAGATTTAATAATTAATTTTTCCACTTTTCCCATGTAACTCATCATTGTTTTTTTCAGGACATTCAGATGAATACTTTTATAGACTAAATTATATACTTCATATTTGGGCATTAAGGCACTGTCCTTCCATTTATGGTTATCCAGTAACCTTTCACCTGTTCTCACCATGATGTCAACCAGGAAGGAGGGATTGTTTTTGTCTTGTGTTGTTTTTGTTATTAATATGCTTTTTTATCCTAGTTGTTAATAATGCAGAAGAAAAAGTTAGCTTGCGGACAGAGCATTGACTAAATTAGTCACATTTCCATACTTAGCCAAGGATACAACTTAATCTTTGTAGCTGTGAAAAAATAAATCCTACTTTTAGACGCATATACTAAAGAATTTAATACTCTATTGCCCATTGAAGATATGTGACTGCTGCTAAGCAAATAGCTGTTAAGTTCAAGCTTTGTCTTCATAGGACTAGTTCCTAAGGCAGTTTTTAAATTTCAGTGGGGGCATTTAAAAATCTAAACTCAAATAGATTTTGTTGGCAACATATTGTAAGGACACGTTTATATTCTAAAAATACTTCTCTATTTTTGTTCGAATGTCAAAAGATAGACCATGATACTGAGTTCCCTTCTAGACGTGCTAAAAAGCTAAATTTTGCCATTTACCAAATCTACAAATATCCTGTGAAATTGTGGTTGGCATTTGTAACAGCAGTTCTCTGCTTGCCAAATTCATGCACACATAAGACATTTTATACCATATAAGAATGTATGGATAAAATCAGACAGATTTCTCCAAAGTCTATGATATTTTCTGGGAGCAGGGAAGACTGGAAATGGAAAATGGAAAAATATCATGGGCTTTGCAATCAAGCATTTCTGGTTTCAGGACCCAGCTCTACCATTTCCTATCTTTGTAAACCTTGCCAATTTATCTGGTCTCTCTGTACCTTCATTTTCTCACCTGTAAAAGAGTGTAAATGTCCTCCTCAGAGATAGTGAGGAGTATAGGAGTTGATTTTGCGAATGTTACAAAATGTAATATACGCAACAAAACCGCAACTGATAAATAGTAGATGTTCAATAAATGGTGGATTTTTATATATTCACTAATCATCACATTTAATATGGAAGTTTGTTACATTAAAAAGATAAACTGTTAGACAAATGGATACAAAACAGAATTTTTTTCAGTTTGAATTATCTATCTAGCCATCTATCTATCTACCTATCTATCTACTGTGTGTGTGTGTGTATAATTTTACTGAGGTATAACTGACATAACATTATATTATTTTCAGGTATACAACACAATGATTCCATATTTGTATATATTGCAAAATTATCACCACAATAAGTCTAGTTAACATCCATCCCCATACATAGTTACAACATATTTTTTTCTTGTGATGAGAACTTTTAAGAATGATTCTCTTAGCAGCTTGAAAACATACAATAAGGTATTATTAACTGTAGTCACCATACTGTACATTACATCCTCATGACTTTTTACTATATAACTGATAGTTTGTACCTTTTGACAGGACAGAAAATGTTTGATGGCAGAGGAGAAAGAAGATTACCAGGACCCTTGATAGCTCTGAGCTGGACAGTTTGGAGACATTGAATATCTACAGAATCTCTGAGAAAAGTGAATAACTGAAAGGTACAAAGGGGAGAGTCTGACCATGTTTAATTTTGCCTATTGTGAAAGTAACAACATCTATAAGCAGAAAGTATAAAATAAGAACTTATTTTTTGTTAGTTCATAGTAAAAGAATCTCTCTCTGGAGTGTTTTCGTGGAAAAGTGTGGACTAAAGAGGAGTGTTATATTATGGAAGATTGGAGATAAAGATAGCTGTGGTATCTAGAACAGAGAATTTGCTAGGGCTCAAAATCTAGCCACTCACCACAGGTAGGGAATAGTAGTAACATGGAAGCTCCGCAGCAGTGGAAAACCCCTAGCAAAGATTGAGTGTCTCCTTGTTTTTTCTTATGCTCTTGGATGGGATGTGCAAGTGTGCATTCACCTCATAAACCAGTCTAAACCTCTCTTTTCCTCTGACAATACACACTGGGAAAGTACAATGGAAATGCGTTAGTAGTCAATGTATTCCACTCTTTAGGGTCTGTCTCTAACCCAGCTTGCTTATTAGAAAATGGAATTATTGTGGGTAACTCAATATCTGGCTATGTCAGAGGGGTGTGCAGCATCACCCCCTGACCCAAGTTAATTAGAGTAAATTTCTGAAACACACTAGTAGATACTTGGAAAGCTAATTGTGGTAGAGAAACAGAAAAGGAGAGGGAAGAAAACCTTACTGAAATTCAGGGGTTGCCAATGCATACCATGGGAGATGAAGAAAAGAGAGTATAGTAGCCTAACTATATATTATATTACTTAGAACAAAGAAGTAAATTAAATATCAGTAATCACCATATTTCTTTAATTCAATAATGCCAAATATTTTGCTTTTCAAACTTGATTGTTCTATTTTTAGTTAAACTGGAAGTTTTAGTCAAATTGGAATTTGTTTTTATTTAATATATTGTATTTATTTTTAAAGATAAAATCAATTCATGTAATTTGTAATTAGGTAAATGAAAGAACAAGCAAACAAACACAGAAGTAGTTGTGCATATTCCACTCCCGAGAGATGGAGAACAAATGTTAATATAGATTAAAAGAGATTTAAGAGGCAGATCAAACAGTTTCAATGAATATTTTTTAAAAAACAAGAAAAAGAGGAAAGGGAGGAGGAGGTAGAGGAGATTTATAAGCCAATCAGGAAAATTTGGACACTTACTGTTTGTATAAGGCTATTAAAGAATTTATGTTGATTTCTGAGTGGGATAATGACTGTTGCAGTTATTTTTTAAAAGTACAATCCATGTCTTAGAATGTATTGAATTTAACAGATGAATTGATATGATGTTTGAAATTTGCTAAAAAATAATGCAATGGCAGAAAAAAATGGATAGACATAGAGAAAACAAAATTAGTAATGAATCAATAATTGTGGAATCTGGGTAATATTCCTGAATAACAGATTGCTTCCCAAAATAATTCTACTAGTTTATACTACCATCAGCTCTGTGAATTTCAGAAAGCACTTTTACCAGAATTTTTATATGTCTTCTTGAAATTTTGTTGTATTCGATGTGCCACTACCCAGCTTATCCGTCATAGTCACTAATCACACAAATGCCAAATTTGAAATTTTAAATATGGGGTGGGGAGATAAGAGATGGGTGACAAAAGGAATAAATTTGCCAAATCTGTATGGTTGTAAAAAAACAGTCTGGGACGGAGTAGGGAGCTGCTACATCTCCATGCGTTTTGGGTCGAGGATTTAAAACTCGTACGTGCCAGGCCTTCAACATGTATTTATAGAAACTGACAATTGCCTGATCCCATTATATTTCAATTTTGTACTTTGCAATTAGTGATTTATGAGGTAAGAAAGGGCAAACTGATAATTACATCTTTTATTTTCCAGGACATCCTCTTTCTACATTCAACAACTTGTAATCAAATTCCTCAGCACTTTCACATACTATTTGGTCTTGTCTGATGTTGGCAAGCTAGTAAATTGCATGATATGCTAAAAAATAATTAAATTTCTTTGACAATAAGTGATCCCATTTTATTAAATATCTTGTAATAGAAAAGGCATTGAGGAGAGAAACTTCTATTCATAGATATGAGGCATTTTATTAACATCTACAGAAGTATCACTAAGTTTGAAAAGCAATTTAGATTTCATTCTAAGTTAAGGAATGTTTGTGTGAGAATGTGTGAAATCTCATGAATATTTGTTATATTTTAAAGAAACTAATTAACATATAGGTGAAGCAATTTGAAAAGTGAGATATTTTATCTTATGGCAAGAAAATACTTTTTAAAGTAATGTTACCTGTTATTCTGTGGCACATACCACTTTGGTCATGGTTACAAATTCACAAGTATACTCTATTCAGAATCACTTCATGCATAATGCCAAAGTAATTATGATGCAAGCATATTCAAATATAGTAAGGAGATTTAATTTTTATAAGAAATATGATTGTTTTCATTAAAGGAAGCACCCTAGGAAATACTTTTAAACATTAAATACACTTAACATCCACTTTCCTACAAGTAAAGATCACCATTTATTTTCTCTAGATATGTTATATGTTTACATTTTTAAAAAATTACTTTGGCAACTATGTGGTGAATGGAATTTTCATGTGAGGAAGGAGGTGGAAAGAGCAGAAGCAAGTAGACCTATCAGGAGAATTTGTGATGTCCAGGCACAAGACGGTAATGATTTGAAATAGAGCAGTAGTAAAGGTAACAGAGAAGTAGACAGATTAGAAGTAGGGTAGGCAGTATTTTCCAAAGGAGTGAATGTGAAGGGTTTAGTGAAATACAAATCTAGGACAATTCCTAGGCACTGGCTTGAGCAACTGAATTGGTGAGAAGGGAAGATTTGGCACAAAAATTAGGAATTTCATTTCAGCCTTATGTTTGAAATACTGGATATCCAAGTGAAAAGGATAAATAGACAATTAGTTATTGAAGTTTGATGGGGTAAATAGTATATGTTGTATTTATAGACATGGAAATGGATTAATAAAACCATGTAAGGAGAGTAGGAGGAAGAAAACCCTGTGGGTGATTTTTCTGCTAAATTCAAAATAATACAGTGTTTCAATAAGGGAAAATTGATAAATTGAATCAAATAAGGCTAAGGGAGCAGTTAAGATAACAATAGAAAAATGATCATTAGATATAGGAGACAAATTAAAGATGTCTTTGATAACAAATTAATAGAATGATGAGGAAATAAGCCTAGTAGAAGTAGGATAATGAGAAAATTCAATGTAAGTTAATGTTGACAGCAACAAGAGATGCCTCTTTCAAGAAATTTAGTTGTGAAGGTGTACTAGTTTTTTATACTGCTGTAGCAAATTAAGCAGCTTAAATAATACGATTTATTATTTCACAGTTCTATAAGTCAGAAAGCCAGCACAGATCTCACTGGGCTAATATCAAGGTATAGACAGCACTGTGTTCCTTTCTGGAGGCTCTGAAGAAGAATTGGTTTCCTTGTTTTTCCCAGTTCTAAAGGATATCACATTCTTTGGTTCATAGCCCCATGAGCAAGCAACATTGAGTCTCTGCAATACTAGCAGCATCAAATCTCTCTCTCTGACCCTTTATCATTATCACATCTCTCTCTCTATAACCCAGCCAGAAAAGGTTCTTGAATTTTAAGGGCTCATATAATTAGACTGGGCCCACCTGAATAATCCAGAATAATCTCCCTATTTCAAGGGCCATACCATTAATCACGTCTGCAGAGTCTTTGTTTTGAATGCCTTTGCATTGTAAAATAACATATTTACTGGTTCCAGGGATTAGGAGATGTACTTATTTGGAGGCCATTGTTCTCTCTACCACAGAAGGGAAGCAAAGAGAGTGGGTACGTAGTTAGAGGAAGATATTAGGGGAGTTTATTTTATTTTATATTGGAAATATTCAGGTAGAGGTTATGAAGTATTCAGTAGATAAAATGCAAACATATATGAATATGTTTAAATAAATAGTGTATAGTATTCAAGATACGTTACTCTTCTCTCATCTTTCTCTTTTCCTTCTCTTTGACACAGATTTTTCTTTCATTAATAAGTCAATTTTTTATCAACGTGCTATTTATATTCTTCTAAAATACATCCTTCTTAATTTAATAAAACAATTAAAAGACTGAGAAACAGACTTACCCTGCCTCAAACCTCCTCATCCCACAGTAACACGAGGGAAAAACAGTAGCAAAAGAAGAAAAAGCTAATCACAGAACACTATGTGGTTTAGTAATAAATAGTATTTTTTATATTCATCATAATGTACAGAGCAAATGTTGATTTAACCAGAAAAATTTTGATTTCTATTTTGAGAGAATAGCAGAAGCCAATAAAAGATAGCTAAAATACTTGTTGCAACAAAATTTGTACTGACGAAAAATTTTTAATGATGTAAATATCTATCAAAATAAAAGAGTGAATATATATCATTAATCTTATAAACTTATACAGCAGTAAAATTAAAATGAATAAAACCCTCCCGCATAAACATGGATAAAATTTAAAACATAATTTTAGGGGAAAAATTTTGCAGAAAGCATGATAACATCTTTTACATTTAAAAATATGCAAACGCATATAAAATAGTTTTATGTGTAGGAGTGATAAATTCATAGTAATTACTTCTTAGATGAGAATGAGAGGAATGGGATCATGAAAAGCTACACAGAGGATTTAAATTTTATTTGAAATATTTCATTTAAGCTAGGTGATAGGTACACAGGTGTTCATTATATATTTTTCTATGACTTTACATGCCTGTAGTAATTCACAAAAGTAATTTTCAAATAAAATCAAGCAACAATCAAACAAGCAGACAAACTCTAAGACAAAATGGTGATGAGAACACTTATACCAGAGGGAGCCATGAGGAAAAAAATAAATGACCTGCATAGTCCCTTGCACATACTAGACATGCAATAAATATTTTTCCTTTTGTGGAATTCTTTAAAGGCCTAAATGCAAGGGAACAGCAAGGGAGAGATATACAGGTAAAGCTACTATGAGAGGTATGTTTGACTTCATAAAAGGAAGGGGCTAAGAAAAGATATTCTCTAAGACGGCCACCTACTCAAACCTCATATAATTATGACTTAAGTGATTCCTGATTTGTGATGCCAACAGCCTTAAAACTCTAATAGTTTGAAACCCGTTAATCTAGCTCCATTATCCTCTCCCATAAGAAAGGGTGAGATAATTTTTCCAATCTGTATTTGAAAGCAGGTTGAGTTGCTGCCCAAAAACAGCTACAGCATTTAAAGTAATTAGGTTTTACTTTATTTTAATATGCTTTGTCTTACAATAAAATATCTGGAAGAAAAGAGGAAGACCTTTTAAGCAAAGAGTTAAAAGTCAGAAAATTTAGTTTTACAGAAATTATGTTTTATCACATTACTGTATCTTAGAGTTTAGTATGGAAGTTATTCTTTTCATATTCAGGCTGTTTTATCTCTTCAAGACTGTGTGAAATATTTATTTGTCCTACTGAATATGTCTCATCTCATTTATTGTGAAATATTTACTTTCTCCCAGCAGCAACTATCATACATTTTGTTAGATCTATTTTCAACCACCAGACCAATGAGATAGTCAACTTTTTCAAATATTCCTGTGTGGCAAATATTTTATTTTTAATTTTTAATAAGTACATTAAGGTGTTTTATGAATCTAATATGAAATAATTTAATATCACTATTCTAATGTTTCCTTATGTTTTTTTATTGCTATGTGATACATTATAGTTGACAATTTGTGGTATATGGTTGTGGCAGATTGTATTTTTCCAAAGACCTGTGTAACACTATCTCCTGTTGTTCATGGACTTCTTATGTGTGACCTTACCACATCCCCATCTGGAAAAGGAGCTGATAACCTTTACCGTTGAATCTGGCTGGAATGTTCTTATAGCCTTGGCTTATAGAGTATAGTGGAAGTGATGCTATGTGGTTTCTGAGGCTAGGTTATAAAAGACAATAAGACTTCTGTCTGTTTCTTTCCTGTGGAACTGCTTTTGGAATCCAGTCACTATACTGCAAGAAAGCCTAAGCCACAAGGAAAGATGAGGCTGAGATTCCAGGCAACAGCCATCATCAAGTATCATCATCATCAATTGTAGGATATGTAAGAAAACCTTAGAGATGATTCCAGATCCAGCCATTGTCTGGTTACAACTTCATGAGAAACCCCTAAGGAGAACTACCTATCCTAAGCAGAGTTGGTTCCCAATGCCATAAGAAATAATAATAATAAATGATTGTTGTTGTTATGTGTCGCTAACTTTGGGATGACTTGATATGCATCTATTATATTCAGAACAGGGGGATGCTGCTATAATAAAATCTAAAACAACCTTTATGAAAGGATAGTGAGCAGACGCTGAAAGTCTTTGAGACTGTTAGCAGGAGTCTAAAGAACCCTGAGAAGAATGTCTTTGAAGACTCACCAGAAAGTGATGAAAATGCAGTTAAATGACGAAGGATAAAAGACTCTTGTGTAGTGGCAGAAAGTTGAGCAACAATATTACTTGTAAAAATACGAAAAATAGAAAATAAACCTAATGAATTCTATTACTTAGTTTAAGGAGATTTCCAGGTAAAATGTTTCATGACATGCTTATCTTCTAGCTATTGATAATAAAATGAGAAAAAAAAAAAAAAAAAAGCTTAAGAAGAGTGAAGTCACCAAGATGGAGACTTGAAAGCTCCTGAATTTCCCTCTTCCTAAGGGTTGCACCAAATGTACAGCTACACACAGATTAGTTCCCTCTGAAAGAAAACCAGAAGCTAGTTTAGTGACTCCTACACATCAGGCATTTGAGTAAATACATTTTCAATGCAATCCCTATCAAAATTCCAATGGTATTTTCCACAGAACTAGAAGGAAAATCCTAAATTTTGTACAGAACCACGAAAGACCTTGAATAGTCAAAGCAACCTTGCAGAAGAAAATAAAACTGAAGGCATCACGCTTCCTGATTTCAAAGTAGACTGCAAAGCTATGGTAATCTAATCAGTAAAGTATGGGCATAAAAACAGACACATAGGTCAGTGGAACAGACTTGAAAGCCCAGAAATGAATCCATGCATATATAGTCAATTAATTTTTGACAAAGTTGGCCAAGAATATACAATGGGGGAAGGATAATCTCGTCAATAAATGGTATTGGGAAAACTGGATATCCATGTGCAAAAGAATGGAAATGGATCCCTGTATTACACATATACACACACACACAAAAGAAATTATTTATTGGATTAAAGACTTGAATGTAAGACCTGAAACTGTAAAACTCCTAGAAGAAAACATAAGAGATAATCTCCTTGACATCATCAGGTAATTATAAATCAAAATCACAATGAAATATCATGTCACACCTATTGGGATGGCTATTATCAAAAAGACAAGAGATAAAAAGTGTTGGTAAGGATATGGAGAAAACGGAACACTTGTACAGAGCTGGTGTTAACTGGTACAGTCACTGTATAGAGTATAGAGATTCCTCAAGAAGTTGAAATAGAACTACCATATGATCCACTTCTGGGTATGCATCCAAAGGGAGCAGAATAATTATGTTGAACGTATATCTTCACTGCCATGATCAGTGCATCATTATTCACAATAGCCAAGGTATGGGAACAACTTTGTCTATCCACAGATGATTTT
>NW_020837956.1:1616099-1680857 GCF_003676395.1 Aethalodelphis obliquidens
TATGTATGTATGTATGTATGTATACAAGCATACATACACAACTGAATATTATTCAGAATTCAAAAAAATTAAAACTTTCCATTTGCAACAACATGGATGGACCTTAAGGGCATAATGCTAGGTGAAATAAGCCAGAAAAATAAGCAAGGAAAATACTACATGATAACACTTTTATGCGGACTCTAAAACAAAAAAGTGGAACTCATGGAAACAGAGTAGAATGGTTGCCCAGGGGTGGGAGATGGGGGAAATAGAAGAGGTTAGTAAAAGGGTATGGAGTTTCAGTTATAGGATGAATAAGGTCTAAGAATCTAATACATAACATGGTGATTATGGTGGATGATACTATATTGTATAATTGAAATTTGCTAAGAGAGTAAAACTTTGTTTGCATACACACCAAAAAAGGTAAATATGTGAGGTGATGGTTGTGTTAGTAACTCAATTGTGGGAATCCTTTAACAATGTTAGGGATATCAAATCATCATATTGTATACTTTAAATATATTACAATTGTATTTGTCAATTATAATTCAATAAAACTGAAAAAAAGAAAAAAAAATCAAGCTAGAGAAAACGTTCTTATATATAAAGGAGCAAGTATTTGGCAGGTTTGAAAATAAAACTGTTCCTTATTTTTAATCGCTTTAAATGCCAAAAGATGCTTATTTAATAAATAAACTTCTGAGTAGATATTAAATCTAGGATGCTCTCAGAAAAAAAACACCATTTAAAAATTAAGTCAAGGCAAGACTGATTTAATTGACATTTATAGGACATTCCATCCCAAAACAGATTATAATTTCTTCTCGGTTGCGCATGGAATATTCTCCAGAATACATCACTTCTTGGGTCACAAATCAAGCCTCAGTAAATTTAAGAACATTGAAATCATATCAAGCATCTTTTCTGACCACAACACTATGAGATTAGAAATGAATTACAGGGAAAAAATCGTAAAAAGCACAAACACATGGAGGCTAAAAAATACGTTACTAAAAAACCAAGAGATCACTGAGAAAATCAAAGAGGAAATAAAAACAATACCTAGAGACACATGACAATGAAAACACGACGATCCAAAACCAATGGGATTCAGCAAAAGAAGTTCTAAGAGGGAAGTTTATAGCTATACAAGCCTACCTCAAGAAACAAGAAAAATCACAAGTGAACAATCTAACCTTACACCTAAAGGAACTAGAGAAAGAAGAACAAACAAAACCCAAAATTAGCAGAAGGAAATAAAGCATAAAGATCAGAGCAGAAATAAATGAAAAAGAAACAAAGAAAGGAATACCAAAGATCAATAAAACTAAAAGATGGTTCTTTGAGAAGAAAAATTGATAAACCATTAGCCAGACTCATCAAGAAAAAGAGGGAGAGAACTTAAATCAATAAAATTAGAAATGAAAAAGGAGAAGTTACAACAGACCCTGCAGAAATACAAAGAATCCTAAGAGACTACTACAAGCAACTCTATGCCAATAAAATGGACAACTGGGAAGAAATGGACAAATTCTTAGAAAGGTATAACCTTCCAAGACTGAACCAGGAAGAAACAGAAAATATGAACAGACCAATCACAACTAATGAAATTGAGACTGTGATTAAAAATCATCCAAAAAGCAAAAGTCCAGGACCAGATGGCTTCACAGGTGAATTCTATCAAACATTTAGAGAAGAGCTAACACCCATCCTTCTCAAACTCTTCCAAAAAATTGCAGAGGAAGGAACACTCCCAAACTCATTCTATGAGGCCACCATCACCCTGATACCAAAACCAGGCAGAGATACTACAAAAAAAGAAAATTAAAGACCATTATCACTGATGAATATAGATGCAAAAATCCTCAACAAAATACTAACAAACAGAATCCAACAGTACATTAAAAGGATCATACACCACAATCATGTAGGATTTATCCCAGGGATGCAAGGATTCTTCAATATAAGCAAATCAGTCAATGTGATGCACCATATTAACAAATTGAAGAATAAAAACCATATGATCATCTCAATAGATGCAGAAAAAGCTTTTGACAAAATTCAACACTGATTTATGATAAAAACTCTCCAGAACGTGGGCATAGAGGGAACCTACCTCAACATAATAAAGGCCATATACGACAAACCCAGAGCAAACATCATTCTCAGTGGTGAAAAACTGAAAGCATTTCCTCTAAGATCAGGAACGAGACAAGGATGTCCACTCTCACCGCTACTATTCAACATAGTTTTGGAAGTCCTAGCCATGGCAATCAGGGAAGAAAAAAAATAAAAGGAATACAAATTGGAAAAGAAGCAGTAAAGGTGTAACTGTTTGCAGATGACATGATACTATACATAGAGAATCCTAAAGATGCCACCAGATAACTACTAGAGCTAATCAATGAATTTGGTAAAGTTGCAGGATACAAAATTAATGCACAGAAATCTCTTGCATTCCTATACACTAATGATGAAAAATCTGAAAGAGAAATTATGGAAACACTCCCATTTACCATTGCAACAAAAAGAATAAAATACCTAGGAATAAACCTACCTAGGGAGACAAAAAACCTGTATACAGAAAACTATAAGACACTGATGAAAGAAATTAAAGATTATACCAACAGATGGAGAGATATACCATGCTCTGGGATTGGAAGAATCAATATTGTGAAAATGACTATACAACACAAAGCAATCTACAGATTCAATGCAATCCCTATCAAATTACCAATGGCATTTTTTACAGAACTAGAACAAATCATCTTAAAATTTGTATGGAGGAACAAAAGACCCCAAATAGCCGAAGCAGTCTTGAGGGAAAAAAAACGGAGCTGAAGGAATCAGACTCCCTGACTTCAGACTATACTACAAAGCTACAATAATTGAGACAATATGGTACTGGCACAAACACAGAAACATAGATCAATGGAACAAGATAGAAAGCCCAGAGATAAACGCACGCACCTATGGTCAACTAATCTATGACAAAGGAGGCAAAGATATACAATGGAGAAAAGACAGTCTCTTCAATAAGTGGTGCTGGGAAAACTGGACAGCTACAGGTAAAAGAATGAAATTAGAATACTCCCTAACAGCATACACAAAAATAAACTCAAAATGGATTCACGACCTAAATGTAAGACCGGACACTATAAAACTCTTAGAGGAAAACATAGGAAGAACACTCTTTGACATAAATCACAGCAAGATCTTTTTTGATCCACCTCCTAGAGTAATGGAAATAAAAACAAAAATAAACAAATGGGAACTAATGAAACTGAAAAGCTTTTGCACAGCCAAGGAAACCATAAACAGGACGAAAAGACAACCCTCAGAATGGGAGAAAATATTTGCAAACGAATCAACGGACAAAGGATTAATCTCTAAAATATATAAACAGCTCATTCAGCTCAATATTAAAGAAACAAACAACCCAATCCAAAAATGGGCAGAAGACCTAAATAGACGTTTCTCCAAAGAAGACATACAGATGGCCAAGAAGCACATGAAAAGATGCTCAACATCACTAATCATTAGAGAAATGCAAATCAAAACTACAATGAGGTATCACCTCACACCAGTTAGAATGGGCATCATCAGAAAATGTACAAACAACAAATGCTGGAGAGGGTGTGGAGAAAAGGGAACCCTCTTGCACTGTTGGTGGGAATGTAAATTGATACAGCCACTATGGACAACAGTACGGAGGTTCCTTAAAAAACTAAAAATAGAATTACCAGGTGATCCAGCAATCCCACTACTGGGCACATACCCAGAGAAAACCATAATTCAAAAGGGCATAATGTTCATTGCAGCCCTATTTACAACGGTCAGGTCATGGAAGCAACCTAAATGCCCATCAACAGACGAATGGATAAAGAAGATGTGGTACATATATACAATGGAATATCACTCAGCTATAAAAAGGAACGAAATTGAGTGATTTGTTGAGACGTGGATGGACCTAGAGACTGTCATACAGAGTGAAGTAAATCAGAAAGAGAAAAACAATATTGTATATTAACACATGTATGTGGAACCTAGGAAAATGGTACAGATGAACCGGTTTGCAGGGCAGAAGTTGAGACACAGATGTAGAGAACAAACGTATGGACACCAAGGGGGGAAAACTGCGGTGGGGTGGGGATGGTGGTGTGCTGAACTGGGCGATTGGGATTGACATGTATACACTGATGTGTACAAAATTGATGATTAATAAGAACCTGCAGTATAAAAAAGAAACAAACAAACAAAAAAACCAACTAATACTAAATTTTCTTTGGGTTATTTGTATGGAAATATGTTAATATAAATTTTTCAGACATTACATGAAATTTCTAAAAAATCTTATATATTCTGGTATAATGTTATAAGTCATAATTCTAGTTATTACTTTAAAATGTATGTCTCAGAAATAACTAAATTTCCTTGTCAGTTGCATTATTATGAAGTTTCATCAAATCTTTAACCGTGGTCATTTTTAAGTCTTTTGTCATTTACAGACAGCTCTGGGTGTACTCTATTGCTTTTGCAAATATGTTCCTATAAAAGAGTTTCATCTTCAAGGAATTCATGGAAAAGACTCTGACAAGTACAGGTTTCTGGTAACTGACTATACTGCTGAACTGAATGAATAAGCATTTTCAGAACGCTAATGGAAAACTGATGAATTCATAAAAGTGCTAACAAAAGATCAAGATGGAAAAAATAATAATTACATGGGACTGAGTGAACTGATGAGGATGATTATAATTCTTGTGACTTTCTGTTTGAATAAAAAAAAAATTAAGTAAAGGTAAGACTGCAGAGCATCTCTTTAAGACCTCAGAGATATAGAAGGCAAGGTACTCTTTCAAGTAAGCAAAAAGCTCTTTTAGAATTTCAAAGACATGCATCTCAAGTTGGGCTTCAAAGACTCCTAGGTAATGCCCTACAACAATTTCACAAGATGCCTCAAGTAGAGAGGGGCTTGTATCAAGGAAGGAGGGTTGTGGCTTTTATGTAATGGACTAAGCTCCAGTAAGACTCATAGGGATCCAAACATTTTGAAGAGGATGAGAAAACAGTGTCACCGTAGACTAAAAATACAAGCAGTACAAAATAAAAAGGTCTTTAGATCCTTGAACTACTTATTTCTATAAGAAAGAAGCCATCTGAAAAAAACTAGTCTGCTGCAAACATCAGCCATTTCTTATGGAAAAGAAATGATGGCTCAGAGAACAGACAAAAGGCTAGAAGATGAAACCGAGAGCTGTGCAGAATTATTCCTAGAGAGTAGAACTGAGCCCTAATCAAGGAACTAGCAGCATGTTGCCTGGATGTATTTCTGAATTCCTGTGGATTTCTGGTTGCTTTGTGCCTCCCATTTCCCACCCTTTATGAACATGAGTGTCTATAGCAGTTTATTGTATGCTGTCCCATTATTGTTTGTTAGGTGCAGTGTTTAAGATAATTTGTCTACTTGATTCATTAGTGTTCAGATCAAGAGGAATAGTGTCCCAAAAGCTGTGTCTGAGGAGCTTTTTATGCACCTGACCCACGTTTTGATGAGATCATGGACTTTAAACTGATGCATAATGGGGTGAAAGTTGGATATGCATGGGAGGGAATTAGTGTATTTTTCATGTTGAAGGAATGTGAACTTTCCTGGTCAGAAGAAGTATTGAGGAAGATTTTATTTTCCAAAGAGTTTGTAATGATATCTCCTATCTGCTACTTAAAATGTGATCTTGTCATTGGAACAGTAGTGCATTACCTGGCTTAACCTTCAATTTAATTACAATGCAAAATACTATTTCCTAATATAAAGAAAAACAGAAAACTTGAGTAGACATCTGCAGACTTTGGTTCTACTATTGGCACTGTTTGTACTTGCTCTCTGACCTTAAACAAAAATATTTTCCTCTTCAGACCAAAATCTCTTTAAATGTGAAATCCAGGACCTGAATTTGGTCAGGGAAATTTAAACCTGGGCTTATTGACTTGGAGTGAATTCCATTGTCATTACCACAGGAGTTGAGCTCCAGAGCTTGCACCTCATTTCAATCAGAGCACCTCTCTTTTTATCTGTTTTACATTTGGGACTTTTGCTTATCTTTTATTTGAAGAAAGACTTAATCAGCTTAAAAATAAATTCTGAACGCTGCTGTTTTTGATGATCAGTATTATCCCTTTCCACTTTAAAATTCTATAATTCTTTGTTTTGCCAAATAAGTCATCTAATCCAATAATTTTTCAAAAGTATGCTTCCTCCTCCTCCCCTATTAAGGAAGGTTAACAAAACCAATCAATCTGTTGCCTGAAGAAGAGTAGTTGAAAGAGTAGGCAAATTATCCAAAGTTATTCTCTGATTCTACTGAAAAAAGATGTGGAAAAAGCCATGAAAAAAAGTTGAAGTAATTTCCAAGCAATAAGTATATTGTAATATTTTTAAAGGTGTTATTTCTTTCTATAAAATATTAGTAAAATTTTACTGGACTTATTTGATCTTCATTGCTCTTTTGATTGTATAATTATTAAAGGCCTCTTCCTGTTTCAGTAGAATGGATAAACTCCCATTAGATTGACTACTGGAAACAATGCCAAATGATGATATGTGTTCTGTCAGGATTTAAGGAGATTCGTTGTATGATGAAAAAGTAAAGTATGTCACTGACCCAGTGGGAACTACCGACAAATGATCTGAAAAGCAGTAGGCAACAATGTACACTTACTTAGAACCAGTCTATGGCAAACTCTTATTCCTAATTATTTTAGCTATTTTGTTTTTGCTCTTGGTCACACATGTATTAAAATGAATAAAATAAATCTCCTAAAGCAGTTTTATGACCTTCCCTACCATTTGTATTCTTTAGCCAGTTTGACAATGGAGAAGAGCCTTCTTTCCTTGCTTTAAGGAATAATGGGCAATGATAACAGCTAAGTCTTATAAGTTTTATGTAGGTATATTCTTTGTTTTGTTTTGTTTTGCTGTTGTTCCCTTAGTGCCAAGGACACTACATGACATGTAATAGGTGCTTAATGAATATTTGTTGAGTAAATAGTAATAAACAATAATGATACTTATTTAGCCCTAAATGTGAGCCAGATTATAACCTAGTTGATAACACATGCACACACACACAATCTAATCTTACCAAGAACCATTTAGGTAGATAGTATTATCACCCTCATTTCATTTCATTTCATTTTTGGATAAAGAGAAAAATTAACTTATCAAGGTCTCACAGAAAACAAAAGTGCCAATTTTTTTTAATCCAAGGCAGTCTGTTCTGAAGAGCTGTAACATCGAACTATCTTGTCTCTATGAGTAGAACAAACCTTGTCATAAAATGTATCCTGCTAAGGAACTGATTGTAATTTGGTTCATAAAGAGAGAGGAAGACTAAAAGTAAAATAAATAAGCCTTGGGCTACAAATTAGGGGAAGATAGTGGCCACCAGACCACCATATTTTCAATATATACAGAGCTCAGTGTCATCAAAGTATTTGCCAAAGGAATAAACACCTTGAAGAAACTTAATAGTATTAGCAGGACACACATAATCCTATGAACAGAATAGCTCCTAAGAACTGCAGAGGAGACATTTGCCTTTTTTCCTCCACTCACTCACAAGTCCTCAGTTACCTTTCAAGGGTTCTTCATCCAAAAGCAGACAAGTATTATTCCTATCTATTCAGCTCCCAAGACAGCCACAAAATCCACCTTCAAGATTTGGCCAATTAAAGTCAATAATATTTCATATTCCCAAGAATATTTTAATTTAAAAACTAAATAAGGATAAATAAGCTAAGAAAAGACACCTAAGAAAGCTGTTACTTGTGGAAGCATTTCTGGCAGTGTACACTATCATTGGGACATATTTTTAGAAATTAGGGCTTTTCAAATACCCCTCATATCACAGCTTGTTTATACTTACTGGTTCCCCCTATTTTCAAAGAAGGCCTTCTCCTATGGTTAAGAAATCAATGATCAGTCATACTGAATTTTTTTTGGAGGGGTGGTGGTTTTAAGAACAACATATTGTATGCAGCTCAATCTGCTTTATTCTAACTTTCTTTTTACAGATAGAACTGAGAATTTATTAATGGTCTTCAAATACCATGTTCTATCCAAATCATGGCTAAAATATGTCTTCTCTAAAATGAGATCAGGACACCCAATAACCTTTCCAAATGCCGCCACAAATAGTGGCTGTTATGTAAAAATTGAAATTCTTTATCGTATTGTTATTGGATCCCTAGAAGGAAAAAAATAACTGCAGTTTCTAATCTCTGCATATCTATTATTACACAACATTCAGAGGCCCCAAGTGAAATAATTTATAGACTAAACAAAACCTCAATAATAAGTGGAGGTAAGAAAAGTCCAGTTTAAAATATAGTATCTTATTAAACTAATGCCATAAATAGTAGGCAAGAAGGTAACATTTTCTCTCTTTGCAATAAATAGGCTTATGGTGAGTTAAATTCCTTTACTTCTTATAGAATTGGCCATTTGACCTCATCTGAATGGAATCTGTAATGTTCCACTTTTATTCACAGTCCTTCATTATTTATCTCACAAAAAGTGTTACTTAATACAAAGTTTGATTCCTACACGTCCTTCTGAAAGCAGAACAAGGCAATATAATAGTTTCAAATTAAATTACAACATATTGTCTGTGATTGAAGTTTTTGTTAGAGAATCTCAAATCCTTCACCAATAATAATTAAGCAGAAATATCAAATGTACTCTCAGAGGTCTCAGTGGGTATTTCTGACTGCTGCACTTCAGTGGGAGGAAATTAAATGGTTGCTAGAGGCTGTACTATAACTCACTTGGGAAGGTAGATTAAGAACCCAAGTGTCCTAGATCTTCATCCATATTGAGGGGGGGAAATAACCCAAAACAATGGGGCAGAAGAAAAGCTTCAGGTAAAGCATTTTAAAACTAATAGAAATACATGTGAAAAGCAGTAACTGAGGCACATGCTGTTGCTCTTTACAGATGGAGCCAAGTTGCCATTTTTTCTTGCAGCATGGTGAGAAATTAAAGAGTTTACATGTTTTTCGATCAGATAATCCTTTTCATTCTCACTTAGGCATAGTTTTATGTGAATCAGAGGGAGTATGACCTGAAGGTATGTGGCTGGGGATATTCAAAAGAATGATTTATTTTGCACATATGTACCTATATAGTGACTATATGTTTTAGTCCACAATCTCAAGTGTGAGAGAAATGTCACATTTATTTTCTTTAAGTCTAATTAAGCTCAAATGTAAGCCTCTTTCCTGCTAGAACAGAGGAAAATTCATTCTTAGAAATTAAGTGGAGGACTAGTTCTTTCCTTACGGTTGCCCCAATACCAAGGAGGCCCATGTAGTACTTGACAAAAGAAGAAGGCACTCTAGTTTCATCACAGTCACTTGTAATCACCACATTGTCTGAGCCAAGATGAGTTCTAGATATCCAACAGCTGGGCTGTGCCCATTCCATGCCTGATGAAAGATCTTTCCTGAGGTTGAGAACCTGGGTCTGCCTAGAGTTCAACCATTTTCCTATGAACTCCAACTTTCTCCCTGGGGCTCTTACAGAGAACTGGGAACCCCCAGTAGGCAGCTCCCAGTGCCTTGCGGCCGTCTCAGGATCAGAGAGTTTCCAATTTCCTCTCTCTAAAATCAAAGGACTCACCTCTCCCCCATCACTTACAGGAAGACAGTGTCTCTGAGTATCTTCTATTTTTGACCTCTGCATCACAGTTTTCCCCTGAAGAATGAAAATCCAAATATCTAGCCCCATATGTTGACCTGAGGGTAGGGAAGGAGGCTGGAAGGAATACTATAGGCAGGAAAAAAATATTTTTTTAAATTAATATTCCAACAGTTAAATCTTTTAAATGGGCATACATAACACTTCTAAGTTCTAAACATATTTAGTGTTTGCATAACCATGTAGATTTTATCCTGGAGGTAACATTATACAAATGAGCTATATTCCACAAGGTAGAGTCCCACTTTGCTCAGATATAGGAAGAGTGTCAAATTATTCACATCAGCAGTATGATACTGTTGAATCACTAACAAAGGCTCATTACAAAGTCACTCAAAACTCTATGGAAAGGAGTGCTTCTGATACCTCCTACCTTTTCAATGTCATGAGGAACTAAAGCATTTAGTTGCTATGAAGTTTGGATGGTCTCATCTATAGCAAAATAATATAATACCTTTTCAACAGATGAACCCAAAGTCATCCTCATTTAATCACAGCATCCCAATGCAACATTAAAGGGATAAAGGGCAGTTTGCCAGCCCCAGACAGCAGCACTTTGATCATGACACTCCTCCAAAATTATTTCAAGTTTGGCTTCAGAGGTCTTGAATTTCATAGAGTTTGGAAATAGAGGGGTTTAAAAAGAGTTACAACAAGTTATGAAATCTTTTCTGCTTCTGTTTCCTTATCAGTAAAATGGAAATAAAAGAGTATATAGATCATAGGATTATTGTGAGGATTGACTGTGTTAATGAACTAAAACAGGCCTGGGACAAAGGGGTATTCAATAAATCTTTGTTGTTTATTAATGTGATCATTATAGTTATTGTTATAATAGCATGTTGAACCATAATGGGATTATATGTTGGGCATGCTAGGTGAGCATGCATGTGGTGTCTCATGTTAGATACTCCAACGTGAAAGACCTAAGGAAGCATGTCCTACCAATGAGGATAGTAAAGTAGCAAAAGCATAGTGGGTTACAACAAGGCCCTAATTTATTCATACATAGAAGAACCTCCATACAGAATTCAAAAATATCCAAACACAATACCCAAATATAATTCAGCGTATTGTTTCCATTTCAACTGAGAATTCTGGGTACTAGACAAATAAATATTGAACATTAATCAATAAAAAATTAGACTATTTTAGAGCAGAATCAGATTAAGCATAAAAGATGAAACAATATTACCTCAGAGTTTTAAAATGACCAAGCAGAGATGCAGAGAAGTTGTCTTGCTCCATTTCATCTACTGGCAGAATAAGGAATAGAATTTGATTTCTGTGTTACACCTCATCCTTGTCCCCATGGTACTTATATTCTACACTATAACTTCTACACCAGGGGTTGAAAAACTTATTCAGCAAAGGATCACATAGTAAATATTTTTGGTTTTGCTAGCCAAATCATTTCTGTACTCAGCTCTGCCAAAGTAGCAAAAAAACAGCTATAGATAATATGTAAATGAATACAAGTGACTGTGGTACATTAAATTTCCATTTATGGACACTGAAATTTGAATTTCTTACAATTGTCATGTACCACAAATACTATTTTTCTTTTGATTTATTTCAACCATTCTAAATGGCTTAAAAACCATTCTTAACTCACAGGCTGTGCAAAATCAGGTGGCAGGCTGGATTTGACTAGTGGACTGCAGTTTGCCAAACTCTGCTCTAGACCATGGACTGTTTATATCACAAGAAACTTGGTTACAATTTGTAAGCAAAGTCTATTATTGTAGGATAATCTATGAAAGTAAAGACTTCTCATCCATAATAAATTGCCAAGTCACTCCCAAAGAAAACAGAAAATTTTGTTTCAGATACAGGAATATATCTATCTATCTATCTATATCTATCTATATATCTGTATCTATCTATCTATAAGTTCTATGTATATATCTATATATAGATTTTTATAAGATGAGAATGTTTCCAATGAAATCAATCTGATGAATTTTGTGCTGCCATTTTTCACTTTAGCCGTTCAGTTGAGGTTATCAGTTTCCTATTCTCCACATCCCACAAATCATACCAGTTCATTTCCATCCAGCCCTTACTGAGCATCAAATATGCACAAAGTAAGATCTCAATGAAGTGGTTGCCCTTGAAGTCCCCTCTTAAAAACAGTCTGTTCTCTTTAATTTGCTGAAAGTCAGCATAAAGAAGCTCAGTTGTTTAGCAGACTCTAAATTCATGGCGACAAACATTTGTATTAAAAAAGTTAACTGCCTAATCAGGCAATTTCTCTACCTCGCTCTCATTAACTAGCCTTCTAAATGACAGGGTTTCCTATTCTGAGTGTTCATTTAACATCTGAAAATTCATTGCTCATTATTGTGATTCACGCATTATTATAAGTAAATGATGCATCAGTGTGTTGGCAATCTGAATAGTTTCTGAACAGATGGAAGATAAATATAGGCAATGTATCTTTTTTTCTCACTTTAAGCTTCTGACCTTACCTAATACAATCTAAACTGACTGGCTTCCACATTGCAGTTTATAATTTCACCTTGGGTATAGCCAATTTAAAATATTAACATTATAATACTTTAAATAGAATTGAGGAATTAAAAATATAAAAGTTCATGGGAAATGCATCCATTCAGATCAAGGAATATTTCTACAGCACTTTCTTTAGCAAAGCTTATTTTCTGGTAGGCACCTACATAACTGAGTGATATGCAGTTTGAGCATTAACATGATGCCATTATATGAAAGGCCAAGAACAGACTCATGGGAAATGTTTAATGTCTCATAATTCCTGTGAACATAACCTATACCTGATCTTAGTTCCATACTCTTCTAAATGAGACCTATTTTGAAAAAAATCCAAGAACAGAGGAAGTTGTACACAGAACTTACTATACCTAAATGTCAATATTTAATGAAAAATTCAAAGTTCATACTACAATATAGTGGATAGACACCTTTCATACACAAATACAGAGATTTCAGTAGTTGAACTCAATTCTACCTGTGAATAATTTCATTCTTTACCTTAAAAGTTTACTTATCAAAGAATTAAATAAACTCTCTCCAAAGTATCAATCCCCGATAAAAAATAAAATTGTCAACAGTGTGTCGTGTCACCTCAGTTGTTATTAAGAACAGTTAAGATTTTATTTGTGCTCATGGAATTCTGTGCCTGTCACATTATTTACTGGCTCTGCATTTGAAAAGGAAAGCAAAGAGAATGTCTACTGTATGACAGATATAAAGCCAAGCATTATGCACTTTATTTCATTAAATTCTCACAACCACATAGGATAAGTACTCTTATATATCAATACTTCATATATCAAAAAGAAAAAGTAAAGAAAAGAACAACAAAAACTATGACCCCAGAAGTTTCAGTATCTGTCTAAAATTTACCCAATACAGTGGCAGGGCTGGAATTCAAACTCAGGGCTCTATGTCCTCTGAGACTTTAAGCTCTATGAGGGCAGGGGCCATGTCTGTTTATGTCTTACTCTGTGCCCAAAGTAAATTACAATAAATATTTGTTAAATGATGGATAAACATATATCTCTTTCTACATACCACAGTGCATCCCCAAAGTGTTACCGAGTCCAAGCTTGTATTGCTCATCGCACCACAGGCCAATACATTGAGAGGCAAATTGTTGGAGCAAGGAATAGCGACTTTATTCATAAAGCCAACAGACTGAGAAGGTGGTGGACTAGTGTAAAAGATCCATATTGCCTGGGTTTGGATTCTAGTGTCTTTTATAGAACAAAGATGCAGAAGTGAGGAGGTAAAGTAAAAAAGGTAGTAAGTTGTTGCAAGTATTTCCTGGTTCCAACCAGACTCCAGAGGGGATGTGTTAATTTCTTCTTTCCTGAAGCCATTAACAGATGGGCCTGGTCAGGATGTTTCCTGTGAACTTAAACAAAGGTATTTTAGACTAACTTTCAGACATGGGAGACATGGTTCCAGGAAATGGGCCATTATGTATATTTTAAGCTATAGACAACATCCCTTTAGTGATTAACTTGTAGCAAAGCAATAGAATACAAAGGTTAAAGTAAAAGAAACAGATCCAATATGGAGTCAGATTTGTTCTTCCCTATTTCAAAAGAATGACTTAAAATGTGTTCCTCTTCAAAAAGTACAGTTTTAAAATAGGTCCCGTTATAATTTATCTGCTACCTTGAGCCTCTTAATCAAGCATGGCTTGTGAGACTTAGGGAAATGCAGGTACCCACAGAGAAAAAAATAAATAAATCTCATGTTCCTTCACTTAGGAAATCATATGTAATTTCATTTCCAACATAACAATGACCTTTTGACTATAGTAAGATAAATATGTAATGTGTTTTGAGTGTTTACCATATGCTAGAACTCTGTAAAATATTTCATATTCATTTATATGAGTCTTATACATTCAGTTTGTATTAAAATTTTGCTGTAGTGTAATTTCTTATTATCTTGGAATTATTCGTTTTTCACTCTTTTTGTGAAGAGTATAGAAACTGGGTTCTTCTGAGGTTATGAATCCATCCTGCTCTTCTGGTTGTGTTTTTTTAGCCATGCTTGTGTCACAGGAAAGAGACTCTTGGACATGTGTTAATTCCATTCATTGTATTGTTCTCTTCATATATGAGACTGTGAAGTCGTTAAATCAGTCTGGTTAGCACTGACTTCAGTGACATTTCATTTGACATCTCTATACCTCCTACTTGATATACTGCCATTTATCATTATCTTTTGCTTATAACACTTCCACCTGTTTATCATCCATGTGGTAGGACTCATAACAGAGCCAACTAAATTATTTTGGCAAGTAAAATTATCTCTGGCATTGTATGAAATGTGGTGCTAACATTCCAACATATCAGCTCATTTCTGCTTCTCATAATTCAGTTATTGTAATAGAAGGTAAGAAATCTGATCTGTTTGTTTAATCTTTGCAAGAAAAAATAATGCTTCTTAATATTAGTAGATAAAGTACATTCTGGATAAATGTACAGCTTCTTGACTGCCATCAAAAAGAGATATTTTATAAGCATGTTAAGTAATCACTTTACAAAGAAATCAGTTATCTATAGTATAGGTTTAAAGATTCTTTGTGAAATCAACAAGGAAACTAAAACAGAAAGGAGGAAAAGGGATAATACATGAGACCATGAGAAATAGTAGAATAGTAGGTAACATTTTGTACTCCTGTTTCTTTCTTACCAGTGTTTTACAACCTTCACTTAGCAGCCACTCTTCTTTTGAATTATCCTTCCTCATTGAAATAGCTCCACATAGTCTCCAACTCTTTGTTCTTACGCTAGCTCCTTTTCTTTTACTAGGACTATGTAACTAGTAACTAATATTTATTTCAATAAATATTTGAGATCCCACTGTACACTAGAGATTTGGAGCTATTTCTTCTCTTGATTGCATCATTAATTATTTGCTCTTTACTGATACCCTGTCTTTTCCTCTGTTAGATTACTTACTAACTATCCTAAGGGGGAAAAAAAAAAAAAAAAAAAAAACTATAACTACCCTACTTGTTTTTTACCCTACCTAGAAATAAAATTTTGTGATGAGCAGGCTGAAGAGTTTACTCTGTTCCATAGTTTAATATTTCTAACTGCCACACCCAAGACAAAGCAATGAACTACAATGATGAAGCCAAAACATTTAGGGTTTGTTACTTACACCAGTAGGCTACCATGAGAAAGATTTCCAGTTTTAACTTTCTCATTGTCCATACACTCCTTGATCTTTAGCAAGGATGTGAGCACTGTGGAAGTATCACTGTAAAAGAGTGGTACTCTAGCAGATTATCTGGGCTTGTGATTGACCAAAGCAGTAGTCTTTTTTGAATTCTCCTCTTCCTTGGCCTCTCTTCTTCCATCTTACTGTCCATTCTCCCTTTCTCAAAGGCTTTCTTGACTTTGATTTATGTTTGTCCACTTTTCTAGCTCTTCTCTAACCTCTTTGAACACTGATTCTCGTGTTCTTTTTCTATTCCATTTCCTTTTTATACCCAAGGAAGGAAACATAGATTCTGGTCTAAGTTTTTATCATTTTTTTTCTATTTTATGTACAACATTGTACTTACTCCCTTACATACAATAGTAGCCTATCTGCTTTATGCATCGGTCTCCACAATTCTACAAAACCCTCAAGGCAAAGTTAGAAATAAAGCATTGTGTGTGTGCTTATTTGATCAAGGGGGATCTGAAAGCACCACAGCCAAGAGAAATATCAGGGTTCCTCATGTAAGAGACTTCTACATCCTGTCTCTCCATTCAAGGTAGAAACACTCAGAATATTAATTAATTAATTTATAGCTTAAAGTTCTTTGGGCACTTTTAGAAAACTAAAGGAAAATTTTTAAAAAATAAAAATTGCCTACATATAGACTTTTTAGTGATGGCCATTCTGACCAGTGTGAAGTGGTATCTCATTGTGGTTTTGATCTGTATTTCTCTAATAATTATCAGTGTTGAGCAGTTTTTCATGGCCTGTTGACCATCTGTATGTCTTCTTTGGAGAAATGTCTGTTTAGATCTTCTGCCCATTTTTGATTGGGTTGTTTGTATTTTTGATATTGAGCTGTATGAGCTGCTTATATATTTTGGAGAATAATTCCTTGTCAATTGCATCATTTGCAAATATTTTATGCCACTCTGTAGGAATGTTTTTTTTTTTTTTCATTTTGTTTATGGTTTCCTTAAAAGCTTTTAGGTTTAATTAGGTCCCATTTCTTTCTTTATTTATTTTTATTTCCATTACTGTAGAAGCTGGATCCAAAAAGATATTGCTGCAATTAATGTCAAAGAGTGTCCTGCCTAGGCTTTCCTCTAGGAGTTTTATAGTATCTGGTCTTACATTTAGGCCTTTAGTCCATTTTGAGTTTTTTATGTGTGGTGTTAGAGAATGTTCTAATTTCATTCCTTTACATGTAGTTGTCCAGTTTTCCCAGTACCACTTATTGAAGAGACTGTCTTTTCTCCATTGTACATTTTTGCCTGCTTTTTTGTAGATTAATTGACCATAGGGGTGTGGGTTTACTTCTGGGCTTTCTATCCTGTTTCATTGATCTATATTTCTGTTTTTGTGCCAGGACCATACTGTTTTGATGACTGTAGATTTGTAGTATAGTCTGAAGTCAGGGAGCCTGATTCCTCCAGTTCTGTTTTCCTTTCTCAACATTGCTTTCGCTATTTGGGATCTTCTGTGTTTCCACACAAATTTTAATTTTTTTTTCTTCTAGTTCTGTGAAAAATGCCATTGGTAATTTGATAAGGATTGCATGGAATCTGTAGATTGCTTTGGGTAGTATAGTTATTTTAACAGTGTTAATTCTTCCAATCTAAGAACACAGTTTATCTTTCCATCTGTTAGTGTCATCTTTGATTTCTTTCATCAGTGTCTTACAGTTTTTGGAGTACAGGTCTTTTGCTTCCTTAGGTAGGTTTATTCCTAGGTATTTTATTCTTTTTGATGCTATGGTAAATGGGACTGTTTCCTGAATTTTTCATTCTGATACGTCATTGTTAGTGTATAGAAATGCAAGAGATTTCTGTGTATTAATTTCATACCCTGCAACTTTATTGAATTTATTGATGAGCTCTAGTAGTTTTCTGGTAGTATCTTTAGGATTTTCTATGTATAACATCATGTCATCTGCAAACATTGACAGTTTTACTCTCCTTTTCCAAATTGGATCTCTTGTATTTCTTTTTCTTCTCTGACTGCTGTGACTAGGACTTCCAAAGCTATGTTGAACAAAAGTGGCGATAGTGGACATCCTTGTCTTGTTCCTGACCTTAGAGGAAATGCTTTCAGCTTTTCACCACTGAGTATGTGAGCTGTGGGTTTGTCATATATGGTCTTTATTATGTTGAAGTAGATTCCCTCTTTGCCCACTTTCTGGAGAGTTTTTATCATAAATGGATGTTGAATTTTATCAAAAGCTTTTTCTGCATCTGTTGAGATGATTGTATGGTTTTTATTCTTCAATTTCTTAATATGCTGTATCATACTGATTGATTTGTGGATATTGAAAAATCATTGCATCCGTAGGATGAATTCCACTTGACCATGGTTTATGATCTTTTTAATCTATTATTAGATTTGGTTTGCTAGTATTTTGTTGAGAAATTTTTCATCTGTGTTCATCAGTGATACTAGCCTGCAATTTTCTTTTTTTGTGGTATCTTTGTCTGGTTTGGTATCAGGATGATGGTGGCCTCATAGAAAGAGTTTGGAAGTGTTCCTTCCTCTGCAGTTTTCTTGGAATAGTTTCAGAAGGATGGGTGTTAACTGATCTCTAAATGTTTGGTAGTATTTACCTGTGAAGCCATCTGGTCCTCCACTTTTGTTTCTTGGGAGTTTTTTAATTACTGATTCAATTTCAGTACTGGTAATTGGTCTGTTCATATTTTCTATTTCTGCCTGGTTCAGTCTTGGGAGATTGCATCTTTCTAAGAATTTGTCCATTTCTTCTAGGTTGTTCATTTTATTGGCATATAGTTGCCTGTAGTAGTCTCTTATAGTCCTTTGTATTTCTCTTGTGTCAGTTGTAACTTCTCCTTTTTCACTTCTAATTTTATTGATTTGCCTGCTCCCTTTTTTTCTTGATGAGTCTAGCTAAAGGTTTATTGATTTTGTTTATCTTTTCAGAGAACCAGCTTTTAATTTCATTGATCTTTTCTATTGTTTTCTTAGTCTCTATGTCATTTATTTCTGCTCTAATCTTTATTTCTTTCCTTCTACTAACTTTGGGTTTTGTTTGTTCTTCTTCCTCTAGTTGCTTTAGGTGTAAGGTTAGCTTGTTTATTTGAGATTTTTCTTGTTTCCTGAGATAAACTCATATTGCTATAAACTTCCCTCTTAGAACCGCTTTTGCTGTATCCCATAGGCTTCATATCATCATGCTTTCATTTTCACTTTTCTCTAGTTATTTATTAAATATAAATCCTGGAGAGGGTGTGGAGAAAAAGGGACCCTCCTACACTGCTGATGGGAATGTAAATTAGTACAGCCACTATGGAGAACAGTTTGGAGGTTCCTTAAAAATCTAAAAAATAGAGCTACATACGATCCTGCAATCCCACCTCTGGGCATATATCAGGAGAAAACCATAATTGGAAAAGATACATGCAGCCGAGTGTTCATTGCAGCACTATATATGATAGCAAAGACATGGAAGCAACCTAAATGTCTGACAGATGACTGGATAAAGAAGATGTGCTACATATATACAATGGACTATTACTCAGCAATAAAAAAAAAAAGAAATAATGCCATTTGCAGCAACATGGATGGACCTAGAGATTATCATACTAAGTGAAGCAAGCCAGACAGAAAAAGATAAATATCATATGATATTGCTTATATGTGGAATCTAAAAAAAAACAAAAAACAAAAAAACAAAAAAAAAGATACAAGTGAACTTATTTCCAAAACAGAGACTCACAAACATGGAAAACAAATGTATGGTTACCAAAGGGGCAAGAGGTGTGGATGAAGGATAAATTAGGAGTTTGGGATTAAAATATACACACTACTATATATAAAATATATAACCAACAAGGACCTACTGTATAGCACAGAGAACTATATTCAGTATTTTGTAAACCTCAGTATTTTGTTATGCACACACACACACATATATATAGCTGAATCACTGTGCTATACACCTGAAACTAACACAATGTTGTAAATCAACTATACTTCAATTAAAAAAAAGAAAGAATAAAAGCTTGTTAATGTGACGAGTACAATAATATCCCCAACCAAAAAAAAAAAGAAAGAAAAAAATTTTCCTACATATAAACCCCAAGTGTAGTTTCTATAGTTAATAAAATGACTGACAACATTTCATGATCCAGGTATGGCTGGACCATAGACCAAAACTAAATAAAAACCCCTTCTGTGATTCATGTCATACTGCAGGCCAAATTGATAAACCTATGATAATGCTTTGATCAAAGCTAAAAAAAATGTTACCCTTGAGGCCAAATGATAATGTCATTATAAATTTATAATAATGTTATAGTCAAAAATAATACAACATTCTAAAAGATATAAAATATTAGGTCAGTAGTATAACAGACGCAGAGCTCTAAAAATTAATATATAAATATTAATTGACATTTAAATTATTGTTGTAATGAAAACAGAGAAGACTATGACCCTTTGTCAGTTATTCTGTAGGGTTCTGAATCCTATCCTTGATCAGGTTGTTAGACTTTGCTCAAACTTGTTCATGATGTTCTGGTAATCCTTTCTGTACATCTTTTGAAAAATATCCAATATTTAAGAACTTAACAAAGATAAGCATGTTCAACAGGTTTATGTTGAATGCCCTAATCTAATATGACTGGCGTCTTTGTCAGAAGAGGAAAAGAGATACAAGGAGAAAACAACAAAACAATGGAAGCAGAGATTGGTACACCAAGGATGGCCAGCAACACCAAGAGCCAAGAGAAAGGCATGGAATGGATCCTAGAGTAGTCAGGAGAACATCACCCTGCCCACACCTTTATTTAAGACTTCTAGCCTCCAGAGCTGTGAGAGAAGAAAAGTCTTTTAAGTAACTTTGTTATTACAACCCTAGAAACCTAATACAGTATAGAATAGAACTGAAAGGACTTCAAGGGAATTAAGTTAAGATGCTTACTATGGCTGAAGCCATCCTAACTTTGTCAGCCAACACTTTTCCTATTGTAAGCAAATAAAAGATTTTGTAGTTGTTATTGTTTTGATTTATTTGTTTGTTTGTTTTACTTACAACTAAAAGTATCCTAACTACTAATTTCTTTTCTTGGCACTACCTATGTTCTTGTCAAGCAAGAGGTTCAATCACTCCAGGGAGTAGAGCTGTCTGGTTGACCTGCCAAATGCTTTTGAAAGTGAAGGCCTAGCCCAAATGCCTGGGTGTCACATCCACACTGTATTGGTCAGAGTTCTCCAGAGAAACAGAGCCAATAAGATATATAGAGATACATATATATAAGAAGAGAGTTATTATAGGAGTTGTCGCATATGGTTATGAAGGCTGAGAAATCCACAGTCTGCCCTCTGCAAGCTGGAGAACTAGGAAAGTTGGTGGTGTAATTTAGTGTGAGTCTGAAGACCTGAGAGTCAGGGGAGCCAATGTTCTAAGTCCCAATCCAAGTCCTAAGGATTGAGAACCAGGAGAGCCTGATGTCGCGGGGCAAGAGAAGATGGATGTCCTAGCTCAAGCAAAGAGAGGAAATTTGCCCTTCCTCCACCTTTTTGTTCTATTCAGGCCCTCAACGGATTAGATGAGGACCATTCTCATCTAAAGAATGACCTTCTTTACTTGGTATACAAATTCAAATGCTAATCTCTTCCATAGACACCATCACAGACCTACCCAGAAATAATGTTTTACCAGCTATCTGGGCATCCCTAAGCCCAGTCAAGTTGACACATAAAACATCACGTCCACTTTGTGTACAGTTTGGTAGCACACATAATAGGGGAAGGCTATATAAAGGCAACTTGGTGAATAAAACATTATTTGTAGCCTTCTTCCAGATATTTATATTACCAAAAGTAAACTACAATGAAATTGTTTATGGATTATTTAATAGAGGAGTAAAGAGTGTAGGCATAAGTTTCCTGGAGATATAGATTTTGTAATGTATTTCTAAAGTCAATTTCATTTTAAAATGATAGTTAACTTCCATTGTACTAGAGTGAAACTTCCTTCATGTTTTAAAAGTTTATAGTTTACATGAGTGAAATTCATAAGGTATTTACACTAGAACATAGAACACTTTCCTACTCTTTTTTCCATAAAATGCACTCCAAAATTGAGTAGAAAAAATATTCTTTCTTGTAGGAAATTATGGTCTATTTAAAGGATTGTTATTACTATTTTGTTATCTTAAGCAGAATTTTAAAATTGCTATCATTAGTCATTCATTCATTAATTAAAGAAACAGTAATGTTGGGCTTCCCTGGTGGCGCAGAGGTTGAGAGTCCGCCTGCCGATGCAGGGGACATGGGTTCGTGCCCCGGTCTGGGAAGATCCCACATGCCGCAGAGCGGCTGGGCCAGAGAGTCATGGCCACTGAGCCTGCGCGTCCGGAGCCTGTGCTCCGCAATGGGAGAGGCCACAACAGTGAGAGGCCCGTGTACCGGGGGAAAAAAAAAAAACAAAAAAACCAGGAATGTTGAGCTAAGTGCAACAAGTTTACAAGTAAATAAATAATAATTCTTCTAGTTTAATGGATATTTCCACAAAACATTGATAAGATAATGTTAAGGCCCCTCATCCACCCACCCTTGCTCCAATCTCTCAAATCCAATCCTTTATAATGGGATTTACCTTACCAATCACTGTGGCCAATTATGGTTAATTTATGAAGTTACATGGCCTTATTAATCATTATAATCACACTTAGATCCATAAGAATGTAATTTAATGTAAAAATGCAATTTGGTCAAGAAATTGAATTGAAAATGCATCCCAACTGATTGGTGAATTTTAGTGGCTAACTGTACAGAACAAATTGATGAAAACAACAACAAAAAAAGCCCACCACTTTAATACTGAATTGATTTAACTGATTAAACATGGAACATAGCATTGCAAGGACTGAGAAGCTTCCACTATAAAAGTTAAGGATGTAAAACACTGTATATCTTTCTGTTTAGGGGTATCATTTTAAGCATTCTTGTATGTTTTTTAAAAGAGCAGATAAGCATTTAAATGCCCTTGCCCTCCAGTGGTATAAAGAATTTGGCCAGGCTCAGGGACCAGGAGAAAGATACATGCTTTTCTCCTTCCACAATATTTATATGCAAATTTTAAAAATTAAGAAGTTAGATTTTTTTAATGCTTTCAAAATGAGTGAGAAAAAAATGTACTTTCTGGTTAACTGTCATCCCTAGGAGACACATGCAGTCATGTAATCCTAAATAATCACTTATTTAATATTGAATGAAATGTTATATAGTAGATAAGGTGAGAGTTTCAAAAGGAAAAAAAAGATGTGTCATCTTATAGTAGTGATATTTCCACCTTTAAGTAGAACTGGCCAACTCTGAGAAACTGAGATGGTCTACAATCTCATGGTTGTTAATTTGATTCAGAGCATTGATCACAAGAGAGGCACTGAGCAAACTGAGCTCTCTATACATCCCCATTCCAATATTTTCATGAAAATTAAATCAAGTTAAAATAAACATCATAGATTATTTTGAACTATGTCTTAGTTCTGCTATCACAAAAATACCACTGACTGGGTGGCTTAAACAACATAAATTTATTTCTCATAGTTCTGGAGGCTGAAAATTCCAAGATTAGGGTGCCAACATGGTTGAGTTTCTGTAAGGACCGTTTTCCTGGTTTGCTATCTTTCTGCCTTTGTGTCCTCACAAGGCAAGAGAGATCAAGCTCTAGTCTCCTTCTCTCCTAATAAGGGCTCTAATCCCATCATGGAGGCTCCACGATCAGGACCTCATCTAAACCTAATTACCTCCCTAAGTCCCCTCCTCCTGATACCATCCCATGAAGGTTAATGTTTCAACGTATGAATTTGGAGGTGGGACAGGGGGTCATGAACATGCAGTATATAGCAAAGGAAAAAAGACATTCATCGAGATGAATTCTTAAGGGATCTGTAAAAGAGGACAGAGCCAACCATCTTATTGTAAGCATCCTTCTAGAGGGCAAGGACCTTGTCTATCTTATTAATAAACATAAAAATAATACTAAACACATTATAAAAAGTCAATAAGTAGTTGTCTAATGAATAAATGAATGTATCAACAGACCAGTGAATGACCTGATCTGATTGGTTGTTTATAAATTTTTCTTCTTTTTATCACCAGTCAATGGATTGACCTCATCTTCTAGGGGCCAACCTACCCCATCTCCCCACTCTCCAGCCCACTTACTCTAGCTGCACATCCAGTTTTTCATCAACAACGATGGGCCCATAACTCCAGCAACTAAGAATATAGGTTAAAATATCCCCACTAAGAAAACTGTTTTTTTGGAGTTTTTGTGCCAAACTTCAAAGTAGCCCATATGTGCATTGGATATAAGCAGAATTTCTTCTATCTCTGACTGTAACATGATAGTTTAAAGAGTTATTCTCTCCAGTGACTAGTAACAATCTCCAAATGAGACTAAAGAACCCTACTGTGAAGAATGATGTCTTCAAAAAAAAAAAAAAAAAGTTTAAATACCACTCCTTTGGTTTTTAAAAAATGTTTTGGAGGTGAATTATCTTATATTGAATTAAAAACCACATTATCTTTAATAGCCAAATCATATTTGCTACAAGATAATGTTCCACCCTGACTTATTGGAAAAACTGGAGTTTGTGAAGAGGTAGACATTTGAATGCAAATAAGTTAGACAGTATTCTTTGTAGAATGTAGAGATGCTATGAGAATTTGTACAGTTACATACAGCAAAACTAGATTTTTAGAAGTTGAAAAAATATGGAGGAGTAAAAAAATAAGAATGTGGCAGTAAAAAGATGGAGTTACATTAGTACACAAATGCTTAGCATAGTGACACATTACTATTAGAAGGTGTCAGGTTTGATTAAGAACTTCCTAGTTACCAAAGCAAAGAGGGAAAGCCTATTATGAATAAATTCACAATGCCCAGATAATTCATTTAAATGACTTGCTCACTGAAAGTTACTCAGTATCAGGGGTTAGCAAACATATTTTTCTGTAAAGGGCAGAGAGTAAATAATTTAGTCTTTGCAAGCAATATAATTTTAATCTCTGTAGCAACTACTCAGCTCTGCCACTGTAGCATGAAAACAGCTTAGACAATATATAAATAAATGGATATTGGCTGTGTCACAAAATTTCATTTACAGAAACAAGCCATGGGCTGGATTTTGCCCTCTGGCTGTAGTTTGCTGATTGATCCCTGCCCTGAACCTTCACACATAGGCCACCATATACTGTAAGAGATTGCCTCCTCATGAATTTTCCTACATAACAAAATATCTTTATACTTTTCGATCTTATAATTCCCCTCAATCTTGTCCAGTGGTATAACTGGGATAAACAATTCTGTCAGTGTCCAGAGGAATCTGTTCCAGGTATATCCTTATCTGATGGCCTTACTTGATCCAAGAAATAGCTAGAAAAAAAGGTGGATCCTAAATTTTTGAGTCAGTCTTTCATAAGCTTATCTTAAAGTAAAACTTTCAATAAGAATTAGACTGCTGAAATCAAGGTGATATTCTTCATAGAGAAATTCAAATAGAAACATTCTGTATATCCTATATTGTTGATCTTATGCCATAAGAAAGAAGATATATAAAAAATAATGGATTCTATGCAAGAGGAAGGATGAGTGACAATTATCTGGAAGGAGAATGCTTGTTAGATGTGTAGAAACATCTTGCAATGCTAACATCAAAACTGTAGGTCTCTTAACTTACATATCAAAAGGAATGTTGATCTGCATGTAGTCAACCAACAGTTGCCAGCACCTACAGGTAAATATTCTGCATTGCTCTCATAGTTATAATTTTTGCTACTGATCAATATCCTAGTTCTGGACAAAACTAACCAATGAAGTTTTTTTTTTTGCAAAATTTTAAAAGAATGTTTCATTTATACTTTTGATGTTTCTTGCATTTGCACAGTTTACATGTTTGACTTTTTTTTCATATCCATTTAATTTAACGTCTAACTGTGCACATTTCCTTACTAATTAGCTAAAGATACAAGTGCTTTTTGAGGTGTTGGAATGAAGTAAATGCAAATGGTCCATTCAAGAACTGAACTCATGACTATTGTCATTGAGGTGTTATGAGCTAACAGACAAACTCTGATAATAAATTGTACGGAGTAAATTCTAACCAAACCTTGGAAGTTATTCCTAGGTCAATAATTTTGTTTAGTACATATTCAATTTATAGAAAGAAGTGAAGTAGGGAAGCTCAAAATGGAGAGAACTTTTAGTAATCTCCCCGTCCTACTCCCTCTATCTTACATTATTCAAAGAGACACTGAACAAGTCATTGTACGGTGCTCTTGACTTTATCTTTTTAAAATAAAGATTATGGAACTTCCCTGGTGGCGCAGTGGTTAAGAATCCGCCTGCCAATGCAGGGGACATGGGATCGAGCCCTGGTCTGGGAAGATGCCACATGCCGTGGAGCAACTAAGCCCGTGCATCACAACAACTGAACCTGTGCTCTAGAGCCCACAAGCCACAACTACTGAGCCTGCATGCTGCAACTACTGAAGCCCATGTGCCTAGAGGCCATGCTCCACAACAAGAGAAGCCACCTCAATGAGAAGCCCGTGTACCACAAGAAAGCATAGCCCCCATCAACGCAATTAGAGAAAAAATCTCACGCACAGCAACGAAGACCCAACGCAGCTAAAAATAAATAAATAATAAAATAAAATACAGATTATGATGCCTTCACCTTACAGAATACTGTTATTTTGATGAATGTATTTTTATAAAATGCATATCTCCCTCATGTCCCCAAAATGTATTAGGTGGTTTTCAATAAAAGACAAAGTCAAGAGCACCATACAACACTAATATTGAATAGAAAACAGAGAAATGGAAAAAAATAAATGGTACATCAAAGTATGAATGATTGGATATTAATTTATACCCATGCTTTCCAAAAGCCAAGGCAAACAGAAAACTGGGGTAGTTATAGAATTCTAATTAATTCTATCTGATCAGAAGATGATTTTGACAATTTTTTCTATGTTAAATACAATGGAAGTTTTTTTGAAGATCTTTATCAACAACAGTTGAAAAATTAATGTGTAATATTTTCAATAGTAAGATTATAGAAGAAATGTTCATGATAAAACTGTTTCTTACATCATCCTTAAAGGCCAATAGCATAACATTGATACTATATTATAGGCTAACAAAAACATTTCAGAAGGAATCAAAGCCAACAAGGTTTATGTTTGTAATACTCTGATGGTATAATTTGTAAAGAAAGACATCCAGCAGATGGAATCAGATCATGAGTGTGTGTGTGTGTATATATATATATATATATATATTTTTTTTTTTTTTTTTTTTCAGTACGCGGGCCTCTCACTGTTGTGGCCTCTTCCGTTGTGGAGCACAGGCTCTGGACGAGCAGGCTCAGTGGCCATGGCTCACGGGCCCAGCTGCTCTGCGGCATGTGGGATCTTCCCGGACCAGGGCACGAACCCATGTCTCCTGCATCGGCAGGCAGACTCTCAACCACTGCGCCACCAGGGAAGCCCCATGAGTCTATATTAATTAGTCTCAGATCTTTGATGGAGTTAGAAGATACTGGTTGAATTCTCAGATAAGATCCAGATGTGTAGCTAATGTGTATTACTGATAGTAGGACATTTTATATACCATTTATGGTAACAGAATAGTTGTTTAGATTGAAAAAGGATCATGAGTTTCATTCTCATTTGAGTGAAGGATCAACTCATATGTTGATATGAGTTGATAATACAGGCTCAAAAGAATTCTCTCATAACCAACCTTTCCCCCATTTTGGGTCTGCTCAAGTAAATTTATCTGATCCTAAGGTACTCTCCTTAAATTAAGTAGAGCCGAACACTGAATGGAAGGAAAATTAAAAGGTGAAGTTGAGGTACTATTGGACAGATGTGAGTTATTCTTTTTCTGTGAAGAGATTATCTTGCAAGGTTTTCTCTGACAGTCCAGTCACAAAAGCACAACTGCCATTTGGAACTTGTCACCCTGTTATCAAGTCTAAGGGCTTATAAAAAGTAAATCAACTCACAAGACCTTTTGTAACCGATCATTTCAAAAGAAATAAAGCACTCTTCCTTAGGAATCTACAGAAAATACATGTTCTACTCTGCCTTCCTAAATTAGACTCAGTCCCAGATACCTGATCCCATGAAAATAATAAAATTAAACTCTTTATCGGTTGTATCCCAGGTGACTAATAGGGTTTGATAAAACAAAATTTGACAGCAAATTGCTTCATTACTCAATAAATGAAAGTTGTACTCACTGAAGGCCAGTGTGCACTTCTTGGTGCATGTTAAGTGAGAGAATGTGGAAATCATCATCCTTAGCTTTTCCAGAGACAGCTACCTTTCCTGCTGATAATTTAACCTACTTCATCCCTAAGGAAATTACAAGCGAATGTTAACTTCCATCTCTGTTTCTGCATGAACTGAAGGAGTTTCATGCTTTGCCAAGATTCTAGGTTCTAAATCCCCAGCACAAAGAGGAAGACTCATTTTGCCATCTGCAAGCAAAAATTGTCCAAATGAGAATCTCTATTTCTTATTCAGCATGGTTCTGGGAATGCACTCCAGATGGGTTGAATCCCTATCCACAAAACTTCTACCTTCTGTTTTTATAGCTCAGCAAAGCATTATTACCTCTCCTAAGTTGTCTGAATTAAACAAGTCCCATTTCAAAAATATAACATAGTCACTGAGACTCAGACTTGATAAAAATAGGTCTATTTGTTGAGTTTTGTTATCTTTCAAAAAGAAGATTATGTTCCACCTTCTAATGGTCCTGACCCTCTCTCCTAACAATATCTTTCCAACTGTCTACAGAGTTCCACTCCTTAGAGTTAAGTGTTCCTTTCTTTTACTTTGTAAGCCCATGTCCTAGAAGGGGTGAATGCTTTAAATTCATAGATACTTTGAGTGAATTGATTTACTCACTGGCTTTCTTTCACAAGAACCCAGAGCGGCAGGAAAGCAATTTTACATAGAGTCGACCCTGCTGAATCTGATGTTTCTAATCACATACAAATAAGCAGCAATATGTTGGATATTTAGTTATCAAGACAGCAAGCAAAAAATGATCTTCTGATATGGGAGAAAGAGCTGGGACAAGATAATTTATTGGTACATTAATTCATGTGTGTTATTTTTTCTATTCTCTCACCTCTAAAACACATACAAATTCTAAGCAGGTAGCTAGACACTTGGAGATTTCTTACCTTGGAGATTTATACAAGACAGAAGCTTTATTTATTTTTGGTAAAAGCTTAATCTTATTATTCCCATGATCCAGGAGTTGGAATGGGGGTCAGGGAGGAAAGTAAGAGCAGAGAAAGGAATGTGCTTGAAAGAGGGAATAAAATAAGATATTTTTTCTCTCTCAGACTATGAAGATAACAGAGATGTGAGGGCCAAACTTAGCAACTGAATTATTGTCTTGAGATTCCCTTTCTAAGCGCTGGATGCCAGCTCACAATGACCTATAATTGACATAAAAACTATGAATTTACTCACTGTAATAAAGAAGATATGATTTTTCAATATTTTAACTTTAAAGCTCCTTCACATGCATTTTTCTTATAATCATTGATTTAAAAATAAATTTGTTGGCATTCTCCAGTAACAGATAAAAGGCTGATTCCAAGTCTGGGTTAGGTAAAGTAAAAGATTCTCTTGGAACGTCTCATTGCACCAGGAGGAAAGGGAGTGCTCAAAGAATGATAGGGACATATCTGTAGGATTTAAAAGGATAATTTGAGCCTCAGATTATATAATGATAGTAATGAATTATAACTTATTCAACAAAATAAGAATCCATGAGTCCACACTAAAAAAATAAACATTCTTAAATTCTCATTTTCCTTGGAGTAGAAACAACGTAGAAATAATGAATCAATCAGTGTTAAATCTAGAGGGTGAAAATGTTATCCAAGTTAACATCACCAGTATTGGGACAAACTGACATCGTATGCCTCCTAAGATAATTTATAAGGACTCTTTATCACTTCATGGTATTCCTGCCAGAAATGATGCATAATCTAAGTCTTATCATCAGGAAACATTAGACAAATCTAAATTGAGGTGACTTCCACAGCACATACTTCTAAACAAAACGGATAAGACACAAAAAGAATGTCTGAGATCTCTCCCAGGTTACGAAAGACTAAAGAAACATGACAACTAATTACAATGTGTGATTCTGGATTAAGTTCAGGAGAAGGAACAGAATACCTAAGACATTTGGGGGGACTACTGATAAAATTGCAATATGGACTATAGGTAATAATTGTGTCAATATTAATTTTTCTGCTTTTGACAGTAACATTATGGTTATATAGATAACACTCTTGTTCTTAGGAGATACAAATAAATTATTAAGATGTGAAGAGCCAAAAATAAATTTATTTTATATGTGAAGGCAAAACATTGAAAATTATTGTGAGTCTGAAATACAACATTATAAAAGAAGACAAGATGTGAAATGTTAGGGAAAAAATAAGAGAAACTAATTAATATTTATTGAGATATGCTATGTTCTAGAAATTGTGTTCAGGAGCATACATCAATTATTTCATCCATGCAATAATTCTATACAGTGGATTTTTAAAAAAAAAATATTGGTTAGGTTCTTTGTGCTATACATTACCTAACCAATACTTCACATGTAAAATACATTTATCACATAATCTTAATTTCTATATTGAGAACATTTAAATGGGGGTTAAAAACAAATCACATTCCAGATATTCAGTTATCATTTTAATTCACATATTAATATTAAACACTTTCTAATGAGTGTTAGTTTATGAGTGATTAGGTTCCAAAAGATTTTCTCTTTCTTCTTGATTCAATCTTGGAAGGGTGTATGATTCTAGGAATTTATCCATTTCTCTAGGTTGTCTGATTTGTTGTCATATAACTCTTTGCAATATTCCCTTAGGATTGTTTGCATTTCTGTGATATAAGTTGTAACTTTGTCTTTTTAATTTCTCACTTTACTTGGGCCCTCTCTCTCTTTCTCTTTGTGAGTCTGGCTAAAGGTTTATCAGTTTTGCTTATCTTTAAAAACAAACAAACAAACCTGTTCTTAGTTTCAGTGCTCTTTTCTTTTGTGGTGTTTTGTTCTTTATTTCCATTCTGATCTTTATTATTTCCTTCCTTCTGCTGACTTTATGCTTTGTTTGCCATTCTTTTTCTAATTCTTTTAGATGGAAAGTTAAGATGTTTATTCGAGATTTTTCTTGTTTCTGAGATAGGCCTGTATTGCTATAAATTTCCCTCTTAAGAATGCTTTTGCTGTGTCCCATAGATTTTGGAAATTTGTGTTTCTGCATTCATTCAGCTCAAGGTTTTGTTGTTGTTGTTTTCTTTTTTGATTCTTCATTGACCCATTGGTTTTCTAATAGCGTGTTGTTTAGTTTTCACATGTTTGGTTTTTTCTATTTTTTTTTTCCTGTTATTTATTTCTAGTCTCATAGACTTGTGACTGGAAAAGATGCTTGATACGATTTCAGTCTTAAATTTGTTGAGACGTGTTTTGTGGCCTACCATGTGATCCATCCTGGAGAACATTCCATGTGCACTTGAAAAGAGTGTGTATTCTGTTATTTTTGGATGGAATATCCTGTAGATGTCTGTTAAATCCAACAGATCTGTCATTTAAGACCATTGTTTCCTTATTGATTTTTTGTCTGGACGATTTGTCCATTGATGTAAATGGAGTGTTAAAACTCCCCTACTGTTACTGTATTATTGTTGTTTTACCTTTAAGTCTGTTGATATTTGCTTTGTATATGTAGGTACACCTATATTGGTTATATATATGTTAATGAATGTTATGTCCTCTTCTTATATTGATCCCTTTATCTTTTTGTAATGCCTTTCTTTGTCATTTGTTATAGACTTCATTGTAAAGTCTACTTTGTCTGATATGAGTGTTGCTACCCCAACTTTCTTGTTTTTCCATTTGCATGGAATATCTTTTTCCATCCCCTCACTTTCAGTCTGTGTGTGTCTTTAGCTCTAAAGTGAGTCTCTTTTGGGCAGCATATAGATGGGTCTTGTTTTTTTATCAGTCAGCCACCCTGTATCTTGACTGGAGCATTTAGTCCATTGCATTTAAAGTGATTATTGATAGCTATGTACTCATTGCCGTTTTGTCATTTGTTTCCTGGTTGTTTTGGCAGTTCTTCTCTGTTCTTTTTTTTTTCTTCTTCTTTTGGTCTCTTCCTTTGTGGTTTCATGATTTTATTTAGTGTTATCTTTGCATTACTTTCTCTGTAGTTTTTGTATGTCTATTGTAGATTTTGGTTTGTGCTTACCATTTAGTTCATACGTGCTGACCTATAACTATATTTACTTGTTTTAAACTGATAGTCATTTAAGTTCAAACACATTCTAAAAGCTCTACATTTTTACCCTCCCATCATGTTTTATGTTTTTGATGTCATATATTACATCTTCATTTTTATTCCTTTAACTATTTATTGTATTTATTTCTCTTTTATTAGGGTTTTTATAGAAGTTTTTTCTTGTTCTTTCATTTCATTTGAAACATATTCCTCTGTCTTCTCATTTTGTTTACCTTTCTCTGTCTCTATGGAATTAGTTGAAACAGTTACTTATCCAGGTGTTGAAGGTGTGTCCTTGTGTGGGAGTATCCATATGTAGTCTGCATATGCCCAGTGGCTTTAGTGGGAGAGCTGAATCTGAAAGTGAGCAGTGACTGCATCTTCCCCCAGGGTGTGCTGGCAACCACCACCTTGGTGGGAGGCCTGAAGTTGGAGAGACTAAAGCCAAAGCCAGATGCAAACTTGGGCTTTTCCTATGCTCATTGGTCATCACTGCCCTGTTGGAGGTGGAGCTGGAGGCTGTGGGGCTGGAAAAGGAGCCCTGAGGGAGCTGGGTTTCTCCTAGTTACGATGGCAGTCTCCACTTTGGTTTAGGATGTGGCTGGGGCTTGAGGGATTAGGGTTGCTCTTCTCTGGTGGTTTCACTTTTTCCCCTGGTGTTTGTGCCTTGGTTAGAGGTTGGGTTGGGGCTGGAGAGGTTGGTGCCCCTTTACGGAGCTGGTTTCACTCTGGTTGGGGATGTCAGTCTTTGTCCTGGAGCTAGTTTCACTCTTTTTAAAAGTGGGCAGGAATGTGTGTACTGGAAATGCTGCCTCAGCCCTGGTGAGAGGCAGGGTCAGGTCAGGGCCAGCTTCATTCTCTCTGGGTGTGCACACTCTCATCAGCAATGGCAGCCTCCACCCTAGTGGAGAGCAGCACTGGAGCAACAGGTCCTGGACCAGGACCTGGACCAGAGCCCCAGGCAGTTTTCAATCCGCTGCCTCTGCACTGTGACCCGTAGTAAGCAAATCTGTACATATGCTCTTCAAGAGAGGAGTCTTGATTTCTTACAGCTCTCCAATAAGCCCCACTGGTTTTCAAACCAAGAGGGCTCATCTTCCTGGTGTTGGACCCCAGGACTGAGGTGCCTAATATGTAGCTCGAACTACTCACTCCCCAGGAAAGACCTCAAGCCTGTGTTATCCCCATTCTCTTGTGTCTCCCACTAGAGGTGCAGACCACAACCAATTTGATTCTCCTACTTTCCTACCTGACTCCTTGTGGGTCTTTCTTTATAGTCTTCATTGTAGGAGAGCTGTTCTGCTAGTCCCCCAGTCTATTTCAGCAAGAGTTGCTCTATATTTAGTTGTAGTTTTGATGTCTTCATGGTGGGGAGGTGAGCCCAGTGTCCTCCTACGCTGTCATCTTGATCTCCTCCCCTAAAAAGATATTATTAACTCTTTTTTACAGATAAAGAAACTGAGGTTCAGTACACTTAGGTGACTTTTTTAGGTTTGTACACATCTGTATGGAGGTGTGTTTTTAATCGAGGACTGTTAAACTCTAGATCATTCCACTATTATCCATTCTGACAATTTTTTTTTTTTTTTTTTGCCAGTCATTACCTTTTTTCTTTGGAGTTGCGGGAAAAAAGATGACATGTAGAAGGAGAGGTCAAGGAAAGACCAAGTATCCTATTGGCCGGATAGATTTTTATAATGTTGTTTTCTATTGTTTTTAAGCCATTTACCTTTTGTGTTTATTTTCAATGGAAAGAATAATTGCTACCTGGGTGTATCTTTATCAAAGTATATTCAATGACTGGTTTTCATGATCAAAATAAATTAGATAATATCATTACAAGCATACTTTACAGATATTGTGGGTTCAGTTCCAGACCACCACAATAAGGCAAATGTTGCAATAAAGCAAGTCATACAAACTTCCTGGTTTCCCAGTACAAGTAAAAGTTATGGTTATGCTGTAGTCTATTAAGTCTGCAATAGCATTATGTCTAAGGAAACAATGTACACACTACCAAATCATTAAATCATTATCAAATCATTAAAAAGATGAAATATTAGCAGTAAGAATTTTACCATCCCTAAGATAGAATGCTCAACTGTTCCAGGTAATCTGGTCTTATGAAAAATCAATAACTATCCCAAATCATATAAAATAAGATGTTAAAAAATAAGATATTTTAGCCAAAACACCAAGATAGGGTGTATGTGAAATTTCAAAGCAAGATCTCCATATGCATAATTTACAAAGGAAATTATTGCTAGTCAATTTCTCAACTCTTAGACTTCTCAGTCCAATTAAAGACATAAAAAGGGATAGGAAACTTTTTTTTTTTAAATAATCTCCACTAGGTTATTTATTTATTTTTTAATGTTCACTCTTTTTTTTTTGACCATGCCACACGGCATGTGGGATCTTAGCTCCCCGACCAGGATTGAACCCATGACCTATGTATTGGAGGCATGGAGTCTTAACCACTGGACCACCAGGGAAGTCCTGGGATAGGAAACTTGGTGTGAGTTGTTGCCATAAGTCTCCATCTCTTTCCTGGTAAGAATATGGTGAAGTGAGCTTCAAATGGACCAGGAAAAAATCTTCCTAAGTGTTTCTTCGATTTAGGAAAATCGTATGCTGTTGCCTGACTCACACCTGATAAACTAAAGCTGCTTATGACAACAGAGTAGAGCTGTCTATACTGGGATGGACTAGAGCTCCCAGAGTGTATTACAGCAAGAAATATGAAAGTATTTCCTGTGGAATAGGTGTGGATCATGAGAAAAAGAGAGGGAGTCTGAAGCTAACTGAAGTCCTATCCAAAAGGACTTCTGCCAGAAAGTGGGAACCTCAGTAGTATTCAGGTAAGGCAGACTGTCAGAAAAACAAAAGCTAAAGGGGAGCAGTAATAGCCTGCTAGAGAAAACTGTACATTTTTTATAATACAAGAAGATTCAGTGAAAGGTTATTGGTAAAAGGAACTTAAGAATCTTTGAACCTTTGCCAACTCTGCAAAGCACAGAGCCAACTTATAATTGCACTGATTCAAGAAGGACATTTCTTTTTCTTTCCCAAGTCCTCTGTCCGTTCTGATCTCACCCTGTAGAGATTTAAAACTGACTCTGATGCTAGAGAACCAACAAAATTTCTTCTAATGCTAGAGAAACCAACAAAGTTATACTTTTATGCAACTTAAAGCATGACTGAGCTGGGATGGGGATTGGGAAGAGTAGGAAAAATACATTAAATCCAATGCAAAATTTTGATTACTATCTTGGATCAAACATTCTAATTTCTTAATTGACTATGTGTTTTAAAAGCTTAATGCAATGACTGTTGTTTATATAATAATTAACCTCAAAGTATGGGCCTTATAGAATATTTCATCTGGGTGTAGGGGAGAAGATCCCAAACATAAATATGTCAGTGAACCTACTAACTACATTTTAAAATATCCATCTAGGACTCTATTTGTGGTCATGGTAGTGTGAGGTGATTGGGTAATTTTCCTCTGAAGAAAATAAGTATAAAACCAGGTAAAATAATTATAAACAATTATTTCAAGACACTGGAAGATGACCAAAGACGGGTAAAAAAATTTGAGAAGTGGTTGTTTATGAACAACTGTTACTGAATCATAGAAGAATGGAGCATTTGTGGACTAGGGATATTCCCATTCATTCCAGCTTAGGTTACGAAACCTCCAGCTTTAATTGAGAAAGGTAGTGGACTCAGGTAAGAATCCCACTCCTGGGCATATATCCAGAGAAAAACATGGTCTGAAAGGATACATGCACCCCAATGTTCATTGCAGCACTGTTTACAATGGCCAAGACATGGAAGCAACCTAAATGTCCATTGGCAGAGGAATAGATAAAGAAGATGTGACATATATATATATATATACACACACACACACAATGGAATATTACTCAGCCATAAAAGAATGAAATAATACCATTTGCAGCAACACAGATGGACCTAGAGATTGTCATACTGAGTGAAACAAGTCAGAGAAAGAGAAATAGAGTATGATATCACATATGTGAAATCTAAAAAAAAAAAAATTGATACAAATGAACTTATTTACAAAACAGAAACAGACTCAAAGACTTAGAGAGCAAACTTATGGTTACTGAGGGGGAAGGGTGTAGTGGAGAGATAGTTAGGGAGTTCGGGATTGACATGTACACACTGCCATATTTAAAATGGATAACCAACAAGGACCTACTGTATAGCACAGAGAACTCTGCTCAATATTATGTAACAACCTAAATGGGAAAATAAATAATTTGAAGAATATATACATGTATGTGTATAACTGCATCACTTTGCTGTATACCTGAAACTAACACAACATTGTTAATCAACATTACTCCAATATATAATAAAAAGTTAAAAAAAAAAGTAGGTGGCAAAAAAGCTAAAAATGTACTAAGATTGAGGAAGCAAGAGAGTCATAGAAATGTTGGAACAATAAACACTCCTGTTCACTACTGTCTAACTTCAAAATTATGTGCAAATGTAGGAGACCTCTCCCAGCTTCGGGAGAGTTTAGGATTTATTATGCTCTTTAATTAATTTCTTAAGTGAAACATGGCCTAATCAGGAGAGAATGGAAGTCTTACTGGTTTGAGATGTCTGAGAATAACTTCTTTCTAATTATTGGCTGACTGTGAAATTATACAGGTATCAAGGAGATCCCTAAAGAGACAGACACTCACACACACACACATACACACACACACACAGATTTGACCAGAGACATCACCATCTTCACATCATGGGGGAGACAGTTTGGTTTTCTTTCTTTTAACATCTTTATTGGAGTGTAATTGATTTACAATGTTGAGTTAGTTTCTGCTGTATAACAAAGGAGGACACAGTTTTTAAAGATTAAATCCAGCTAATTTTATTACCTACTATAAAAAATAAAGCCAATAACCCTTGGAAGAACAAAAGAGAATACAGAGACACTGCAGGATAATATCCACAATGTCTAGGTTTTAACCAAAACTTACTAGACAGGCAAAGAAATCTAGAACTATGATGCATACTCAGGAAAAAAATGTAGTCAATAGAAACATTTCAAGTGGGCACAATGTTGAGTATAGTAGCCAAAGCTTGGACTTCCCTGGTGATGCAGTGGTTAAAAATCCACCTGCCAATGCAGGGAACAGAGGTTCGATCCCTGGTCCAGGAACATCCCACATGACATGGAGTAACTAAGCCCATGCACCACAACTACTGAGCCTGCACTCTAGAGCCCACAAACCACAGCTACTGAGCCCATGCACTGCAACTACTGAAGCCTGTGTGCTGCAACTACTGAAGCCTGCACACCTAGGGCCCATGCTCCGCAACAAGAGAAGCCACCACAATGAGAAGCCCGCACACTGTAAGAATAGTAGCCCTGCCCCCGCTCGCCACAACTAGAGAAAGCCCGCACGCAACAATGAAGACCCAACACAGCCAAAAACAAAACAAAAACAAAAATCTGCCCAATGTTCCAAGCAGATGTTATAAATATGTTCAAACAATTAAAGAAAAATATGCAAATAATGAGTAAACAGGCATGCAATCTCAACAGAGAAATGGAAACCAAGAAACAAATTGATGTTCTAGAGCTCAAAACTAAAATAACTGAAATGAATATTTCATTACGTGCATGGCTCAACAGCAGATTTAAGATGGCAGAATATAGGGTCAGTATACTTGAATACAGATCAATAGAAATTATCAATTCAGCAGGGACAGAGCCCAAATTCACTGCTTATATAATGAAAATCCCTCATATATGTAACCAGTCATTCATTGGCTATCCTAAATTCCAAAATTATCAGATCTCTCCACAATTCAGCAATTTTGTTTCTTTATTTCCTGTTTTACACACATATTAAAAAATCAGTAGGAAGGAGAATACATCTTACCTTAAAGCCTAAAAAAGACTTTTTAGTCATTGTTGATATTCCACAAATTGTAATTCTCTTTGTTGTTCTATTTATATGACTATTTTCTATAACTCTATGTTGAAATTAAACCTGGTGTCAAAAGAAAAAAAAGTCAATGAATACAAACTCCTAGACAATAAATTTGTCTTAGCCATTTTTCCTAATTTGCATAGGAGTTCATGGAAAGCAGCTCATCATTGTAAAATAACACTCAGAGCTAAATCTTCAGAGTAATAGAGAACTATAATTTAGAAAATGGTGTCATATACGTAGTTCTAATGAAAAGAAATCCATTAACTATATTTTTATAATTCATTGAGGTTCATAAAGTTTAAGTAATAAACCCATGGGTTATTTGAAGGTTTCTCACCATTTGTAGCTTCAGGGTCACATTAAGGATGTTGTCCATTGAAGTACTACATGGATGTTCTAAGAGTATTCATTCAATATATTTTCAGTACAATAAATGTGAATGAATTAGGATAACTGCTTAAGAACTAGTCTATCGCATTGATTCAGCACCTAAAACTGACCTTTGATCATTATTTTCTTTTTCATATAATAGTTTAATCTCTTTCCAAAATTTTACTGGGTCATAAAACAACTCTATCAGTACCTTCTCAATAAGATATATAATTGATGTAAATTCAAGTGTCACCATGCTAATAAATATATCTCAAATTCTGATTTTTTTACAACATATAAATATGCTTGGAATCCAGCCAAGCAGATATTTTGCTTGGTGGACTTAATCAGGTGATCAACATGCTTTTATTAAGGGCTTACTATGTGAATTGATAAGTTACTTTCTCATTAAAATGACTAATTTGCATGATAGTATCAACAAAGACTACCTGAGATAATTGTCTTCTATTTCACAACAGAAAAGTAAGATCCCATTCAGAAATAGCCAGTATTAATGCAGATTACTTCTTGTTGCTGTTTGTTGTTTAGGGATGGTGGTTAGGGAAGAAAGATTTTAAAATCTAGGGTAATGAAGATTACAGTTTACCTTCAATTTTAAGAAAATGTTTGAACCATTATAATATTTAGTTTTCCTGTCCAATTGTATGTGGAAATTAAGGAAGGTGTATTACGTACACTCTGTTTGTGGTAGGTACTTTGCTTATGCTGTTTCATTCTTCACAACTCTATGAGATTGGTGTGATTATCTTTAATTTATAGGTAAAGCTACTGAAATTGAGTGGTTAAGAGTTGAAGTATTAAGAACTAAAATATTTTATGCAAAGTCAAGCAGCTTGGTACATAGTGTATGCAAGAATGAAACCAACATCTGTCCAAAGTCCATGCAAACAAAGAATTCAGGGTTTCTGGTTAGCAACATGTTTCAATTAATTACACCTAAGGACCATTTTGCTGTAAAATTTCACTTTTAAGGACTATGCTATTAAGGGAGATTTAGAAATTTTGTAAATTAAATATTTTCTTCTTTAGAATTGGACTTCAAATATTCTAACTATGACAAAAGGTGTATCTTTTCTCCATCACCAGCATGATAGCATATTTTGCCCTATTTTAAAAGGGAAAACTAAGATATAGTGCAATATCAGTAACCTTGCTCAAGGTGACAAAGCAAGTGTGCCCTGTAGGCAAGATTAGAACTTGTTTCCATTTTCCAAGAGGTATGATTGTGTCCTATTTCTCTAAACATGCAAGCTTTATTTTGGCATGTCTTGACATTTGGCCATTTAAATTCTTGGTTACATGCTTTGTTGCCTTGGATGTGTTTAATTTCCCCTTCATGTCTCAGAAGAGAGCAACTTTAAAAAAGTAGCTTAATAACTCATTCAAATAAATGCTTATTTATTTCAATTTGTGACATTCTATTTAAACAGATTTTCTGTTTTGTTTACCTAAATGTGGTATTGTTAGAATACACACCTGCCTTTGCTTCAGTGTGGGATGCTTTAGATACACTGCCTGTCCAAGTATATTTATATTCTTGTATATTTGAAGCCTCACACCTCACTACACACTAAACAGCTTATAGAAACAGCATCCTACTCATGTGGGGGCTAGATTAGCTCTTCACAACAATGCAGTCTATGATTATTTATTTAATATAACTTATTTATAATCTATGTAGTTCTGCCTTGTTAAAGAAGTCTCAGTCCTCTTAGAAGCAAGGTTGCCATTTTAAAATAGAGCATCTTTGTGTTTTCAGAATCTCTCAGATTACATGGATATGGCTTGATTGCTTGCTCCTTAAAAAAAAGAAATTATTTTCTGTACTGACTAAACAATTTTTTAAGCAAAATCTCCCTCTCCAAAGGGAAACATGATTGAATTATTGCTTCCCTCCACCCTCAAGGGGTAGGAAGAAGGATAGGAAGGGTTTAGGGTGAAAGTAGGATTACTAGTGCCTACAAATTGAGCCTGTTAATGGAAAAGACTTCTCATCCATAGCTACAGTCCCACTAGTGTAACAACATGATTAGCTTTGGAGTTTTAGTAATTACCAACTGAATTCCTAAGAAAAACAGTCTTGAAATTGCTGATGTGCAATCACAAAGAAAATTGTAAAGTTTCCTGTTTAAATTTATGTCAGCTCATAAACAGAAATATTGGTCAAAAATTTTGTGAAGAAAGACTAAGCTTGAAAAAAAAATCTCTAATTTCAGAAATCTTTCAGCGGTTTCTCTATAGAGCTGCAAGTCAACAATTCCATACCCCTATAGCCTCTCACCATTTGCAGCCACATTTGGAACACTGGGGCCATTAAATTAAACAAACTCAATCTGCTCAACCCTGTCCATTCCCATGACTCATTTTGACATGTGCCTCTGGTCTGAGATTCAACCTCCTGCCTCCTTTATCCTTGTTTTTCATAATTACTACCTTAGGCCCAAACTTCAAGATATTTCATTCTGTGCTAAGGAGTGTAATACAAATATATATATATATTTACACATTTATACATACACATATATATGTATATTTTTAATCCAACAGAATGAAGTTACTAATCCTCATATTAGTTCTTAACTTGCTATGTGACCATGGTTAAATAACGTATCTTGACCAGAGTTTTATTTTCCAAATTCCAAGGGTATACTTCCTGTTTTATAAAATGTATTCGATAAACTATACTGTATTATCCATAATATTGATCAGCTCTAACTGTAAGTAAATTCACCCATGCTGCTTTCTCTCATAACACATATCTCTGACAAACTTAACACTTGTTCTATCAAGAAGAAACTCCACCATATAGTCAAGTCATTTTTCCCTTACCTTCTTTCTTGAGCTGAAGCCTAAAATATCTTGGTGACACTGTTTACCTCAAACTACTGTCTAAGATCTCACTTTCCTCTCTTCCACAGTCACACTTTGTACTGTGCATCTAATTAACAGAATGAGGAGGAAAGTTTAGCACACTCTTGTTCCTTTCTGAAGGACAGAACTAATGATTCTTAAACATCTTTCTTTATTCAGAAATCAGTGAACTTTCTCCTTATCATTTCCTTTATTTTCTTGCTACTATCATCAAAAAATGTTGTTGACATTATTGTAGGATGCATACATTAATCTTTAGGACCAAGGCACTCATTTCTCCAACTTGCCCAGAATGTTAGCTGCTAGTAGTTCACGGCTGAGTCCCTCTCCAGGAATAGCCCACATTGGAAGAAGGCTGCCTCAATCAAGGTTACACTTCTCTCAAAATTTATGCATGGACTAACTGGTTGAGGTACAGGGACTGTGGCCTGGTTCCTTGACTTTATTCAGAAAAACTCTCAAAAGCCTTCCCAACCCCAGTAGTATCCAAGGGGTCAGTTGAGGCCACTTTTACATCTACGTCTCAGTTCAGCTACTCCTACTCAGTTCTGCATTCTGCATCCCTGACAGACGTTATTACTGAGATCATGCCCCAGTAAACACCCTGCACACAAATATCAAAGTCTGTTTTCCAGAGAACCAAATTCTTGATATTTAGTACCGGAAATGGTCTTAGGAAGCAGCCTCTGAAATGGGATATAGATTCTGGGTCACTAACTGGCTGGCAGTGAGGATGCCATCACTGATTAGATGGAGCACTGATTCCCCTTAGCATACATTTGTGATGCAATATTAGCAAGATCACTAGTAGTAAACTAGGATGGGATACTAGAGAGTCAAAATGCACCAATAAAAAGTTTGAGGAAATTAATAAGTAGGCATACTATGGAATCCTTGTTGCCTTAAAAACAAAACCAAAACAAAAGCACTGAAAGGCCTGGGGTAATTTATCACCAATACAAGGCTAGGTGGGAAAGCCAGAAGGACTCATTGCAGCTTTTTAAAAGATTCTCTTTTCTATAGCAGGGGACAGAAAAAACAACAACAACAACAACAACAAAAAAAAAAAAAAAGGGCTGAGGATTAGTTCCAGAACTTAATTGTAAGTATAGCAGAGCTCCAGAAAAGATTGAATTCTCAACCCTGACATATCTGTTATGCTAAGATTGGGTCCTGGATTTCGAAGGACCTATGGCTTTGCATGGAGATAGCTGAGATCATACACCTGAAACTCATTAATCCTCAGATTCTTCTGAACCTCTGGGGCTTATAGAAGTAGTTCATCCTCCTTGTGAAAGGCTAGAGTTTCCTCCACTTGCTTAAAAATAATACAGAGGCTGTTATTTGTCTGACAAGAATATATGTATCTTCTTCCTACCGCTTAAGATCAACTGTCACCCCTCCTTCTGGCTCCAGACTAATAACTAAGTTTTTAATGACTAATAACTAAGATCAAGTCACAGATCATCAGGGAAATACTGAGCCTTTGAAGGGAAAGGTTGTTACGTGCTGAAGGATTCCAGGACCCAGCTATCATGTACTAGCAGGAAACAGTAAAGTACATATGGGACTGGATCCTCAGTATGCTGAATAAAGGTAAAGGAACAGAAATTTAAATATGGAAGATTATATCAATAGAGGAGCAGTCTCCTGAGATATAGCATTTAACATCCTGGAAAGGACCCTGAGAGATAATACTAATAAACACACTGCTATGTTGCTTCTTCCACATTCGGAAAAGTCAATGACTCACATTAAATGAAACAGAAATGTGGGAAAAACTGTTAGAAACAACGGAGAGGGAATCAAAATTCTCAAAGAATTGCACATGATAGTATGAATATACTACATAATGGCCAAAAATCTCACTAGGCAACTGTTTTGATATAGGATCATGATAGTGCTGCATTTACCAAAGCAATAAGGAATACTCTGATTTAAAAAATGCACTGGCATTTTTTAAGAGCTCAGTCGTGACTGTCTCTGCAAGCAAACATTAAAGCAGGTGACATGGCTATAGACCTAGCTTCCCAATAATAAGAATGTTAGGATTTCAAAATTATAGAAGCCACTTGGTGGTGCTTAATAATTGGAAGCAAGATAGATACAAATATTGTTTTGAGCAGCAGGTCAGAGTAGAGGTCAGAAGGGCCTTAATTGCAGAGAGCTATAGAAATATTTAGTAGAAAATTCCACTCCTAGGAACAAGATAGATGGTCAACAAAGTTATTGACCCATCTATACACCCTGAATAAATCAATGACTGATAATCAGGAAGTGAAGGCATCTGCTCCAATAAAGTTTTGATCTCCTGCCCAGTTTCCAGACATGGGCCAGCTCTCAGAATCCATTGGCCAATTGGGAAAGGGACCTGCATAAACATAGTAGGTGTATATATAACAATTATGCCATAGTGTCATATAGACTTTTACTCAGATACACATACACTAGAAAACAGGGGGACTCAGACATTTTGAGGACCATTGGACACAGGGTCTGATATGTGGAAATATAAGACATCATCACAGAAACCTTGTTAGAATGGAAGTTTATGGAGACCAAGTAATAAATGGAGTCTAGAATGAGGTCCAATTCACACTGGGTCTACTAGGTCTAGTGGTCATTTTCAAGATACCTGAATGTATATTGGAATGGACATCTTTGGTGGTTGGCTGAACCTTCACATTGGTTCCCTGGCTCCTGAAGGACAAGGTAGGCAAGACCAAGTGAAGGCCCTTGAAACTTCCCTTTACTCCTGAACAAGATTTTTAGTCAAATACAATGTCACATCCCAAGAGAAGAATGCAGAAGTAGTATTTACCATTATATATCTGTTTAATTCACCAATCATGTCTCTACAAGAATAAGTTGGATCATAGAGAATGACATTAGACTGCTCATCCCCAACCAAATAATAGGCCCAATTGCAGTTGTGATACCAGATATCTTTGCTAGAACATATAAATGCAATCTTAGGTGCATGGTATATTGCTATTGATCTGGCATATGTACTCTTTTTTCATACCTATCAAAATGAGGACCATAGGTAGTTCACGTTTATATGGAAAAGGCAAGAAATATATTTCTGGTCTTTTTCTTAGACTCCTATACTCTCTCAAAATGTAGTTCAAAAGAACTGGAATAACCTAGATATTTTGCAGAGTGGCATATTGGTCCACTATATTGAAGACACTATGTTAACCAAGCCAAATGATCAAAAAGTGGTAAGTATATTGGAGGCTTTGATAAGAAACCTGAGCTCCATAGAGTGGTCTGTCATATCAGTGAAATTTTTAGTTCAGTTGTCTAGGATCTCCTAGGATGTCTACTCTCATAGTAAATGACAAATTATAGCAGCTCACAATTCCCATCAATAAGAAGAAAGCACATCACCTATTAGGACTTTTCAGAGTAAATGGAGGCAGCGTATTCCACACTTGAGAATATTTCTCCAACACATTTATTGAAAGCATAGGAAGGCTGCCAGTTTGGAGACCCAGAGAAGGAGAGGGCCTGGCAGTAGGTTCATGGTTTGATAAAAGCCACCCTGTAACGTGGGTGGACATTGTGGCAGTTCTACAGTGTTGTTTTAGAGGTATCTGAGCTATGGGGAGTTATAGCAAGGCCCAAAAATAGAATCACAATTTAGAACTCCAGGGTTCTTTAGCAAAGGTGTTTTATACACCTGGGCCCAGGTAGAAACAGAACACCTGGTCATGGAACATCAAATGACCATCCAGTCAGAGTTAATCATTTTGATCCAAGTCATAAATATGGTCAGGCCCAGAACCAATCCATTGTAAGATGGATGTGGGACATCAAGGATGAGGCATGAGCAGCATCAGAAGTAGGCTGTATGAGAAAATAGCCAAAATCCTCATGTTACCCACTGTCACTCTAGTGCCTCCCCATGAGTGCACACCTTGCAGTCACAAGCGAGCACAGAAAGGAATGCATGAGGCTTGATTCATGGATGACTCAGAATGATAGGTGTACGTAAATCTAACATGTACTGCTGCTACACTCTGGTCCCAATCAGTGGTTGTCTTGGAAAGGAGTGGTGAGAGGCAAGCCTCCCAGTGGCAGAACTTGAGGTGGTAGACTTGGTCCTCTAATTTGAATGGAAATAAAAGTGGACATATGGGCAGTGGCAAATGATTTGGCAGGTTAGTCAGAGGCCTACAAAGAAGGAGATTGGAAGAATGAGGATAAGGACATCTACTTCAGTGACTCCCTCTGGAAGAGTCTCTATTCAGGAAGCGATGGAGAAAACCTGAAATCTGAAATTGTGAAATCTACAGATAGTTTGTCAATAATAGGAACAATTTGGGAATTCCCTCTTGGTGACTAGAATATAAAAAATAGTGAAAATGTATAAATATCCAAGGGAAAGTTAGAATAGATCCTTCACTCAATCCTAGGAAAGTTTGACAGTGATGAGCTCTTAGTTGGGGAATCCAGAATGTTTATGACATTAAAAGAGTATGTCTATGAATGAATAGTTTTAAGACCCTAAAGAAAGGTGCAAAGAAGAGGAGATAAACTAATAGGAGGGGAGGAAGAAGGCAGGGTCCTAATAAATCAAGTATAGACCTGGATTAAATGTTGGATTGATGGCAGACTATTTTTGTTATTTGATTACATCTGGTGAGCTATGTTGAATAACATGGATAGGTTTAACTTGAGATACGGACTAGAATTGCAGTTCTTAAAAGTCCCCATTGCAGTTAAATAACATGATTAAGCCCTTTTCAGAGACTCTTGTTAAGAGCTGAACTGTCAATATATCAAGGCCCAAGAGGACACAAGAGAAACGAATACTTTGTGAAGAGAACAATTTTTAACTATAGAAAGAGTCCCCCGATATGCTCTCATTCCTTCCCAAAGGAAGGCATCACAGCCCTGAATATTTATAGACTTGGTACCTTAGAACTTGGAGATAAGAATTTTAATTTTCTTTTGGTGTTTTTTTTTTCAAACATCTTTACTGAGGTATAATTGCTTTACGTTGTTGTGTTAGTTTCTGCTGTATAACAAAGTGAATCAGCTATATGTATACATATATCCCCATATCCCCTCCCTCTTGTGTCTCCCTCCCACTCTCCATATCCCACCCCTCTAGGTGGTCACAAAGCACGGAGCTGATATTCCTGTGCTATGTGGCTGCTTCCCGCTAGCTATTTTACATTTGGTAGTGTATACATGTCACTGCCACTGTCTCAATTCATCTCAGCTTACCCTTCCCCGTCTCCATGTCCTCAAGTCCATTCTCTACATCCACATCTTTATTCCTGTCCTGCCCCAAGGTTCTTAAGAACCTTTTTTTTTTTTTTGATTCCATATGTATGTGTTAGCATACGGTATTTGTTTTCCTCTTTCTGACTTACTTCACTCTATATATGACAGTCCTTGCACCTCACTACAAATAACTCAATTTTGTTTCTTTGTATGGCTGAGTAATATTCCATTGTATATACATGCTACATCTTCTTTAGCCATTCATCTGTCAATGCTCACAGGTTGCTTCCATGTCCTGGCTATTGTAAATAGTGCTGCAATGAACATTGTGGTACATGACTCTTTTTGAATTATGGTTATCTCAGGGTATATGCCCAGTAGTGGGATTGCTGGGTCAAATGGTACTTCTATTTTTAGTTTTTTAAGGAACCTCCATACTGTTCTCCATAGTGGCTGTATCAATTTACATTCCCACCAATAGTGCAAGACGGTTCCCTTTTCTACACACCCTCTCCAGCATTTATTGTTTGTAGATTTTTTGATGATGACCATTCTGACTGGTGTGAGGTGATACCTCATTGTAGTTTTGATTTGCTTTTCTCAAATGATTAGTGATGTTGAGCATCCTTTCATGTGTTTGTTGGCAACCTGTATATCTTTTTGGGAGAAATGTCTACTTAGGTCTTCTGCCCATTTTTTTTTTTTTTAACATCTTTATTGGAGTATAATTGCTTTACAATGGTATGTTAGTTTCAGCTTCACAACAAAATGAATCAGTTATATATATACATATATTCCCATATCTCTTCCCGCTTGCGTCTCCCTCCCTCCCACCCTCCCTATCCCACCCCTCCAGGCGGTCACAAAGCACCGAGCTGATCTCCCTGTGCTATGCGGCTGCTTCCCACTAGCTATCTACCTTACGTTTGGTAGTGTATATATGTCCATGCCTCTTTATCGCTTTGTCACCGTTTACACTTCCCCCTCCCCATAGCCTCAAGTCCATTCTCTAGTAAGTCTGTGTCTTTATTCCTGTTTCACCCCTAGGTTTTTCATGACATTTTTTTTTTTTAATTCCATATATATGTGTTAGCATACGGTATTTGTCTCTCTCTTTCTGACTTACTTCATCGCTTCTGCCCATTTTTGTATGGGGTTATTTGTGTTTCTGATATTGAGCTGCATGAGCTGCTTGTATATTTTGGAGATTAATCCTTTGTGGTTGCTTCATTTGCAAATATTTTCTCCCATTCTGAAGGTTGTCTTTTCATCTTGTTTATGGTTTCCTTTGCTGTGCAAAAGCTTTTAAGTTTCATTAGGTCCCATTTGTTTATTTTTGGTTTTATTGCCCTTTCTCTAGGAGATGGGTCAAAAAGGATCTTGCTGTGATTTATGTCATAGAGTGTTCTGCCTATGTTTTCATCTAAGAGTTTTATAGTGTGTAGCTTTACATTTGGGTCTTTAATCCATTTTGAGTTTACTTTTGTGTATGGTTTTAGGAGGGTTCTAATTTCATTCTTTTACATGTAGCTGTCCAGTTTTCCCAGCACCACTTATTGAAGAGGTCTTTTCTCCATTATATATTCTTGCCATCTTTGTCATAGATTAGTTGACCATAGGTGCGTGGGTTTATCTCTGGGCTTTCTATCCTGTTCCATTGATCTATATTTCTGTTTTTGTGCCAGTACCATACAGTCTTCATTAAGGTAGCTTTGTAGTATAGTCTGAAGCTAGGGAGCCTGATTCCTCCAGCTCTATTTTTCTTTCTCAAGATTACTGGCTATTCGGGGTCTTTTGTGCTTCCATACAAATTGTGATTTTTTTTTTTTATTCTAGTTCTGTAAAAAATGCCATTGGTAGTTTCATAGAGATTGCATTGAATCTGTAGATTGCCTTGGGTAGTATAGTCATTTTCACAATCTTGATTCTTCCTATCCAAGAATATGGTATATCTCTCCATCTGTTGGTATTATCTTTAATTTCTTTCATCAGTGTCTTGCAGTTTTCTGCATACAGGTCTTTTGTCTCCTTACGTAGGTATATTCCTAGGTATTTTATTCTTTCTCTTGCAATGGTAAATGGGAATGTTTCCTTAAATTCTCTTTAAGATTTATCATCATTAGTGTATAGGAATGCAAGAGATTTCTGTGCCTTAATTTTGTATCCTGCTACTTTATCAAATTAACTGATTAGCTCTAGTAGTTTTCTGGTAGCATCTTTAGGATTCTCTATGTATAGTATCACGTCATCTGGAAACAGTGACAGCTTTACTTCTTTTCCGATTTGGATTCCTTTTATTTATTTTGCAGCTCTGATTGCTCTGGCTGAAACTTCCAAAACTATGTTGAATAATAGTGGTGAGAGTGAGCAACCTTGTCTTGCTCCTGATCTTAGTGGAAATGGTTTCAGTTTTTCACCATTGAGAATGATGTTGGCTGTGGGTTTGTCATATATGGCCTTTATTGTGTTGAGGTAAGTTCCCTCTATGCCTACTTTCTGGAGGGTTTTTATCATAAATGGTGTTGAATTTTGTCAAAATCTTTTTCTGCATCTACTGATATGATCATTTGGTGTTTCTCCTTCAGTCTGTTAATATGGTGTATCACATTGATTGATTTGCATATATTGAAGAATCCTTTCATTCCTGGGATAAACCCAACTTGATCATGGTGTATGATCCTTTTAATGTGCTGCTGGATTCTGTTGGCTAGTATTTTGTTGAGGATTTTTGCATCTATGTTCATCAGTGATATTGGCCTGTAGTTTTATTTTTTTGTAACATCTTTGTCTTGTTTTGGTATCAGGGTGATAGTGGCCTCGTAGGATAAGTTTGGAGTGTTCCTCCCTCTGCTATATTTTGGAAGAGTTTGAGAAGGATAGGTATTGGCTCTTCTCTAAATGTTTGATAGAATTTGCCTTTGAAGCCATCTGGTCCTCAGCTTTTGTTTGTTGGAAGATTTTTAATCATCGTTTCTATTCCAATGCTTGTGATTGGTCTGTTTACATTTTCTATTTCATCCTGATTCAGTTTTGGCAGGTTGTGCTTATCTAAGAACTTGTCCATTTCTTCCAGGTTGTCCGTTTTATTGCATATTGTTGCTTGTAGTAATCTCTCATGATCCTTTGTATTTCTGCAGTGTCAGTTGTTACTTCTCCTTTTTCATTTCTAATCTGTTGATTTGAGTCCTCTCCCTTTTTTTCTTGATGAGTCTGGCTAGTGGTTTACCAATTTTGTTTATCTTCCCAAAGAACCAGGTTTTAGTTTTATTGTTCTTTGCTATCATTTCCTTCATTTCTTTTTCATTTATTTCTGATCTGATCAATATGATTCCTTTCCTTCTGTTAACTTTGGGGGTTTTTTGTTCTTCTTCCTCTAATTGCTTTAGGTGTAACGTTAGTTTGTTTATTTGAGATGTTTCTTTTTTCTTGAAGTACGATTGTATTGCTATAAACTTCCCTCTTAGAACTGCTTTTGCTGCATCCATAGACTTTGGGCCATCGTGTTTTCATTGTCATTTGTTTCTAGGTTATTTTTTTATTTCCTCTTTGATTTCTTCAGTGATCTCTGGGTTATTTAGCAGCATATTATTTAGCCTCCATGTGTTTGTATTTTTTACAGTTTGTTTCCTGTAATTGATATCTAGTCTCATAGCATTGTGGTTGGAAAAGATACTTGATACGATTTCAGTTTTCTTAAATTTACCAAGGCTTGATTTGTGACCAAAGATCTATCCTGGAGAATGTTCCGTGAGCACTTGAGAAGAAAGGGTATTCTGTTCATTTTGGATGGAATGTTCTATAAGTATCAATTAAGTCCATGTTGCTTAATGTATCATTTAAAGCCTGTGTTTCCTTATTTATTTTCATATTGGGTGATCTGTCCATTGGTGAAAGTGGGGTGTTCAAGTCCCCTACTCTTATTATGTTACTTTTGATTTACTCTTTTATGCCTCTTAGCATTTGCCTTATGTATTGAGGTGCTACTGTGTTGGGTGTATAAATATTTACAATTGTTATGTCTTCTTCTTGGATCAATCCCTTGATCATTATGTAGTGTCCTTCTTTGTCTCTTATAATAGTCTTTATTTTAAGGTCTATTTTGTCTGATCTGAGAATTGCTACTCCAGCTTTCTTTTGATTTCCATTTGCATGGAATATTTTTTTCCATCCCCTCACTTTCAGTCTGTATGTGTCCCTAGGTCTGAAGTGGGTCTCTTGTAGACGGCATATATACGGGTCTTGTTTTTGTATCCATTCAGCTAGTCTATGTCTTTTAGTTGGAGCATTTAATCCAGTTACATTTAAGGTAATTATCTATATGTATGCTCCTATTACCATTTTCTTAATTGTTTTGGGTTTGTTATTGTAGGTCTTTTCCTTCTCTTGTGTTTCCTGCCTAGAGAAGTTCCTTTAGCGTTTGTTGTAAGGCTGGCTTGGCGGTGCTGAAGTCTCTTACCTTTTGCCTGTCTGAAAAGATTTTAATTTCTCCGTCAAATCTGAATGAGATCCTTGCTGGCTAGAGTAATCTTGGTTGTAGGTTTTTCCCTTTTAACACTTTAAATGTGTCCTGCCACCCCCTTCTGGCTTGCAGAGTTTCTGCTGAAAGATCAGCTGTTAGCCTTATGGGGATTCCCTTGTATATTGTTTGTTGTTTTTCCCTTGCTGCTTTTAATATTTTTTCTTTGTATTTAATTTTTGATTGTTTGATTAATATGTGCCTTGGCATGTTTCTCCTTGGATTTATCCTGTATGGGACTCTCTGTGCTTCCTGGACTTGATTGACTATTTTTTTTCCCCATATTAGGGAAGTTTTCAACTATAATCTCCTCAAACATTTTCTCAGTCCCTTTCTTTTTCTCTTCTTCATCTGGGACCCCTATAATTCGAATGCTGCTGTTTAATGTTGTCCCAGAGGTCTCTGAGACTGTTCTCAATTCTTCTCATTCTTTTTTCTTTATTCTGCTCTGCATTAGTTATTTCCACTATTTTATCTTCCAGGTCACTTCTGTGTTCTTCTACCTCAGTTAAAATTTTTAAAATAGAGGAATATCCAGAAGATAATAAGGTAACCACAACAGGAATCTATTTTTGCCTACCTCCTTTCCAACACCTCCACTCCAAGGGGAAAAATATACTTAATTACACTTCTAGGCTCTCCCTTCAGGCATGTTTACTTATAGTGGGCTCATTCACATATATTTGGCCTTTACTATAGACTTTCTACTTCCTCATTGTATGTAGTAATTATAGGAAGGTTTAGTGCCTGAGAAGTGGTTAGCTGTCTCTTCTCTCAAGCTCCTACCACCTTTTTCATTCTCATATTCTCTCTATATATCTCACATGGCTTGCCCTTTGTCTCACTATATGTAGCTAGGTAGTTAGCTATCCATCTGTTTCTTGGTAAAAGAAGATACAAAAGGAGATCTCTTCTTGTATTGGACTAGTAGTGTCTGGATGTGATCATCAGAATGGCTGTTGCCATCTTAAAGACATGAGGGAAAGAAGTGAGTTATAACAATATCACAGTGGAAGAGACTTGAAGTCTTGATAATGCCAATTATGAGATGATAAATCCCTTTACTGTTTACCCTAGGTGAGTTAACATTAACATTTTCTATTTCTTGCAAGTAACTTATCTCAACTGATATGCCTAATATACCATTGAATCAATTGTTCTTTTCCTCTACAATTTGACTAATTTGGAAATACACCATTTTCTAGATAAACCACCTCCTTTGCCATTACTTCTTTTTGACAAATTAACACCACTAATAAAAATTTATTTTCATAAAACAGCTGAACATGTAGAGACAGGTATGTATGAAGGTGTTTATTTAGAATTATTTATAACAATTTATAATTAGAATCAAGTTGAATGTCTATCAATACAGAAGGTATTAAATAATATATGGTACATCCATACATTAGAGAGTAAAAAGCCATTAAAAAGATAGTTATGAAAACCCATTGATGTAGAAAAATATCCATTGTGTATTCTTGAGTGAAAATAAACAATTCAGCAAATTTCTGAGCATGAAAAAAATATGTTTATAAAATATGTTTATGTTTATAAAAATGTCTTGGATATATTTATTTAACATATATGCATGTGAATAATAATGATACAAAGAATAACAACCACAAACATTTATTAAATACCTACTCAGAGTTAGATACTGTGTTAAGGGCTTTACATATATTATAGCTATTAAGTCAAACCTCAAATAATGTAGGTATTAATATTATTTTCATTTACAGATGAATAAAGTGAAATTTAGGGAGAAAATCATTTTTCCATCCAGCTGTTAAGGGATAAGATCAATGTCCAAATGCAGGTCTATATAACAGTATATGTGTTATTTATATTATATAGTATTAATAATATAAAAATAAGCTGTATTATATTTTAACATTTATATCAAACAACATTTATACATATTTTACTATTTATATTACATTACACTGCATTATATATCATATTATATTATATTAAATTATATTATATTATATTATAGACGTCTGGAATAATTACCTCCAAAAGGATAATAATAATTGCCTTTGAGTGGTAGAATCTTTTTTTTAATTACATTCCTCTGTATCATTATATTTTCTATAGCAAACGTGGATTATCATAAGTAAAAACGAAAAGGAAATAAATACATGATGTATACATGTGTAAATTGTAATAAATATCTACTATAAAGTGACTTTCCTGTACCTTTTTGGCACAGGCTGTCAGGAGTGTTTTTAGTTCTAGATCTCCTACTTGACTCTATAACCTTTGTAAGTCATTGAACCTCTTAATTTGCTCATATGCAAAGTAGGTATAACGTTACTTAGATTTCCTCCTTCAAACAGTTGTCATAAGATTTAATGAGGTAGTGGACATCAAAGAGATTGGGAAGTTTTAAAGCAAGCTAAAATTCTGTGGGAAGGTTATTATTCTTTATTTTCTTCAAATTAAAACATATTTTAAATGTATACTGTGGTTTTAAAAAGTTGAGTGTTGATACAGCCACTATGGAGAACAGTATGGAGGTTCCTTAAAAAACTAAAAATAGAACTACCGTATGACCCAGCAATCACACTAATGGGCATATACCCTGAGAAAACCATAATTCAAAAAAGATACATGTACCACAATGTTCACTGCAGCACTATCTACAATAGCCAGGACATGGAAGCAACCTAAATGTCCATCGATGGATGGGTGGATAAAGAAGATGTGGCACATATATACAATGGAATATTACTCAGCCATAGAAAGGAACAAAACTGAGTTATTTGTAATGAGGTGGATGGACCTAGAGTCTGTCATACAGAGTGAAGTAAGTCGGAAAGAGAAAAACAAATACTGTATACTAACTCATATATATGGAATCTAAAAAAATAGTACTGATGAACCTAGTGGCAGCACAGGAATAAAGATACAGATGTAGAGAATGGTCTTGAGGACATGGGGGCAGGGGAAGGTGAAGCTGGGACAAAGTGAGAGAGTAGCATTGACATATATACACTACCAGATGTAAAATGGATAGCTAGTGGGAAGCTGCTGCATAGCACAGGGAGATCAGCTCGATGCTTTGTGACCACCTAGAGGAGTGAGATAGCGAGGGTGGGAGGGAGGCTCAAGAGGGAGGGGATATGGGGATATATGTATACATGTAGCTGATTCACTTTGTTGTACAGCAGAAACTAACACAACACTGAAAAGCAATTATACTCCAATAAAGGTGTAAAAAAAAAAATAAATGACCAAAAAGAGAAAAAAAGTTGAGTGTCTTGAACATAGAATATAGCTTATATCTTTGTTTCCTAATCTAGATAATGGAATGATATTTTTGAACTTATAAGTTATTGTGGGAGTATGTTGATGTAACATACATAGATCATCTTGTACCATAAATTCTGACACAAAGTAAGGCCCCTATAGGTGTGTGTGTGTGTGTGTTAAATTAGAAAGTCCTAGTGGAAAGTAAGCTTTCCTTTGGAATTCTCTTCTAATATAAATTCACATTTTTGCTCAAAGGAACAATAACAGGAACAATAAATGTGTGATCTGGTTCCCTGAGGAAAAGGAAATCCATATTTAAGGGCTTTCATAACAGGCTATAATACACTATCTAGTTTATCAGAGGGGATATATTTATTAGCATAATAAAAGAGTACCAGGAAATTGCATAGTAGTAACTAATTGTCTGCCCTTTCTTCCTTCTTGGAAATAGAAATATCACTAAAGTTCATGAACACGCATGAGATCTTTTCATCCTGTTGTTTCTAAGTTTGCTTTTTTTCACTGCTCTTCTAGTGTGGATCTGCAAGGAAATTGTCTTCTGAGGAGGAGGAAGCTCAAAGTGGTTGGATGGAGTAATTTTCTAATGTTCCCTGGATCCTGGAGTGACCATTTAATGTGGTGAGTATTCCACTTTCTCCATTGTTCACATCTCTCGTTTTTGAATCAAATGCTTTGAAGCTGAGAAAACAGATTTTGGGATACTATGGAAAGAATCTAGTAGATATCTACTATAGAAACACTAAATGATATTCTTCATTACAGTCATCCTCATAAAAGAGAATTTAATATGCATTTATAGATTTAATTTGCCTGACAGAAAATGTTTCATTATTTTTTTTCTTTTTCCAGTCCTTCCTGTCCCTTAACTGAAAACTGAGTTGCTGAGTGAGCATAGGACGGTGGAATGCTATGAACTAAAGAGTTCTCAAACAATATCTAATTCTCTGAACATTTCTGACACCCTTTCATGTCATTCAAATCTCCCTTTCCTGTGTCCTGTTTCCCAAGGATCAGCTCTCTGTGACCTGACAATCAGATAATCTGATAAACTAAAATAGTGAACTAATGTCTTAATGGATAATGTTACTCTTTCCAGGGAATTTATGTTCAATTTAACCAGGTCATTTGAAAACAAACTTTTAGTCTCTAAGAGTAATTATAATGGTAATTTCAAGTGCCCCCAGCAGAACTGTAATGGATTATGATCGAGGAATTGATGAATAAAAGACTTAAAAGTAGGCAGGCTTCTTCTCTCCATTTTTTTACATATAACTATGACATTCCAATGGTTATGAGCTTAACTTTTCTCTCCAGGCATCTGTGATCTAAGACAGTTACCAAGAAAGGCAGTCTGGAGAACTGGAGAAACTAACTAACTACATAGGCAACAGACAAAACAGTTAAAGAATCACGGGGTATCAAAATGGTAGGTGGCCAGATTTGAAAATGTTGCGTCAAACATGATATCCACAGGGTATGGATAAGAGTGAAATTCCAAGATCTCCTTGTCTAGAAAAGGAGAGAATTCAGTTGCATCAATGAAAAGGAGGCATATAAACTGGGATGATGTGAACATTTCCAGACGCATGGGAAAGAGGCCCAGAGAAGATGGAGCAGAGATAATTTTAAGATGTGTGTATGGACTAAATTGACAGGAAGGAGAGTAATAGGAGAAAAAGAGAGAGCTGAGAAAGAGCATTTGGAATAACTACCTAATGCAAACACTGAATAAGAGATTTGCATGAATTGAAATTGGGGCTTTGGCTTGGTATTCAGTGATGTGAGTAGCAACCGTTCTTACTACCCACAAACTTCTCAAGTGAACAAAGTTAATTTTGTTGGCCTCAGTCTTCCCTTTCTTCTTGTTGCCTCAATTTCCTGCTTCTTTTCTTCCCTTAGCCAGTGGTATCTGGAAAGATATTACTCAAAGCATTCACCACAAGGTAAAAATTTCCATCAAGAACAAGTGGGTACCCTTACAAAATAAATTTGCATGTTGGCAGGGGACAACACCTTAATCTCATTTTCTTATTGAATTCCAGACACATGTGTTTACCTCAGGGAGAGCATGCCCACATTGAGACTGTCCTACATATTCTGCCATGCTTCTGACTGCCTTTGGGGGCAGACTTGAGCTCCCTCTAAGGTAGGTTAATTTTCATGATGCTAAGAACTTCTGGTACTCAAGCATGAAGTGGAATTGCCGTGCTGTGTAGTACAAAAGGACTTGTCAAAGACATCTAATAAAAAGTAAAAGTCAGTGACATCCTCTGGAACGTTTTTCCTTCCTGGGTGTGAATAGATTGTGTTAAAAGGGCTGAAGGGGCTATGTGCATAGATTGACACACTAATATTATCAACCTAGTCAAGAGATTGAAGGGCAAGTCCTCAGAACTCTTCTGAGGTTTACAGACCTATGCAGATTTTTTCAGAATTTATATATTTAGGTTCTAATTTCTATTCCACCTTTTATTACCCACTGGGAAGAATTTTAAATCTTCTTTTCTGGATCCCTAATTGGCACCTTTGCAAATTTATATCTATCTGCACCTCCTGAGAGTTGAATAACTTGTTTGATTTGATTTTTTAAAAGCACCCATAAGCCTCATTATAGCACAGATCCCCTTTTTAGCACGTCTTTGAAGCCCATACTGCTTTCTTTAACTCTGTCTTATGGATTAAAAAATAAAAATAAAATATAAGTTGTTTCCCTTTGACATCTTTCATAACACCTGAGTCTATTCTCTAAAAAGTTTGTTTTAGCAAAAATAATGAAGTTTTTTTTTTCTGAGCCCCACCTTTTAGCAGAGACCAACTGTAGAAGAGAAACAACTATGGGAGGAATGTGTCATATTTCCACAAGGAAAGGGAAATATTTAGTTTATAGAAAAAGACAGATCATTCCTTGTATTCCTGGGAAGCATGTCAAGTGGATGAGGAAATAGGAATCAATGGAAGAAACTACTGGGAGACAAATTGCAGTTCAATATAAAGGCTGGCTATCTAAAATGATTGTCCCCGTTATCATAGATGGCATAAACTTGGTCAGAAATTAGAAAGCTCCCTGTCACTGCCACATATGAATTATCACAACCATACTTCAACCACCAGATGAGGCTAGTAAAAGATTTTTAAGGTCCCTTTTAACCCACAAATTTTGTCGTGTTTTTTTTTTAACTTCTCCATTTAAGGTTTTAATAAACAATTTAACAAACAGTAAAAAATGCATTGATATTTCTTCTCCATTTAATGTTTCTTCCTCCAAACCTTTTGCTTTCCATTTCATCATAATGTTCATCTGGGAAATTATATTCAAAATAAGGAAACAATGACTTAGTATGTTACCTTTCTCAGGAATATTTGCAATTCAAAAGAATATAGGGGAAGAGGATAATGCTTAACTAAATGAAACAAGTTGATAACAGTGAAAATTAGTAAAAACACTAGAAGAAAGTTTTATGCAAAATGTCCCTCTCAGTGTCCCTCAACAGAAAACATAATCATGATTGCTTACTTTGTACAAATATGAAACAAAACCTTACAAAATTTCGGTATGTTTTTAATAATCTAACAAAAATTTACCCTTTGCATAATATTTTAAAGTATTAATTTAATATCAAACAAGTCATTTCTAATTAACAATATTAAAAATAAGTAAAATTTGATTGTCAGAACAATAATCAGCGAATTTGGGTGCAGTATGTTAGGATAGAACAGGATATGAACTAGAAAGTGACACAATCTAGGTCCTAATTTTGGCTTTCACATTAATACTCTGAGTCATGCTAAGCACATCACTTAAGTTCTATGGGACGCCATTATCCCACCTTTACAATGAGAATGTTGAAATAAATAATCACTAAGTTTTTTTCCAGCCCCAAATCACAAGTGCTAGGTCAGCAGTTAAGAATGCTCCTTCTGTTCTGAACTCTTCTGAAGCCAGTTGTGGCCACTAACAAAACTATCCTGCATTGTGAAATACACTCACTCAGAATCAGGTCAAATATTTTGACATTCATGTAAGTGAAATCTGTTTCTAAGGCATGATCACAGAGAGGTAGACGGAAATGATTTCCACTTGAATCCTCACAAATAAAGGTCACAGCCCTTATATTTTTATCTGTTCCTTGGAACTACCCCAAAGCTAATTGGCCCAGCAACCCAGTGGTCACCAGTGTCCATCGTCAAGATTCTTAATACAGTGTTGATGCTAAGAGCACTGCATCTGCTCACACAGATGCATTCCATTAACTTTTTGATCCCTGCTTTGACAGACTATTTTTTATTTGCCTTCATTTAAATCCTTGAAAACAAGATTGGCAACCCACTGACTATGCTAACATGTCCTACCCATTTATATAGGTTTTAATCCCAAACTCATTAATGAATCATGTGCTTTAAAACAAAAGAAAGTATAAGCAGTAACTAGAAGAAAAGAATAATACTGATCCAGTATGCTACTTGAAATGATTATAGATACCTTCCTGTCTTCCTCAGGGATTCGTTATGCAATGGTAAAGACAAATAAGTTTAAATATTACCATGATGCACAGCTTTGTATTTAAGTCAAATATAACATCCATAGGCAATACATGGATGTGGCTGTGTTCCAATAAATCTTTATTTAAAAAACAGGCAGTGGGCCATATTTGGTGCTTGAGTTGTAGTTTGCTCACCCTGGTATTAGAGTATACTTCATTAGGTGTACATTATATTTGGGTAAAGTTGGAGCAGGTCAATATTTGAGATACAGAACCACATATATAAAAAAATATTGACTTTTTAAAAGCAGTTTCGACAAGTCCACTGTAATTAGCAAATCTATTGCTTGCAAACCACTCCTGTCTCTAGAAATTAAGTGATGCCTAAAGCAAATTTATCAAGTCATGGAACATAAAGAAAAATATCTGTGGATTTAAAAGAAAGGAAACATTATCGACATAGTCAAAAGGTCTGTAGAACTTACTATTTGGCACTTTGATTTATATGTGGAAATGGAAAGAACATTCATATGAGTATCCAACACTGCATTCAAGAATGTCATCTACTGTAGTGTAAGTCACCTTAATCTCCATTTCTCCAATACACAGCATGTGATGTTAAGGAATGCACATACATATTTGGTGCCGTGGAGAGCAATATTACTTTGTAATAATTTATATTCCAAAGCATAGGGAATCTTTGTGAACTGTTAGTCTATGAGAATGTAATAGTGGTGTTCTAAGCAAAAGATGGGCTAATTCTGAGATGGAAATAACAGATCAGTATGGTGGGAGGACAGAGATGAGGCTCAACTGAATAGTAAGGAGAGGACAAGAGGAGAGGGCAGAGAGTAAGGTTCTATTCCAGGATAATTTATATACTAAAGATGTCATGTTAAGTTACTTTTTTTTTTTTTTTAAGTAGATCATCATTCTCCTGGTGACATATTTCTGATGGCAAATAATCAACTATTTTTGGTTTTCTATTTGGCCATATTCTCAGGTTCCCAGCATATCCTCTCCTTCATATAAAAACAATATTTGCTCAAGGTCTGATTAACAGAGACATTGGGAGGAAACTCATTATTTCAAATAAAAGTGAAATTTTCCAATATAAATACCTCATATCGATAAGACTGAAATAACTGATGACCTAACCAGTAGTGTTTCCTGCTCAATAAGATATTGAAGGCTATCTTTGGGATTCAAATTCCTGCTACTGAGTGTTTTTTGCAACTCTTTTTTCTCCTATGACCTTTACTAATAGAAGATTGCATCACTGATGATGGCTGCATGCCAGGATAATTAGAGTGCCACTCCAGTTTCCCAAAACGCCTTGGATATTCTACTCCATCATAGAAAGCTGCACTTAGTAAAATACCATCATTAAGGCAAGAGAAAAATGGTTGATCGTTTGGCTATAGCTGCATAAAAACAAGTTCTAGATAAGCAGATTGAAATTTTACTCCATTTTATGGACCTGGATAGAGGAAGATTTGAGCAAATCACTTAACCCTCTGCATATTAGTTTCTTTTCCCATAAAATAAAGGAAATATTAATTTCCTTGGCTATATTATGGCTTCAAAATAATAGATATGGTTTTTAAGTCCCTTGAAAAGTATAAGATATATATATATATATATTATAATGATCTTTGGTAATTTTTGTCAAGAAAATAAAAATTATAACAAAAATATAAAAATAGAATACAATAAAATACATGATAATTTTTTTTTACAATACCTTTTTACATTTTTTTTTTTTTTTACAATACTTTTTCTATTTGCCTCAGCTTGTGCTGTCCAAGGAATTGGAGTTTGAGACAAGGGATTGTGATTATCTGAGGAGAGGAGGGGAACACCAATGCAAGAGAGCATTTTCAGATTGGTTACCATAAAAAGCAGTCTGTCCTGAATCCTGCTGGAACCTTTCTGAGCTGTATAGAATGTGCATCAGAAGGGGTTTATCTGACAATCCTGCAGCCTGTGGAACAAAAACCAAATTCACAGAAAGATAGACAAAATGAAGAGGCAGAGGACTATGTACCAGATGAAGGAACAAGATAAAACCCCAGAAAAACAACTAAATGAAGTGGAGATAGGCAACCTTCCAGAAAAGAATTCAGAATAATGATAGTGAAGATGATCCAGGACCTCAGAAAAAGAATGGAGGCAAAGATCGAGAAGATACAAGAAATGTTTAACAAAGACCTAGAAGAATTAAAGAACAAACAAACAGAGATGAACAATACAGTAACTGAAATGAAAAATATACTAGAAGGAATCAATAGCACAAAAACTGAGGCAGAAGAATGGATAAGTGACCTGGAAGACAGAATGGTGGAATTCACAGCCACAGAACAGAATAAAAAAAAAAAAAGAATGGAAAGAAATGAAGACAGCCTAAGATACATCTGGGACAACATTAAATGCAACAACATTCACATTATAGGGGTCCCAGAAGGAGAAAAGAGAGAGAAGGGACCTGAGAAAATATTTGAACAGATTATAGTCGAAAACTTCCCTAACATGGGAAAGGAAATAGCCACCCAAGTCCAGCAAGCGCAGACAGTCCCATACAGGATAAACCCAGGGAGAAACACGACGAGACACATAGTAATCAAACTGGCAAAAATTAAAGACAAAGAAAAATTATTGAAAGCAGCAAGGGGAAAACGACAAATAACATACAACGGAACTCCCACAAGGTTAAAAGCTGATTTCTCAGCAGAAACTCTGCAAGCCAGAAGGGAGTGGCATGACATATTTAAAGTGATGAAAGGGAAGAACCTACAACCAAGATTACCCTATTTGGCAAGGAACTCATTCAGATTCGACAGAGAAATCAAAAGCTTTACAGACAAGCAAAAGCTAAAAGAATTCAGCACTACCAAGCCAGCTCTACAACAGATGCTAAAGGAACTTCTCTAAGTGAGAAACACAAGATAAGAAATGGACCTACAAAAACAAACCACAAACAATTAAGAAAATGGTAATAGGAACATACATATCAATACTCACCTTAAATAAAATATGAATGGATTAAATGCTTCAACCAAAAGACACAGGCTCACTGAATGGATACAGAAACAAGACCCATATATATATATATATATATATATATATATATATATATGGTCTACCAGAGACCCACTTCAGACCTAGGGACACATGCAGAATGAAATTGAGGGGATGGAAAAAGATTCCACGCAAATGGAAACCATGCAAAAGAAAGCTGGAGTAGCAATGCTCATATAAGATAAAATAGACTTTAAAATAAAGAATGTTACAAGAGACAAGGAAGGACACTACATAATGATCAAGGGATCAATCTAAGAAGATATAACAATTATAAATATATATGCACTCAACATAGGAGCACCTCAATACATAAGGCAAATGCTAACAGCTATAAAAGAGGAAATCAACAGTAACACAATAATATTGGGAAAACCTAACACCTCACTTTCACTAATGAACAGATCATCCACACCAAAAATTAATAAGGAAACACAAGCTTTAAATGACACAATAGACCACATAGATTTAATTGATATTTATAGGGCATTCCATCTGAAAACAGCAGATTACACTTTCTTCTCAAGTGCACACTAACATTCTCTAGGATAGATCACATCTTGGGTCACAGATCAAGCCTCGGTAAATTTAAAAAAATTGAAGTCACATCAAGCATCTGTTCGGACCACAATGCTATGAGATTAGAAATAAATTACATGGGAAAAAAACATGGAAAACACGAACACATGGAAGCTAAACAATATGTTACTAAATAACCAAGAGATCACTTAAGAAATCAAAGAGGAAATCAGAAAATACCTACAGACAAGAGGCAACCCAGCACTGGAGTGCACAGGCTCCTTGCTGGGGCTAATGGCAGACTCCAGGAGGGCTCATGCCAAGGAGTACTTCCCAGAACTTCTGCTGCCAATGTCATTCTCCCCGCAGTGAGCCACAGCTGCCCCCCACCTCTGCAGGAGACCCTTAACACTAGCAGCTGTGTGTCTGTCAGTGTCTTGGTGCTCCAGCCTGGTATCAGGGCTCAGCCTCTGAGGTGGGAGAGCCGACTTCAGGACATTAGACCAAAAGAGAACTCCTAACCCCATGTAATATCAATCAGTGAGAGCTCTCCCATAGATCTCCATCTCAATGCTAAGACCCAGCTCCACCCAATGGCCAGCAAGCTCCAATGCTGGATGGCCCATGCCAAACAACTAGCAAGACAGGAACACAAACCCACCCATAAGCAGAGAGGCTGCCTAAAATCATACTAAGTTCACAGACACCCCAAAACACACCACCAGATGCAGCCCTGCCCACCAGAAAGACAAGTTCCAGACCCACCGACCAGAACAAAAGCACCAATCCCCTCCACCAAGAAGCCTACACAACCCACTGAACCAAACTTACTCCCAGGGGGAAGACAAAAACAAAAACAAAAACAGGAACTCTGAAACTGCAGCCTGGGAAAAGGAAACCCCAAACACAGCAAGTTAAGCAAAATGGAAAGACAGAGAAACATGCAGCAGATGAAGGAGCAAGGGAAAAACCCACCAGGCCAAACAAATGAAGAGGAAATTGGCAGTCTACCTGAAAAAGAATTCAGAGTAATGATAGTAAAGATGATCAAAATCTTGGAAATAGAATGGAGAAAATACAAGAAACATTTAACGAGGACCTAGAAGACCTAAAGACCAAACAAACAATGATGAACAACGCAATAAATAAAATTAAAAATTCTCTAGAAGGAATCAATAGCAGAATAACTGAGGCAGAAGAACAGGTAAGTGATCTGGAAGATAAAATACTGGAAATAACTACCACAGAGCAGAATAAAGAAAAAAGAATGAAAAGAAATGAAGACAGTCTTAGAGACACCTGGGACAACATTAAATGCACCAACATTCGAATTATAGGGGTCCCAGATGAAGAAGAGAAAAAGAAAGGGACTGAGAAAATATTTGAAGAGATTATAGTTAAAAACTTCCCTAATATGGGAAAGGAAATAGTCAAGTCCAGGAAGCACAGAGAGTCCCATACAGGATAAATCCAAGGAGAAACACGCCAAGACACATATTAATCAAACTCTCAAAAATTAAATACAAAGAAAAAATATTAAAAGCAGCAAAGGAAAAACAACAAATAACATACAAGGGAATCCCCATAAGGTTAACAGCTGGTCTCTCAGCAGAAACTCTGCAAGCTGGAAGGGAGTGGCATGACATATTTAAAGTGATGAAAGGGAAAAACCTACAACCAAGATTACTCTAGCCAGCAAGGATCTCATTCAGATTTGACGGAGAAATTAAAACCTTTACAGACAAGCAAAACATAAGAGAATTCAGCACCACTATACCAGCATTACAACAAATGCTCAAGGAACTTCTCTAGGCAGGAAACACAAGAGAAGGAAAAAGAAACCCAAAACAATTAAGAAAATGGTAATAGGAACATACATATCAATAATTACATTAAATGTAACTGGATTAAATGCCCCATACAAAAGACACAGGCTTGCTGAAGGGATACAAAACAAAACTCATATATATGCTGTCTACGAGAGACCCGCTTCAGACTTAGGGACACATACAGACTCAAAGTTAGGGGATGGAAAAAGATATTCCATACAAATGGAAATCTAAAGAAAGCTGGACTAGCAATTCTCATATCAGACAAAATAGACCTTAAAATAAAGACTATTACAAAAGACAAATAAGGACACTACATAATGATCAAGGGATCAATCCAAGAAGAAGATATAACAATTATAAATATTTAGGCACTCAACATAGGAGCACCTCAATAGATAAGGCAAATGATAACAGCCGTAAAAGGGGAGATCAACAATAGCACAATACTGGTACGGGACTTTAACACCCCAATTTCACCAATGGACAGATCATCCAAAATGAAAATAAATAAGGAAACACAAGCTTTAAATTACACAATAAACAAGGTGTTCTTAAATTATCCAAAAACAACAGAATACACTTTCCTCTCAAGTACTCAAGGAACATTCTCCAGGATAGACCATACCTTTGGTCACAAATCAAGCCTTGGTAAATTTAAGAAAATTGAAATTGTATCAAGTATCTTTTCTGCTATGAGACTAGATATCAATTACAGGAAAAAAAAAAACTGTAAAAACTACAAACACATGGAGGCTAAACAA
>NW_020837956.1:2280957-2530357 GCF_003676395.1 Aethalodelphis obliquidens
GCCTTTAAGTGACGTAAATGGGAAAACCATTAATCCCAGGAAGAGTGTGAAGTGTGTGCTTACGTGATGCTTATAAAAAGATAACTTTGTCTGAAGTGAAGTGGCTGCAGACTTTGCAGTAAGAGAGAAAAGTACAACAGACCCCCTCAGAATTTCTTTAGGACACCAGATTTTTATGGTACTTTATAACTTTCCCCACTATCTTCCTCTAAACTCAATTTGTAATTAGAGGCTATTTGTTCTTGAAAATATATTCAAACTAAATTTCTTTGTCTTTATTAGATTAGAATTACACTGAAAGCACCACCACTTACTTTAATCCCCCAACCAGGGAAATGCAGCCTTTTTCACTTCATACAACTTTACTCGCACTTTTAATGCAACTCTTTCTTTCTGTCTTGAAAATACACATAACGCAGGAAGCAATTAAATTTGAAATGGAATATCCAGAAGTGTAGTTTAAGTAATAGGAAAGGTTTTTACGTTCATATTAGTTTTTCTTTAAGCACTGTAGTACTTATGATCCTTGAGTAACAGTCCTTCGAAATTTGTACATTTATTCACCAAGCCCTCACTGAGTGCTAGCTACATCTCTAGCACTGACTAGATGCTGGATTTACAAATATGGATGATTTTCATTGCCTCGGCTGGATTCTGAAGACACATAACCATGAAAATGAATTTCAGTGCTTTTAATTCAACAACAACAAAATGTATCAAATGACCTCCATGAAATGAGCCTGTGCAGGATGCCAAGTGAGGATAGAAAAAGAATAAGACATGGTACAGATGAAACGCATAGGTAATTAGGTCACCTGATTCTGCTTTTCCACCTCACCTTGGGCTTATCTCTATCATAGTATTGCTACTATAATTGTATCAGTGTTTGGTCAACTAGGGTTTCTCAGGAAGATTAAGCCCTAATGCCCTAAGACATGCATTGTATGTAATAGTGCTAGTTATGTATCATCATTGGGAGAATCGAGAAAATAGTTACTCAACTAATTTTCTATGTTCTGTGGTTCAGATGAGGACTTTGGTTGAGAAGAGCTAGGGGAGACTTTTTTGCTAGCAGGGATTGTGACTATTTCTTTAGTGCTAGAACCTGAGGCACAGTTGGTGCTCTATAACCCTTGAGTAGATTCATTATAATTATACTTAAGTGAGATAAGTTCTACAACAGAGGTTTGTGCTGCGTTCTAGGGCAACACAGTGTAGAGAGGGGTGGTCAAGAAATGTAAAAAACCAGACTTTCCCAAGGAGATACTATTTGAGCTTAGCATTGAAAGGAAAATAGTATATCTCCAAGTGAATAGGATGTGAACTACAAAGTTTGAGACAGAGGATAAGTTGGAGAAAGGGCACGGTTGTAAAAGAATACACAGCCATGCTTGGGGGGATGTCTGGGGTCAGTCAGTGTGACTAGGGAAAGGATGTACAGAAGGGAGGTGAACACTGACGCTGGATAAAAATTGAAGGAAATGATGTTGAAAATGGATAAAATGATGACAGGATATGACTGCCCCAATGGTTGAAAGTTTTGTGTATTAAAAATCATCTCAGAGTTTATTAAACTGCAGGTCCCTGTCCCTATAGCTTCTGATTTAGCAGTGGACCTGAATTTTTAACAAAAATTTAAGGTAATACAGATGCAAATGATATAAGGACTTTAACAAAGACTGCTACTTGTTATAGGGTTCTATGGATACTTCTAGAAAGGTCTGTGATAGGGCCAGGATTTAATATGAAGGATCAAAAGACCCGAAGCCTCCAGTTTAAAAAGGAGAGAACTGAAACACACCAAGGGAGAGATGTTAAGGGTTGATCTAGCAAGGGAAGAATGGGGAATAACAAACAATCCAGAGGGACCTCAAAGGTAGAATCAAGGTGACTGGATGAGTTTTGGGGAAGAAAGAATAAAAAATACCAAGACAAGACAAATCTATATATTTCAACCAAAACAAAGCAATCAAACCAGATATTTTTCTTCAGATCAGAGCTCAAAGGAATGGGGAACAAGGGCAGTGGGAAGCATGAAGGAAGTAAGAAAACTGGCTTCCCGGGATGCACTTTTTGACTGTTTGGCCTGTACAACCCTGAAAGTTGGCCAGCACATGTGAAGTGTAACCCAATGCATTTTACTTAACCTCTCTGAGCACCAGGTTTTTCATCAGTCAAGTGAGGGGATTAAGTTTTATGTACTTTAAGGTCCTTTCCTACAATCTTTAAGTCCTGAGGTAAACCCTTCCTATAGTAGTGGTTGCAAACACATAAGCATTTTTTACAGAGCTATCTGCAAGTCCTATTCTCAGAAGTCCTCTAGCCAAAAAGGTTCTAACATATCACTCTGAATGACCTTCATTATCCTCAAAAGATAAGAAAAGATAAGATTTTTTCCACCTCCCTGATCAAAAACAAAACAGAACAAAACAACAAACAAAATACTCCTAAAGTCTGAGACAAAATGTGGGTTGAAAGAGATTCCTATCTTCCTGCTTAGTTTATTATTTTTTCTTTCTTTCTTTTCACGTTGCCCTTAAGGAAAGTTTGGCAAAGGCTCCAGAATCAGATTATCAAGAAGCAGCACAAATTTAAGAGTCTTTCTCTGCCCAGGCCCTTGAAGTCTTTCTGAGGCAACCACCTGCTTTGATGCTGGGAGGCCAGCATTCTCATTAAGTTTTACGGTTTTCAATCAAACAAGCTTCATCGCTCTAAACCCGTAGCCGGTCCCACAGTCCAGTAATAGGGCATATGATGAAAACATTCAGTGTTTTAAAAAATTCAAAACACGAGATATGCTTTCACTGCTATGTACCTCCTTGATTTCTAGCAAAGGTAGGTGAATGGGTTCTGCATGTCATTGCCTTGTAGTTTATTTTTAAATAACAATTTGAGTCTAGGAGAGGGATGGTGCTTGTGAACAGGTGAGTGATCTCTGCCAGAGAGTAGAATGATATTATTTTAAGAATGGTATTTTTAGGGATTGGCTTCGAGGAAAGTTTTAGCCTGGAAATTTTTAACATGGAGCAGGGAGATACCAGAGGCCAAGTATGTCTTCGGTTCTTTGGAAGGAAAAATACTCATACCAATCTCTCCCTCCCGGCGCTAGGGCTGCAATGCATTAAAGAAGAGAAATCAGAGAGGAACTGTCTCTGCAGTTGGTACTATGATCACACATGCTAAGCAGTGAGTAAGTGTGGGAGGAGGTGAAAATGTCAGCAGAAGAGATGGACGAGGTTCAAAAAGTGCTTTCTCCTGCTTCACGGTTATTATAGTCTGCTTCCCTCTTTGCCGGAATCCATGTTCCCTTTCATTCTGTTAAGAATACAGAGTGTATCTGAACCTCCAATAATTTTATTAGGAGGGAAGGAAAGAAGGAAGGAAGGAAGGAAGGAGGGAAGGAAGGTGGGAGGGAGGGAGGAAGAAAGGAAGGAGAAAGAGATTGAGAGGGAGAGGGAGAACTTATTTTTGATAATCCTCTTTCTTAGTGGGAAAAATAACATATACAAAATTCAAATATAAGAGCAACTATGAGAAGGTACATGATGATTCAAAGAAGAAAATTCTGCATGGTGATGAGATCTTTTAACAAAAACATAATTAAATTTTAAATACAGGGGATCTCTATGGGGCTTGAAAGAAAAGAAAAATTAAGAGACATGATTTAATCTAGCTTTCTGTGGAATTTTCCAGGATGCCAAAACCAGATCTGAGGAAGAGGTGGGGGACGATGTTTACTCCCATTTTCCCGTCCATAATCCTGGGATGTTATTTTTTTTATTTTACCTTATTTTTTGGTCCTGAGATCCCATATCCAATATAGTGCATGTGTGGTTGTCTGCATTTTCTGTGCCACCTAGCTGATGAATTTCCCAAATCTGGATGAAATACATTGGAGTCCATTAAACTGTAGCTGTTCACATTCCCAGCCTTTTCCATAAGGCTATACAATTTTAAAGAAAAAGAAAAGATGGTATCATTTCATCCTCTTAAAAATGAAGGGAGAACTGAAGAGGCATGTTTTGGCCTCTCTGTTAACCGTTAGCAGAGCTGGGTAGAGAAATAGGTCTTATGATTCTTGCTCCAGACTCTTTCGCGTTATAGCTTCTTCTACCGGCTTCCATCTTATTACTGATTCCTTCCTAACTTCGTGGAACCAGTGAGCACTGCAGGTATCTAAGATGTCATAGTTCTGTTTGATAACACCTGGCTTGTGTCTGACTAATCAATGAGATAAAATTGCCTCAGAGCAAAGAAGGAGCTAAGCCTATCTTATGCAACAGTACATTTTCATGGTATTTAAATACACTCTAATCTATAATGTGCATGGCAGACCTGGCAGACTGTAACTAAATTGAAGTGGTTTTTAGATCCTCCAGGTCAACTCTATATAAACTTATGAAAGTCCACTTAAAGCAGGTGTTAATGCACAGTAAAATTATCATGAAAAAAAATTTTTCTTAAGCTTGGGGCTTAATTTCAAATTTCAGACTCTTCTCTCCACTCTTCCTATTTCTTAAGCACTTTCCAAGTGACCATTTTAGACCTTCTTTATTGCATTGCAGAAGCCAAGGTCATGATTTCTGAGAGTTAATCTCATAATCACTTGAGTAACTCAAGCCTTTGACATACTATATCTGACCCCATTCATCAGAATTTCTATTGTTCCAGTAGCATACTAAAACCCATGTATCTAGCATGTGTGTCAACCTAGTATCACACCATTTGAAGGACAGATCCAAGAGCTAAATTCTCAAATGCCTGAGCATATTGGATCCTTGCAACACCCTGATTTAATTTACCTATAAATTCCTTCTTAGGTCGTCATGTTATCCTATAAACATCAAGTGTTAACATCAGAAGAATATATAGCAGCATATATCATAGTGGTTAGAAAAAAAAACAAAACACCTAATGACACAAGTGAGGAAACTAAGGCATAGTTAGATTAAGTGACTTTCCCCAAATCGTTATTACTATTATTTGCAAAGATGTCTCTAATAAGTTGGGTATCCTTGATACACCCAATACGATCTTCAGTTTACCAAAACAATAACCATGTTGGTAGAAGCAAGTGCAACATTACTCAGTACTTCTTTCCCCTAATTTTCATTTAAAGATAAACTTAGAATGGGAAAAAGCATTTTCCCATTGCCAGTTTTTTAAATGTCACAATCTTTCATGTCATTTTTCTCTTCTTTTATTCTTACCAGAACTTTAATGATCATATGATTCCACAAGCATCTCCCAAATTAACCTTGAGTTTCTTGTCTGTCTTCATCTAACAGAAAAGTTTATCACGAGCTGTTGGAAAAAGGTCACAGTTCAGTTATTCCTCTAGAAACTTTACTTCTAAGTTGAGCTGTGAGCTTTTGCAGGGCCCATAAAACATGTCTTTCACATTTATTACTATCCCTTGCCATAGAAAGCAAATCCTAGTATTTTCACTTAGAAATTCCACACACCCCCTTATTTTTAGTCTCCTATCATAACCAAACTCTACAGGTTATACTATATCCATCACTGCAAGGATGTAACTATAATTAAGTAATAGAATTCTAATTAAGCAATTATGTGTGTTCTTATCATTTTCAGAAAAAAAAAGTAGTTCACGTCAGGATTTTTTTTTTAAGCTTTTCAACTACCTGCTGTATTTAAGCAGTTATTTCTTCTTGCTTTTGGAGTCAGGTACCTCTCTTCTAATTATTATTTTTGTTCCTCATTTAATCTAAAACTCTGTCTAGGCAATTTGCAATATTAATTTCTCATATAAGCAATCAGTCTACTTTCCTACATTTGATTTTGCATCCCCCAATTTCTGATATGCCTTTCTGCTCTCCTTCAATTAGGTTTATAGGTATTGAGATGACTAAAATCCACTCTACCGACTGACAAAACAATTATTCACCCTTTCCACCCTGTTTAAAATGCATTAAATTTCTATCCACAACTGGAATTATAGTGCATTTTCTGGCTTCTTATAGAAAACATCAAACCATTTCTGATGATTTCCTTTTCATCAAGCGCAACTGCCTCAACCCCAATTAGCACGACAAATTTCTCAATCATGTATTCCTCCTCTGATGAAGAAATTATGACTTGGTTTCTGGGATGTTGACTCACACAACTTTCACTGAAGCATATTTGCTCTGAATTACTTCTCTTTCTCATTTCTCCTTATCTTAAAATTCCTCTTTCATGCAACACCCAACCCCTCATGTTTTTGGAAAAGCATCACCAAGTATATTTGCTTTATTACACCATAATTTTTAAGTCAAGTGGGTTTTTTTTTTAGTATTTTGCACTTAGCATTGTGGGAGTACTCACAAACTTTCCCCCGAAATAGCTTACCATCAAACTGGGAGGTCAGATTTCAAAAGGTAAACATATTTGTTTATTTCTTCAGTGTTTAGTGATCACCTTCTAAAGCCTCATTTTATTTGGAGCCATTTGATTTATCAATTTTTATAAGGTCTGAATCCGGCCTCTTAGTGAGCTTGTAATCTAAGAGTAAGGTGGTTTATTGTATGGGCCTTAGAGGAATACTGCCTAGGACTTGGTTTTTGTCTGACCTTGTGCAAATAAGTCACATTCTGTCCCTCTGTTTCCTCATTACCTCATTTATAAAGTAGAGCTATAAAAGTATCTCATGAGGTATTTGTGAGGTTTAAATGAGATACTTAATATACCTTTAGGAGAATTAAGGATTAGAGCTGATAAGCATGACTATGGCTGGCACTGAGATATTGTACACATACTGTTTAATCTTCATAATAAACAAGTAGGGTGATCATTATTCTCTGTGATTTCTTTTTCCCTCTAAGGACATGGCTCAGGAAAGCTAAGTAATTTGTCTGAGGTTTCATCCTATTAGTACATTGAACAAAGTTTCAAAATAATTCAGTCTGATTCTATAACCTGTTTCAGGGCAACAGCAGGGAGAGAGTTGAATAAAGGTAGAAAAAATAAGTTCTGTTTTAAACTCATTCATTTATTTGTTCAACAAATTGACATGGAGGAGGTACTGAAGCTTTGGAAATGGACATGCTCATTGAGAAAAGTAATGAGGGGAGCCAGGAGGAGACTCATTCATTTTTTTTATTCTAAAAAGTATGTACTGAACACTGAGCTGCATTCCCAGTGTGTGCTGCCTGCTGGACAACAAACAAGAAAATCTATTTTGTGCCTAAAAAATCTGCAGAGAGATTCCTCTGCTGCTATGGAACGCAGGACAGATGCTCAAGAGAAAGATTAGGAGCCATTCACACAGAGGAGGTATAGAAGATTTGGGAATGTACATGCCCATCGGAGAAGGTAACTAGAAGAGAGGCAGGAAGAGAATGGAACCCCTGAACCTCGAGAAGTACCTATGTTAAGAAATAAGGGCAGGGAGAGAAGACAGGGAAGAGGTCAGAAGGGAAGGGAAGGGATGTACCCCAGAGTCTAGGGCAGGAACCTAATGACAGTAAGACCACAGGAGGGGACAGCTTGATAGGGGGCCTTATGGCTGGAGAGGAGGAGGTAGATGCTTGAAAGTAGACACTTGGGCCGCTACAGCATATCAGAGACACCAAGCCTGCTGACACGTCAGTCAAAGTTTTAAGGGATTGTGATGTGGCTAGAGGATTATTCTCATTTGAGGCAACTAGGACAAAGACCCAGATCAAGCCTAGGACAGAACCATGACCCTCCCAAGACAGGCTCCACCATCTGACTTTGCTTATTTAGAATCAAGTCCTAGGAATTTTTTTCCATAGGCCTCTTAAAGACCTGAGGAGCAAGCTAGCAGGACCCTTCTTCCAGACAGACTAGGGCAATCCCTACTGCAATGTCCTGTGTAGGGTGGGGCCCCTGAAGGCTTCTGAACCAGATGGGCAGATGGGTCCCTCCTCCCAGGGAGAACCGGCAAAGTTCACCATCTGTTTTGCCAGATACAAATCTTTCTCTTTGTAAGTTTGACCTGGCCGAGCCATTTCTTCTAGTAGTTGGCGATGAAATTTTTGTGAACTACACAGCATTCCAGTGCAGTCACAATGGAAGAGTGGAGAGAGTTAAGGATCTAGAGTTAGACAAATCTGCACTCCAATCCTGGGTCCAGCATTTCTGACGAATTGTACAACCTCTTTGTATGTGAGTTTTTTGTATAATGAGAGAGGATAACAAAGGGTTATTTTGACAATTTAAAATGGCATATATCAACCTAGAAGCACAAAGAGAGGATGCTCCCCAAAACAGAAGCATTTTAAATAGTATGGCATATATTATGAAAAACAGTAACAATTATTATAAAAGACATGGGAGATCTGAGAAAGGACAAGGATCTGAGAAAAGGTGATAGAGGCAACTCTGAAAGAGCAATGGTCCCAAGAACTCAGATAGCAAGAGGTTAAGGAAAAAGTGGATAGTGAAGAGATAGAAGAAGTCTTTTTTTTTTTTTTTTGAGGAAAGTTGGCAATGGTCAGAAGGAGAGATAGACTATTTGGACTATGGATGGAAGAAGTCTAATGCTGAAGGGAAATTTCTAACTCCTGATCATAACTATGAAATCAAAACAAATGTGAAAATCAGTTCTAATCTAGCTGGGAATACAGATGCTTTTGAAAAATTAGTTTTCTTATAGGAAACCACTAATGGAGTTTTAGGGGTACGTTAAGAGAGAGAAATTGAAAATGCTGGAAAGATAATAGCTTCTATAGCATGTTGTTTATTCTTCCTTTATAGCCTTTATTTATTTTTGCATTGTTTCAGCTCTTGGGCCTCATTTTATTCATGCCATAGCAGGCTGAAGGGGAACTATTAAGAAATGCAGTTAATAACAGCGATGGACATTAAAATGATGCTGGACTCTAAGCCCTCACTTGAAAAAATAGCTGGGATGCCTACCCCTCAACTCCTTCCTCCCTATGGCATAATTCCAAGTGATGTGCATTCTCTGAGACAGCCTTTCCAACCTTCCTGGGACCACCATGGGTGCTATTCTTTGATCTGCTTCCATTAATCTTACATTTGTCTGCCAGGGAAAACTATTCATACTCATAGTCTCAGATGTTGACCCTGACACCCTTGCTAAGGTGCTTCCTTCACTTGGAACAGGGGTGGGGGTGAGGAGTTGGGCAGGAGCAGGGCGAGGTGCACCTCTTTTCTTACTCTGGCACATAAATCATAGTCAAAGAATTTGGAACATGCCCCACTCCCTACAAAAAAAAAAAAAAAAAAAAAAAAAGAGCAAGAGAGAGGAAATAGTACAGAGAACAACTGAGTAACCTTCAAAGCATCTCTTATATCTCAAAACAATTAATTAGAGACCATATTCTTTCCTGCTTTCAAAACTCAGAACATATTTTCTGTCAAATCAGATCACAGTCTAAGAAAATGTTCCTTTTTCTTGGTTGAATGTCTTAAACTCAGCACACTAGGGTCTCACCATCATTTCCAAAGCCGTCTTTATATTTTATTCAAGATGCCCACTACAACCTCATAAAAATATACACCCAATGCTCGATCTCCCCAGCATACCAGAATTTCCAACCTAGATGTGCAAATTGGACCCAAATCGGATGCTTCATTATTGTTTCTCTTGGTTCCTTCTGAGCAGAGGTCTTCTCTTATTCATTAGAGTATCCCTCCTAGTGCTTGGAGAGTGGCTTGGACATAGGCACAAAATACAGGTTGGGTGAATAAATGAGCAAATAAATTGGTATAGAGCATCACAGAGGGGTCAGCCCTAAACAGTATGAGAGTCTTCTCTAATGTTGAGGCAGGGTGGAAGGAAGAAGGGAGATGAGGACCCTGTGGTGAAAGACGGAGAAAAGGGAAAACGAGAACCCCCCAAGTTTAGCACCCTTTTTTAGGATTCAGGTAGTGCCAGACGGAATGGAATCAAGGACGAAAACATAAACGTAAATAATTGCTTCAGTGATTAAGTAGGCATGCAGCCCATTTATACCATTCCCGTGGGTCTTTAGGAAGAGACATTCCTCAGCCCATTTTCTCCAGTCCTTGCTCTGTCTTAGAAGGCTTTATTTTTTGGCTTAATGATTCTCTTTTAGCATGACACACACTACCATGTCTAATACAGTTGTCAGAAGGTCTTTCTCCATGTTTCATGAACTGGAGCAAATGGTTCCCTCTATGGCCCACCCGCACTGATGCTTACAGGTGTTGAAGGTTGCCAGATAGTTCTATTTCTTTCAGGGCAAGGAAATTTATAGACATATGAATAAAGTTTCAGATTACATAGATATGACCATATGTCCTGATCTACCTTGTTATCAAATATGAAATACAAAGCTAAGGAATTTTAAACATACTTTTATAAGTTCAAGTATACCTTATCAGTTTGGAAATATTTTTAGCTGTGATGCATAACAATTATATTATTGTCTCAGATTGCTAATTTTAAAGAAATGTGTCACTATTTATTAGTTTCCTTTTCACAATTTTCCCCTTTTTAAAAATGTCTTTTCATAGGTTTCATAGGCTGGGATGCCAAGGGTATTGTTGTCATACAACTTCAAGTATATGATAATATCTATTTTTCTTTAAGGTTTCTAATATGTGCCATCCAACAGCATGTTTTCAACATCATAGATGTATTGGATATAAGAACAACTATCACTTGCCACATAAAACACCTCTGTAATCTCTAAAACATGGCCAAACATGTAGATGTTACTAAAGAAGTCAAGGGAAATTTGGCTACTTTCCCCTTTGCAAACAACAAATAAAATTACATTGTACAGTTAATACACAAAATCTATTCTGTTAGAACCACCAACCACAGTGATCAGATCTACTCCAAAAATATGATGCTATATTTGGGTCTATTTGATTCATAAATCGTTTTCCTTTCTACTGTCTAAATCTTACTTTATGAGTCATGGTTTTAAAAATGGATAGTATTAAAGACAAAAGTTGAATGTTTTACTGTATTTTTAATTTAAAAATTTTTTTTCATTTTAACAGTTTTTAATGAAAGTTGTATATACGATTATTCCTGCATCTTCTCACTGTTTCTCCCTCATATTTGCCCTTTTCCTCTCCTACTTGGCAGGATTTGGCTTTAGGCTCAAGGATCTTTTTTTGGTCTTTGTCCAGTTTAGTGATAACCACCTTGCTGGGGTGACTGCATGCGCGCTCAGTTGTGCCATTAGCCTTCTCCCGCTGCTGTTGCTCAGCGTAGATGACATATTTCTTTCTGGAAACCTGGACTAATTTGCTGCCCTTTGTAGCACCCTCACACAACTTGAACTTCATCCTTTCGGATGGGCATGAATGGAACATTGTCCTTCTGCCTCAGCTCTTCGGAAAGAGGAGAAGACATAATCTTCCTGCGAATGTGGGAAGTGCGTTGACGTGCCTTTTACGGTTCTTGCCTCAGTCAGAAATCACAAAGGGATTGGATTTCATTTTGGCCGCTGGCGCTTCAGTGATCTTCCTGTATTTTTTATACAGCACAGTTTGTCTGATAGAGAAGCTATGGGAGAAACGTATATACTTGGAAAGTCCATGTTCTTTAAGTACATATATACAAGTGTCCGTTGATACCAGGTGACGTAGGCCCCATGGGTTCGTGTCCAATCCATTTGTCAGTGTGGAAGAACTGAGCTAGAGCTGGGCTGATTGGGATGAAGAAAATCTTCTCTGCATATCTTTTGTGCATTCGCTTAAAATGGATCCCCTTAGGTATCTCACATAGCAAATACTCACCTAATCATGCTTTAGTTTATAAGGCTCAGAAGAAGTAACACTTGATCAAAAACCCATGGCTCAGGCTTCCCTGGTGGCGCAGTGGTTGGGAGTCCGCTTGCCGATGCAGGGAACACGGGTTCGTGCCCCGGTCTGGGAGGATCCCACGTGCCGCGGAGCGGCTGGGCCCGTGAGCCATGGCCGCTGAGCCTGCGCGTCCGGAGCCTGTGCTCCGCGGCGGGAGAGGCCACAGCTGTGAGAGGCCCGCCTACCGCAAAAAAACAAAAAACAAAAAACAAAAAAAAAACATGGCTCTGTTCAAATAAACAGCACAAACAATCTGATCTTAGATAATTTCATTTTGAAATGACTGAGGGCAGGGCATTGAGGGAGAGGTGGAGGAAAACAATGTGCTCTATTTGGACCAGGCCAGGGGCTTTTTAAGACTGGCAAGTCTTGATCACTACACTGATTTTGGCCCATTAGGCTGGGATGCCTTCCTAGGTAACGTGCCCCAGGAACCTGCTCTGTTTCCCCATCTTCATGACAAGCTTCCTGATGCTGGTGTTTTGGTGCAATTTTGTCCTCTGCACTTAGATGACATTTTTTTTCCAGACTTCTTTCTCTAAATTCCTCTGTGATCATGTACACACCACACACACATGTTTCTCGCTATGAGCATCCTTTCCACTGAACTAGGTTCCTGTTTAAAAAAAAAAAAGCATCCAAAAGGTCAAGCTTGACACAACAGATTACACGGTCTTAGAGGCGGACAGTCTGTGCTCTGAAACCTGTGGCCCTCTCTCTCCTGGTTACCGAGAGAACCTGGACGAGTCCTGGAAGTCTTCTTGCTCTTTGCTCCCTGAACCGAGAGCAAGCTGTTTCCAAAGTCACCTCTCCCGATTCCGTTGACACCACAAGCTCAGAAAACCCTCCTGTGCTGTCATTTTTAGAACGTCTGTTACATCTCACAGAGGCTCTCTGGGCTCACGTACTTGCTACCCAAGCGCATGAAGAAGATGACCCACTACCCTCTTTCTTCTGGGGTGTGTATACTGTAGGCAGGTGGCAGTTTACATGCTGTCGTTTTAGGCCTGTTTATGTGTTTCTAGTGTCATTTGCCCTTGCCCTTGAAAACTCTGGAAATTGACTGCCGGAGTCTCAAATCTGGCTTTAATACTTAGTGATTGTGTAACTTGAATGAGTTTCTTTATTTCATCTGTAAAATAGAGGTAATAGGAGTAATTGTTGTAGCTAGCAGGCAGGGCTTATGTTAAGGAGATGCTGCATTCAAAATGTTTAGCACAGGGAGTGGTCCATGATAAGTGGTCACTAAGCTATAGATGTTATTCTTATCCCCTCCTTTATGAAGTGTTCTTGGACCTTCAGGGGCAAGGTTGGAAAGGATTTGAGGCCTGCTTAACCAAGGTCAAAATTTGGATCCAGCAAAATAACTGTCTGAGATACACACAAAGGGTTTTAGAAACCTCAGACATGTTGTAATTCTGTGGGAATGTAGCTTAATAGCCAAGGGAAGGAAGCCAAGCCTGAATCTTTGCTGAAGGGCACTTGACTCGTGTTTAACAGGCAAACTGGGGCATGCTTCCAGTTTGGGGCATCTGCTGAGGGATGAGAAAGATGCTGTCTCCCACCTAGCAGACTCGCTCCTCCCCAGCACAGCACTGAGCCCTCGCCGACGTCAGCCCCCTTGGGAAGAGCTGTGAATGCAGGAAAGAATCATAATAGCAAGGAAAGGAACTGGAAAAAGATTCAGAGAAACATCAAGGAGCAAGGAAATCACAGGCATCGTGATAATTAAAATTAGATAACCCAGAACTTCCCCAGACCTACATTTCTTACGTCACTGTCATCTTTTGTCCTACTTTCCCCTTTCTGTAGATCATAATCTGTCTTTCCTTAAAGATCTGAGTCAAACATGTATATATGGAAGAGCTTTCCTTGAGTGTCCTGTTTATAAAAAGAGAGAACTTCAGACTCTTTATACTGAATAGCCCTTCCTACCTTATGTAGCTATTTTTTCCCTTTATCCATTCATCAAACATTTATTAATGTGGTGACTTTAGACAAGAAATTAAGCTTAGCGCTGGGGATAAAATGTTGAACAACTTCAGTCTCTGTCCTCGAAGTGCTGCCTCTATACTATCTCCCCACCAGATTGTTGGATGAACCCCTAAAGCGCCGTGGACCCTTTCTTTGCTTCTTTTCAGCACATTGATCACTAGCCTTTGCACATATTTTGTCAGCCGTTGTGTCAAAACTGTTCACCAAAAACAGAGACCTCTATGGAAGAAACCATGTTTGGTACAGAACACCCTCGATTCAGGACAGGAAATCAGAATATTTAGAGTATAGTGGGCTAATGCCAGTTGTCCAGGAGAATGCCATATAATGTCCCATGTTCTCATGGATTAGGGATGTAAAAGTGTTCAGATCATGGGAAAAGCTATGTATACTAACAGAATACTCTGGATTGTTTCATAGATACAATGGCATCACAGAAAGTAGTTCACAGGCAATGTTATAAAGAACCAGCATTTCATGGAGCTATATGAAACAGTGCATGTATTGTACAAGCACATTTTGTAACCATAGCACTGTAAAATTCTATCTTTGTGAATAGTAAATACAATCTTGATAAAATCTCCAATTGAGAATTTATCTAACGGTTCTGATTTAAAACTACATGTGAATAACTGATTTTTAGAATTAATTAAAAATGCTTTGAAAACATTCCACACTTACAAGGGCCTTTGAAGTTTGTAAAGTTTTAAAATTTATTTTATTATACTCAATACTTGAGCAGCAATGAACCTTACATAGTAATTGGCATATAACAGGTGCTGCATAAACATATCTATTCACTAGAGTATCCATTCATTCACATTTGTGAAGAATCTGCTATATTCCAGGTACTGTTGGATGTGACAGGGTATAAAGCAGAATGGTTTCTGACTTCCCATGGAGTTTACAGTCTAATGGGTGAGAGAGACATATGCCTAGAGAACCAGCAGTAGTTAGACACCTGTCTATTTTCAGAACAGATAGGATGAATTTCTGATTAATCTGAGAAAATAAGTGAATGCAGAAAAACCAGTAAGTAGCTGAGAACATGCTAGAATGGAGATATGGTATCTGAACCATGGCACATAGTATGGTAAGGAATATGTGAAGGGGAACAAGGTAGACGGCAAGCACTCCAGGGTCGTACATCTCCTGCATGCTCACATTTTTATACGGATTATACTCATTCTACACACTTCCATTAAAATATATGGTTTTATGAGGTACAGATTCTTTCAGTCCTTTTTGTGAAAGACCCAATACCACAGTTATTATTTGAGTTTAGCAATGCTATTTTTTATTATTCAGCATTGATCAATAAGGCTCTAATTCTATTTTTTTCACAATACTGCATAGTGGAACATGAGGAACACGTGAAGAGCGGCTTCCTCACTTATAAGGTTTGCCTTTTGGTTTTCAAAAAACGCCTATTGAATTCTGGATGTCATTTCTCAAGTTGTAGCTTTGCTAGAGCATGGTCTAGCATCAGCAGAACTGGATTTATGGCCTGGATGTGAGATGTGGGGAAACAGTTTACTGTGATATGCCCCAGCTTCCAGCAGGTTTGTTTGTAGGGATTTTGCTTACAGGTAAAATGCCTCATCTTTATTGAGTGCCAAGAACATAGTAGGCACTCAAAAAAAAAAAAAAAAGAGAGAAAAAGAAAAGATAACTCTACCAGAATAATCATTATAATACTTTATTTCATTTACATTTATTTAATACTATTTTACCATGGTTGACACTGTTAACTTTGAAAAGAACATTCACATATTATCACAACTGATTCTCACAAGACTTTCCCAAACCTCAGTTTTATCTACCACATTCATAGTTGTACCATATTTATATATTACCTATATTATCACTTAATATTTTCCATTTAAACTTAATTTACTTTTGAAATTAATCTCATCTTAAAGTAATATTATCCATAAAATTACAACTTTAATATGCTAGTTATTACTTTTTCCTTCCAAGTACACATCCAAATAAATATAACCTGGAAATTAAGTACAGTTCTTGAACCACCTAACAGCATCCACCACATCACCAGGGGTATGAGTCCCAATTTTCAAAATTACAGGGCAACTTTGTGAAATAGGTGCAACAAGGATTTTTATGTTCATTTCTCTAGTGAGACACTTGAGGCTCAGAGAAGTTAAGAAGGTTTTTATAGTAAAACACAGTCTATACGGCCAGATATGGAGAGATGGTGTCTCGCCTGAGGTCAGGGATCTGGATGAAGACAAATCTGGCATTGGAACCCAGCTTGCACACCACCCTGTTGTAAATTCTTTCTAGCTACTCTCTCTTTTTGGAAGTTCTTTCTCCTAATACAGAACAGAAGCAATATGGTGGTACCACATGCAAGTATAATAATGATAGTCATGAATATTTGATTTACCTAGCATAAGCTAAGAACCCAATGTGTCTTTTCATAAAGCTAGTTACGATGACAGGTGATTTATATTAAAATAAATATATATTAAAATAAAATAATAGTACATTATTAAAAACATTTTATTACATATCTACCTAGACCTCTAAATTCCCACACCGTTTTCAGTAACTGTTGGGACAGTCGCTTCTGTGTATCCGAAACCCTTCTGATTAGGGAAAGGGTAGCAAAACAGATACACACACTCTCACTTTCACTGGAATGGAAAGGAATTTGAGGTTAAAGCAAAACGACTTTTAGTGGAGGCATGCTATGGGGCTGCTAAGTAAGATTTCTTAGGTATTTCCTTTGTGAGGAGAACTCCTTTGGTTAAGCCATTATTGACTCGTATTGAATAAGGCTTTGACCAATATATTCATTCATTCAACCCCAAAATTTTGAATATGTTCATACTATGTACCAGACACTATTCTAGGTTGGAATACAGTAGTGAACAAAAGGGCTTTTTTTTTTTTTTTTTACCTTTATGGAGCTTATACTGACTGTACTGTAAGGACCTAGACACTGAACAAATTTTAAAAATATATAATTTTTCTGTGGATAGTATGTGTTTTTGAGAAAAATCAATGTCCCTGGGCCAGGAGAAGAAGAGAGTAGCAATTTCATTTAAGATGGTCACAGTGTTCTACACTGACGAGGTGACATGGAAACAAAAACCCGAAGAAGGTGAGGGAGTGATCCTGTGGCCACATTGAGGGACATCATTCTGGGCAGACAGAGAGCAAGTGCAGACACTCTGAGGGATGAGCAGATCTGGGGGGTTTCAGAAATAGCCAAAAGGCCAGTGGGGCTGGAGCAAAGTAAGTAAGAGGAGGTGGATCCCAGGGGTAAGGGTCAGGGTCAGTTTGAGAAGGACTTTAGCTTCCTGTCCGGTAACGTATATGTCACCAGCCTGTTTTCTCCAGCAGAAAGAAAATCTGTGTGGCTCCGCTCTCAGAGGTGTTCAGGAATTGTCACTGCCTACCAGAGTGCCTGAATGGATGCTACCAAGTATAACTGAATGAATTCTCTTAGGAGACTGGTGCTTCCTCAGGTTACTGCTTTATGTTTCACTAAAACACAAGACTCATAATCGTCACTAAATTTGGCAGCATGAATGAATCATCTGAATGAGTTCAGTGATTCTCTTTACTGATGCCCCATCAACAACTGACTAACACACTGATTGAGAAGGAAATCATTCACTGAGTAGGTAGAAATGTCTGTGTGCTTGATACTTTTAATAATTTTGATTTCGCTGAAAAAAAAACTAGCCCCCTTTTATAAAGAGCACTGACTCTGCCGGGTACTGAGTAAAGTACTTTGCATCTATCTATAAAATTTTAATTTTCACTGTAATCCTATAGGGCAGGTATTGTTGTTAATTGTGGTTAAAACAAAAAGAACAACAACATAAAATTTACCATCTTAACCATAACATAAGTGTACAGTTCAAGAGTGTTAAGCATATTCTTATTATTGTGCAGCAGATCTCTAGAACTTTTTCATTTTGCACAACTGTAACTCTAGATCCATTAAACAGCTCTGCCTTTCCCCCTCCCCAGTGCCTGTTAACCACCATTCTGCCTTCTGTTTCTATGTATTTGACTGCTTTAGATACCTCATATAAGTGGAATCATATAGTATTTTTTGTTTTTTTGACTGGCTTATTTCACTTAGGGGCAGGTTTTTTAAAAAAATGTTTGTTTTATTTAAATCCCAGTTTTATACATGAAGAGACCAGTGTTTAGAAAGTTTCATTAACTTGCTTAAAGCCATTCAGTTATTAAGTGGCACTGAGGGCTTGAGTCCAAGTCTAATGATAAAACCCATGCACTTAACTACTTACTACTCCACTATTTCTCAAACCAGAATGCTCAGAATCTGTGGGAAGAGGGTGAGGTACGTAGATTTATTCTTGGGGACCTTTGAATTTTCTATTTCCTTTAAAAGTTTGCAACACTATTCCAGTGTGAGGAATGCAGTGCCACACCGAAGTGACAGAGCCTGTGGCTTGATGCCAGACTCAAGAACATGCTAAATTCCTCACTTATTACTTGTGTTTGACACACTGACCTTTCCATTTGTATGTGGGGCTGAGATTAAGAACTCTCTTTCACATTCGTGTAGATATACTGTGATTGACCCAACACATCAAGATATGGTGACAGTATTGACGCTGACCATCTACTTACCAAGCCCAGACCACCCATTCATTTAGGTTTTCATCCTTGGGTCAGAGGAAACCCTTCAGTTAACAGAGGGAAACTTGATCTCCCTTGTTCCACCACCAGCACATTTCCAAGTCATTTGACGTCAAAATGAGAATAGTTCATCATATTCATCTTCTCTGCCAAGAGCTGTCCATGTGTTCCTTACTTTTTTCAGAAAAGAGCTAAGATAATTTAAATATTGTTAAACATAAAAGATAAATGTTGGGTGGTTGGTAGGAAATAAATAGAACATTCACGGTGACCACATTTTCCAAACCAAGGAAACCAGGACAGACGGGCTGACGGGTACAAGTGTATTTATGGGGTACGTGGAAGAGACTATTTGATCAAGGCTGACCTAGAAATATAGGAACATACGGTCACCCAGAAAACTTGGTATTCTCCATTTTTAGCATATTGAGTTTAAAGGATAATTGTTGGCTTGCCTTGAACAAAAGTAAAAGCACTTCCTTAGGGCAAGAGATCTTTGAAGCCGTTAACTATGGGGATTGATGGCGATGTTATCTCTAAATCAGACATTTTCAAGGACATATTAAGGTAGTGCACTGGGTAGACTTTTTCTTTCCATATACTTAGAAAGGGAAAAGGAGAATTAGAATATTGTCAATTCCATGGTTTCATTCAACAAACATTGACTGTGCTCCAGTCAAATGTCCAGCTCATCACTAGTTACTCGGGGTCAAGGTGAAGCTCGTGTGAAGCTTCTGTGTGCTTTAGCACACAAAATACAGTGGGGCAGATACTTAGAGTAATTTTAATATAATATTCTGAGTATCATTATCTTACTTTTTCACATGTGCCAGGAGAGTGACTAAGCCTTGACAACTGGAAGATCATGAGGGCTGGGTTATCTGTTCTGGGTCTTAAACTTCAAATAAAGTTTTACCTTGTGGCGAAGGACTTTCTAGATTTTGTGAACCTTAAGCCTAATGTCCTCAGTACCATACTTGGTGAACAGGAAGTGCTCAGTAACGTTTGGCTGCTTAGCCTTCGGACGTGTGCTGAGTAACACCGTATGCCAGGTATTATGCTAGAGGCGCTAAGATACAAGAGTTAACATGACCTAGTTTTTTAACCTCACTCAACATGGGTTCATTGTGGAAACAGGCAGGGAAAGAGGTGACTGCAGTACTCCACTGTTAGTCCTCTGATGGGGTGAACCCTTCGTGCTGTGGCAGATCCAGAGGGCGGTGCCAGGGAAGACTTCTCGGCCTTATACCAGTGAGTTTTGAAAGATGAATAGGTTAACCAGGTTAAAAGGTTGGGGAAGGGAGAGGTGACAAACACTGAATAAATAAGTGGGTCAGAGAGAAAGGAGAGAAGAAAGAAATGGAGGAAGGGAGATAATATATACAAAGTGACGGCTTCCTTGGGGAGGAAAAAGTTTACTGTGATTGGACTCTAGGGTTTTTGAAAGTGAGTAACAGGCAATGAAGTTATTAAGATACATGGGATCAGTTATGCTGGCCATTGTAAGGACTGGTAGGTGACTTAAACCCATATGATTCAAGCCAGGTAACTGGAAGCTACTGGAGGCGTTTCTGGGTAAGTACTTATATGAATGTTTTAGACATAAATGCAATGCTAAAGGTATAAGTTGTTTTGATTTTTTTTCTTGACAGATCCCAAAGTATGGTTAACAAAGAACTGAGAAGCTAGTTAGACTACATTTGTGTGTTAGTTTTACTAGTGGTTTTCCCTCTCTCTTCTCTGTTTCCTTTTTGCCATGTTTGTTTTATCCTGTTTTGTCTTTTTTTCCATCTGCTAAGTAATTATTTTTATACCCTGTTTTTAGGGTCAGAATTTTGTTAGCCACATATAAAATCAATTTTTTTTATTATTATTATTTTTTTTTTTGCGGTACGTGGGCCTCTCACTGTTGTGGCCTCTCCTCTCCCATTGCGGAGCACAGGCTCCGGATGCGCAGGCTCAGCGGCCATGGCTCACGGGCCCAGCCGCTCCGCGGCATGTGGGATCTTCCTGGACCGGGGCACGAACCCGTGACCCCTGCATCGGCAGGCGGACTCTCAACCACTGCGCCACCAGGGAAGCCCAATTTATGACTTTTTGAAATCAAAAAAACCATAACCTTTCTGTGATGGTATACCAGAGTAAAATTTTACTATGCATACAACATTTTTTTTTTAAGATGTCATTGCCCAACGTGGCCTAGCCCAAGTTCTAAAGCGTACCTAGTTTATAGTACCTAGTTCATAATCTAAATAACTGTATGTTCTTAGATAAATAAGTACCCTGTCTGGGCTCTTAAATATAACCTAGTTTGGCTCCACCATTCCTCGCTAGATATCTTATTGCCTAAGACAAACAGCTGCCTGCCCTGTGCTTGGCATTCTCAAGAGACCTCCAGAGACTCCTGCTACTTCCTTTTCCTCATAACCATGACGTCCTCTCTTGTGATCCCACCAAAATCTCCTACTTCACTTTAAACCTATTTTTCCTTTTTGATTCCCTTTGCACCTAAAGAGATCGTCACAGAAAACGCTTGTTTAAGAGTTCGGCACATACTTATCTGTTGAAGACATATTTAAATTAAACCTCTTAGTTTTCTTTCACTGGGCTACAAATCTATCTTTTCTATCATTTACATATCTTACAGGAAGGTGAAATTTGGCCAAGTTGAATTTTTTGGCTTTAAATTATTTGAAGAGAGGTGAATAAGCTCTTTATAAAAGTGGGAGTGGTAATATGAGTATTAATTATTATTTGGATTAGTCATTATCAGGCATTTGGTGTGTATAGATAAAAGATGCTGCCACATTAAACTGAAAAGTGTAGTCCAAGGAAGAATATTTTTCAGGTTTTTTATCTTTCTTTTTTTTTCTTTTAGCTCCTTATTTATTCTGGCCTGGTCTAGTGGCATTCTGAGGCATTCTATTGGGCCTTTCCAGTGTAAGCCTTAAGGCGGTCTGGCAGCTTCAATTTTTGCACTTTTGGGAGCCCTGCCCCACTACATAAGAAGTTTGGTCTGGAAGAGACCATGTGGTGAGGTCACATAAGGAGAGACCCTGAGTCTACATGGAGAGAAGCCATGTGTCCCAGCTGTCCCCAAAGGTGCCACTCAGCCCAGCAGTTGCTTCAGCTCAGAACTTTGAATCTGGAGTGAGCAATGCAGAGGGGCAGGAGGTTTAGGACTTTTTCTGAAAGACCAGCATCTTGTTTCCAGTGGCAGCCTCTGAGACAAGGGCAAGAGTGGAGACTCAGTATCCAGTACAGACAGAATCTTCTTTTAATGCAATTTCTGGTCCCTCATTTTCCACTTAAAAGAAAAAAAAAAAAGATTAAAAAATTTTTTTTCACACATTTCTTCCATACCCACTTCCTGCCTCTGGCAACCACCAATCTGTTCTCTGTATCTATGAGCTTGGTTTTGTTTCTTGATTTTTTGTTTGTTTGACTAGATCCTGCATATAAGAGGGATCATATGGTGTTTGTCTTTCTCTGTCTGACTTATTTCGCTTACCATAATACCCTCCAAGTTCATCCATGTTCTTGCAAATGGCAAAATTTCATTTTTTATGGTTGAATAATATTCCCGTGTGTGTGTGTGTCTGTGTGTGTGGTACAATTTCTTTATCCATTCATCCTTTGATGGACACTTAAGTTACTTAAGTTGTTTCCATATCTTGGCTATTGTAAATGATGCTGCAAGGAACAAGGGGTGCGTACATCTTTTTGAGTTAGTGATTGCATTTTCTTCAGGTAAATACCCAGAAGTGGAATTGCTGGATCATATGGTAGTTTCTTTTCTTCCTTCCTTCCTTCCTTCCTTCCTTCCTTTCTTCCTTCCTTCCTTCCTTCCTTCCTTCCTTCCTTCCTTCCTTCCTTCCTTCCTTCCTTTCTTCCTTCCTTCCTTCCTTCCTTCCTTCCTTCCTTCCTTCCTTCCTTCCTTCCTTTCTTCCTTCCTTCCTTTTTTAAGAAACCTCCATACTGTTCTCCATAGTGGCTGTACCAATTTACATTCCCACCAACAGTGTGCAAGAGTTCCCTTTTCTCCACCTCATCACCAACACTTGTTATTTCTTGTCTTTTTGATAATAGCCATTCTAACAGGTGCATTTGGTCTTAACAGTGCTCTAGACAGTGTAGGAACTGGGAATATAGCCCAAGACACAAGCCCTTCTGCTCAGGGACATAATCATGAGAGGGAGATGAGTAGCCTCTTGCCCAGTGTATGTCTTCATCCTTCCTTCACTTGTATTTTTTGGTCCTCTTAGCTTTCTCTTCCAGCATCTATTGGAGACATTGGTGAGTTAGAATTTTCTTGTAAACCGTTCCTCTCAATTTTATCTCTAGAGGAAATAATATTGTTACCTATGTCAATCAAGTAACCACTAAAAGTAATTATATTTTTAGACTATAATTAACTGATTAACACCAATGTGCTGAATTAATGTATGATTATCTTTAAATGCTCTTTTTTTCTAAACATATCAAAATCAGGATTCCTCTAACTGTCTTTGTATATGGGTGTGGGTTTGGGCATTTAGTGGAAGATTGGACGCTATCAATAAACAACAGAGCTAAATTTATAAATTAGATCCAGAACCATGCTTTGGGGAATTTTCATCTCTGAATTATTAATTTCAGGTCTGTTTTGTAAGTCCTTTTTCATTCTTTCAAGATGTGGACATGAGTTTTCTTCTGGGAATATGAAGTTTAGGCATGATTTAATTCTCTAAGTGTTTACTGAATATTTATTATATGCAATTAGGTATCCTAAAATCTGCAGGGGATATAAAGAAGAGTAAGATCTGTTTTCAAACCCCTTGGGAAAAGAGCATTGCAAGAGGGAATATAAAGCAAATGACTTGGAGCAGAAAACGTCTTTTTACATCAAAACATTGTCTTAAAAACCCACCAGCAGAAAATATAACCATCTCATGCTAACTCTAGTTATCTACACTGCCATCTTTCCTATTTAGATCTCAGGCAAGGATGTGCTGACATTTGCATTGGGTCTCCAGTGGTGGGATTATTTATACTAACCCAGTCATATTTTCCTTCTAGTTTCTCCTTCATATTGCATGCACATCTGTGGAAAAGTTGGGTGACAGTAGCGCAACCTGAGTGAATCTTGTTATATTCATCATACGTGGAGCTCCCAGCTCACTTCCCCCACCCTCACTCTCCAGATTAGATCACGACTCTTTGTGACTTTGTGGTCTCTTTAGGAATCCAATACAGGCTTTCCTTATTTAGCAGTGCTACCCTAGCAGCACAAAATATAAAATGAAATCAGTCCCCTCCCAGACTTCCTAGTCTCTGAAGACATTAGCTGAGAATCAGTTTTCCTCCCAGCCCTGTAAATTGCATGGCAGCTGGCCTGCATTAGAAGGTGATACAAAACTAGGCATCTCATTTCGCTCTACCCACAATTTAGTGAGTAGGGTTTATGTTACTAAGATTAGGGTCATTTGACTTCAGTAAAATATTAATTTCTTGAATGATCTCTGTAAAGGAGCATGTCAAAATGGGAAATTCAGCTTAAGGGAAAAGAAATCTGAAAATGTCACAAGTGCTCGAGGTAAAGAAGTGATAGTTTCATGTTATCTAATCCAGGGCTAAGCCCAGATGCCCTCAGTGGTGAGAGCGAGTCTGGGAGAGTGAGTGGTGGGAGGGTGGATTTAACCTTCTTAAAATTGTCATCGCCACCTCTCTAGTGACCTCAAAACAAAATAATTATAGTGTAATTCCTTGCTCTGAACAATTTACATCTCCTCATCTGTATCTAGAGTGTAAATAAAAATGTGTTGCACATTTTGCTATTTTTGTATACTGTAACATACAGTGCAGTACTGTGGTGGATACACGAGCCTGCACATTTGATAAAATTGAGTGGAACTAAGTACGCACAGACCCACAGATACACATACAAATGAGTACAAAAGAGTCGGAAATCCCTGTATTAGATAGGTGGGTTGGATCAGTATCAATATCCTGGTCGTGATATTGTACTAAAGTTTTTCAAGATGCTACTATTAGTGGTAGTGAGCAATAGGAAAGTGAACAATAGGTATGTAGCATCTCTCTGTACTTTCTTACAACTACATGTGCAGCTGCCGCTATCTCAAAGCAAATTTTATTTTTAAAGTTATGAGCTTGTTATGCAAATGCAGCTTCAAAACAAGTCTCGTAAGCAACCGCTTTCAAACATTGTGGACCCTAACCCTTCCTATATGACATTCTGGAACTGATATCCTGGCCCTGGACACTATTCTCCTGCTGTAGACAAATATTTAAAAAGTGATTTGTGAGAAATAGAGGGCTCTCAGAAGGAAAAACCCAAGAAAAATCTGGAACATTGAATTCAATGTTGGAATAGGAGATGTTCAGGGCCATTGTGTTCTTTTTAATATTCTTCATGAACTTCTCATCCTGAGGCTTCATGATGAGGCTTTATGAACTTGTCACGGGATGGGTAGCACCAAATTTTAGCCTTTAATGATTTTTAAAAGTTAAGAAAAAATAATTTCTCTTTTGCTCAATTTAGATTTCAATTTTCCTAGCTTTTAATCTACATTTAAATATGATTTAGGAAACTCAGGCCAGAGTTCTTAATCCCTACTAATGCACAAATGCCCAAATAAAAAAGTAACTAGATCACATTATTGCATACTATAGATAAGCTTATTGGTTAGTAACTGTTTTAACAATCTCTCCCATCTCCTAAAAACTTGGGTTTCCCAATAAAGTATAGCTATTCTGTATTTCTGTGCCTTCAATTTAGTTTTTTCCTTCAGAAAGACATACTATTGGGCATCTATAAAAAATTATATCAGCCAGATACTATTACCATTCCATATATACTATGGCAGTTTTCCTTATATTTGTTCCAAATCTTTAGTTATAACAATAGATATAATATCCTGCATAGTCTCATTAATTGGTATTTTAAATACTATTCAGCCTAGCCATGGATAGCCATAAAACTAATTTTTTTTTTTTTTTTCCGGTACGCGGGCCTCTCACTGTTGTGGCCTCTCGCGTTGCGGAGCACAGTCTCCGGACGCGCAGGCTCAGCGGCCATGGCTCACGGGCCCAGCCGCTCCGCGGCATGTGGCATCTTCCCGGACCAGGGCACGAACCCGTGTCCCCTGTATCGGCAGGTGGACTCTCAACCACTGCGCCACCAGGGAAGCCCCATAAAACTAATTATTAATGTTCTTCAGCTAAACGTTTAGTTAAGGTAAAACTGGAACTCCTTGCATCATGTGATATTAGGAACCAAAATATGGAATGCTATTGGGCACTAATGTTAAAGCAAAATCAATCTTAAAAGTCCACTTAAATACTTCTAACAGTTAACTATTTTCAGATGAATCTTCAGCTAGTGGTGGTAAGGCTTATTTTATATTCACAGATATTAACAACATGTTATATGGGATCTCAAATCTTTCACTTGTGCTAGTAACAGAAAAATGAACAAGTTTGAATTTCATATCTTATTTCTCCACACCATTCTCAGAGTTCTTCATCAGCTGGCATTATTTATTCATTGATTTCTCTATGTGAAGTATCACACTGAGAATAGTTTGGAAGTGAAAAAATGCTGAGATTAGGAAATGTAATAATGGTTCAGAATATTCACAACCAATAGGTGGTCGCTTATCACTTGCTATGATGGTAATATAGAAACAAATTCTGGGTGAGAATATGGCTGCTGACCACAAAAGGAGCTTATTATTAAAATGGCAGAAAGGATTAGCAAGCGTGTAATAAATTCTATCATAGAGGTATGGTATTTACAAGTTACAGCTCCAAAGAATGGCTACTTAATCACAGAGGAGCTAGGCAACGGGGTAAGGAGAGAGAAGGCCAGAGGGAACAGAATGAGAAAATAAAAAGGCCACTGGGAAAGCCTTCTTTGAGGAGGAGGAGTTGGCAGTCCTTTCAAAAGAGAGCTACTGTCATTCAGTTCCTGACCAAGCTGGATGCAAACAGATTCAGTGTTTGCAATGCAAGACCTGCATCTATTTACATAGAATATATAAAGGAAATGTGGAGGCATGTTGAAGGTTTGTGTATGTGTCTGTGAGCGTGTGTGTGTGTGTGTGTGTGTGTGTGTGTGTGTCTGATAATTAGTGAAAGTGAGGCTATTGAATTTAAAGTTACAAGTAAGAATTTTTTTCTTCAGGTAGCTTAAAACCAAAGCTATTCTGGAGACCTAAGATGCACAATATAAGGAGAGAAAAAAGAAGATTAAAAGCTTGATTCAACAGGAAGGCAATCAGGAATGCACTGGTCTTAGTTTGAAATGCAGATATAAAAAGTGCTACTAAGTGTTTTTGACTGTGTTTTTGCTTTCTGTTTTTTCTTTTTGCATTAGACCCCAGAATATATAACACTGTCAAAAATAGCCAGTAAGGTCTATGACTAAGAAAGAAATATACTAGGAATTTTGTCACTAAAGTAACTAAAAACAACAATATACAAAATGTGATTATAAAGTAATAACACTAATTCTATAATCCATATATAAATTTTCAGTCACCCTCACAGCTTAAACTCTATGTAGGTGGATATCTCTTTAGAAAATAGTCTTCTGTAAATATGTATATGAAGAATGCACTGGTAAGTCCTATTAATAATTAACTTGTTTTCTCTCCCTCTTTCTTTTCCTCTTACTCTCTCCTTTTCTTCCTCCCTCTCCCACCCCTCTCTGTTTCTCTCATTCTCTCCCTCTCTGTTTTTCACATGTTTTATAAAGATTATTTTCCTATGCTGGCTTTAAGCAAGGTCTATAGGTTAGAACCATTTCTTTAAAAAGACCTGCCATTATTTACCATTTTTAGATGCAATTTAACTTTTGGTTATGACAGAGGGCAGTTCTATTTGAAGGAAGTAATGCTTTGCCTCCAAAGAAAAATTTGCTGATGAAATAATTCTACTGTTATAGGGAAGCATGGCTATTAATGCATTGAATATTTATTGAGCACTTTTTACAGAACAACCACTGCACAGGGAAAAAAGGGTAAAAAGCAAAATAGCTGTGGGCTCTGCCCTCATAGAATGTGCCTCTAGCAACATATTCTGGATAATCCAAAAAAAATTGATAAAGTCTAATATCTGTTTTTAGGATTTGTAAATTGCTAGTTTTCTAAACGTTATTCCACTCTTTTGTCAATAAAATTAGAAAGTGAAAAGAGAGATCAGAATTCTCTGGTCCGCAGATGTAAAATAGATAGCTAGTGGGAAGCAGCTTGCATAGCACAGGAAGATCACTTGGTGCTTTGTGACCACCTAGAGGGGTGGGATAGGGAGGGTGGAAGGGAGAAGCAAGAGGGAGGAGATATGGGGATATATGTATATGTATAGCTGATTCACTTTGTTATGCAGCAGAAACTAACACACCATTGTAAAGCAATTATACTCCAATGAAGATGTTAAAAAAAAAAAAAAAAAGAATTCTCGGGTCCACACAACTATAGCCATGCAGAACCTATCATTAAAGAGCATGTAGTATTGGGACCCAGGAAGTAGGCGCCTGCACAGAGCTTTTTGCCTCTAGGAAGCATCTCCTCCTGGCTCCCATGTGTCCTGCCCAGGGCCCACCGCTAGACCATATAGTACCCTCTGGAGAAGATGCAGCCCAGCACCAGGGTTCATGCTGGGGACTGGATTTCAGGCTGATTGTACAGCTGTGCACACAGACCTCTTTACTCACTCCACGTCACGCTTCAGGGAAGCTCAGTTACTGAGTATTCCTATTAAACACAATATGTACCCAGAATGCTTTTAATGATAGGGAAAAACACTGAATCTCAAAGATCGACCGTAACAGAATTCTCAAATGTATCTTTCAAACCACCAGAAAGGGAATGTAGACATCATTTAATATAAAACATTAGAAATTAAGTCTTTAAAATATGTCTCTGGCAACTGGTTCTATCTCACGTGGCAATACATCTTATAAGCCTAAGTGTTTTGGTGATGTATTGCTCTAATCCATCCCAGTGAGCACTCTGTGAGAGCATATGTGTGCAATACATTATCTCTGGGAGAGGCTGTGGTGCTCACGTAGCAGTCCATGGTCCAGAGGGTACAGGGCAGAAGCCAAAGCACAGGGATCCCCTGATGCAGTGGCTGCCAGCGATCAAGGCAAGGGCGCTGCACAATTTGTGGGGTGTGAAAGGAACCTAGAATCCTGTTGGCTGTCAGCAAATGTTAAATAAAAGTCCAGAGGGCTATAGTCTCCTCCTCAATGTGCTCAACAGCACAATAGGATAATTCACTTTGTGCCATTCCCTTTTGGAAACCACCCTTCTTGCTTGATTTTGTAGAGTGCTTTTGGGTGACGTTAATATTTGGATTTCTCTCCTGAGTAGATACTAGGAGACCTGAGAGAGCTGGAGCAATATGATGTTACAGTTTGATACTTCCTTTATGTATGCATCTGACCTCATCTGTTTGAAGTTAATTTGATTTTGCCTGCATAGCAAAGGAGCCTTGGGAGATGATTTTTTATTAGAGATATGCTGAATCACTTAGTTTCTAAACTTGCAAACTGGAGGAAATTGAAAAGTCCTTGAAGACTGGAGCTTTTGGTGCATATCCAAATTTCACATCAGATCATTTTTCTTGACAAAAGCCAATATCTCAAGCAGTTTTGAGAGACATCCTCTTATAATCATTTGACAATTTAAGTGAACTTGTAAGGTGTCCACCAGTTTATTCTTTTTCTATTGGTTAGATAACATTTTGGACTGCTTCCTTTTACTGACATTCTATGTGCACAGGGTTTCTAATTTCTTCCTTGGTGTTCCTTTATTGACTCAAATCTTCTATCAGTATATTAAGGCCTTATAAGGCCCAGTGCTATGTACTAGCACATACTAGGAGAAACCACTGGAGGTAGTTTTTGCATAGACAACAACACAAATAAAGGAAATTTCGACAGGGCATGTTTGTTATATGATAATATGATGCCATTATCTATACATATAATGCTTCAGGGTTGCTTATAGCAAAAGTCACTCAATTGATTGTGGAATCACTTGTCATAAAACCCTTGATGACAGTTATTCCTTCATTGAAGATGCAGTGCCCTGTATATAACCTTTCTTACTGGGCCAATCATATTGTATTTTATACAAGTCTAGTGTTGCTAGATTCATTAGAGCAGTGGGTGTTATCTTCTTGCCTTCAGGAAATACCAGAAGAGTTTATTAAGAGAGGTAATCCTTGTGCTTTATCTGTGGCTTAATGGCCAGCCATCTTTTATGTGTGTAGTTGCAGAGAAGTGCAGTTGAGAAAAATTACCCTGCTATTTCTTCCCCATGATTTCAAAAGTAGCTTTTACATCCATGTGCACTTACTGTTTTTCTCTGTAGCTCACAAATTGTCCTAGCCCAGGGTGCAGTATAGTATGTGGCGGTTAGGAACTAAGAGTAAGGGTTGTGTAGCTACGTCGTTTCTCCCTTCCAGTTACTAACTCTGTAACTGTGGTTCGGTTGGGCCAAACCATTTTAGTTTCCTGTCAGTTTCTTTATCTGTGAAAAAGGAATGATATTACTACTTACCACATGAGGCTATCAGAAAAAAAATGAAATGAAAATATCCCTATAGAGTTCTTTGTGCAATGCCTGTGATACACAGAAAAGATCCAATACATGGTAGCTATTCTTCTTATGCAAGTGAGAAGCTCAAATTGTCAAGGAAACCTAAATTCTCCATCACTTTTCTGAAACTACTCAGTTTTACTTCTTTTTGTGGCTCCATCTCCAATAAGCAGCTGTTTCATTCCTAATCTTTACTTGCTGATAATATGTTCAAAAATATAATCAGATTTAATTGTGAGCCTCTACATGTAAACATACCTTCTACATGTTTATATTTCTCACAATCAAATTCAAAAATTATCACCACCATACAACTGTGGATGAAACATTCCCCATCCAGGTCATTCTTCTGAGACCTAGGCAGAGATCCATATGTTTGACTTTAGATTCGTAACATTATTTTTGTTTCTGTCTGTTTCTGTCTTGTCACATTCTAATCGGCTGTGTATGTTCCCAACTCCCTCCATCAGGCTGGGAGCTCCTCAAGTCCAGAGGCTGGATCTTTTTATTTTTATTCTTTTGGCTGCGTTGGGTCTTCATTGCTGCGTGTGGGCTGTCTCCAGTTGTGGCTAGTGGGGGCCACTCTTCGTTGTGGTGCGTGGGCTTCTCATTGCGGTGGCTTCTCTTTGTTGCGGAGCACGGGCTCTAGGCGCACGGGCTTCAGTAGTTGTGGCACACGGGCTCACTAGTTGTGGCTCGCAGGCTCTAGAGCGCAGGCTCAGTAGTTGTGGCGCACAGGCTTAGTTGCTCTGCGGCATGTGGGATCCTCCTGGACCAGGGATTGAACCTGTGTCCCCTGCATTGGCAGGCGGATTCTTAACCACTGCACCACCAGGGAAGTCCCCAGAGACTGGATCTTTTTTTTTTTTTTTTTTTTTTTTTCGTACGCGGGCCCCTCCCTGTTTTGTCCTCTCCCATTGTGGAGCCCAGGCCCCAGACGCGCAGGCTCAGCGGCCATGGCTCACGGGCCCAGTCGCTCCGCAGCATGTGGGATCCTCCTGGACCGGGGCATGAACCCATGTCCTCTGCATCGGCAGGCGGACTCTCAACCACTACACCACCAGGGAAGCCCTGGATCTTTTTATCATTATGTCTTCAGCACCTTGTCCAGCCCCTGACACAGAGTCCACATATTGAAATTGTCTCCCCAGTCATCCTCATACCTGATATGAATTTTAGATGACTATAATAGTATATTTTAGATTCACCAGAAAAGTACTTCTGCACACTGTCCAATTCTATATCAGTTAAGACAAGGGTAGAAATACTCATGATTCTGCGAAAGAGATAAGACAGCTGTTATCCCTATTGAGCAGATGAGAAAATTGAAAAGGTACTTACCCAAATTCACACAATTAGTGGCAGAGCTGAAACTAGAACCGAAAGTTCTCAATACTTTAAAACTCATTCCAGTACCCAATAGGTTCTGTCTACTGAGAAAATGAATAATCCTGAAGATTAACGTTGAATAGGGAAAAAGAAAGTTAGCTTTTTTATTTATTTTTTTCTTTTCACAGAGCCCTTTGTTCCTCAGAGGTTGTCAGGGTTTATTCATATGTTAGAACTCATGTGTTGGGATTTAACGTTAGGTAATGAAATGAGCTTTTACTAGCTGTGTGACTTTGGGAAAGTTACTTAAACTCTCTCATTTTCAATTGCTGTATCTGAAAATGGGTATACAAAATACCTACCTTGGAGAATTGATGCAATCATACTCCTAATGGCTACAATGCATACTGGTTGGCACACACTGGGCATTAATCAGTGGTGGTTATTAATATTATCGTTAACTATGAGATTACCAGTATCACCCTCATAAGAGATGAGCTAATAAGCCTCTTTTTATGAAAGAACACACTAAAAGGTGTGTTTGAACAAGCAGAAGAGGCCAGACCAAACAAGAAAGATCCTTAAAAGAAAAGAGTACACAGTAAGTATGTTCTTTCGCCCAGAGTTCATTGAAAACAGGCTCTGGCAGCAGAATTTGCCACAGCGTCATATATATCACCTGTCTGGTATTGACCACACATTGTAGGCATCACAAAGCTCTCACTGCACAGAAAGCCTTGCTGTTTCAGTAAGTTGGGTGTAGAAAGGATATAAAAGTTTACGCAATTTAAAGAAGATATGCAGAGAAAAATTATTTATTTTTCTGGTACTAATCTTGTTCTTAATTTCCCATTCCTGGTGATAGTGGTTTGAGGGCAGGTGGTAGAGAAACTTTCCAATTTTAGATCACTCATTTTCTTCTTGTTTAAAAGTATTTCTTTCAAGTAAATGTTCAGTCAACTCAGATTTCAAATTCTCTATCAGAGTTTTTTTCTCCCTGTTAAGTAAGGGGAAATTTCTCTTTCCATCCCCAGGATCTTGGGGAGGGCTTTCTGCTCTGAAGGCTGTACTTGGAATCATCCCTGGATTCCCTGAGGTGTCCCTCCTCAGCCTGGTCTCTAGCCATCCTTTGTGAACTGAGACATGAGTGGCCCTGGCTAGTGGTTAGGGCACTCTGTGGACATACACCCTTCTGGACTTGGGATTTTGTGTTGCCTTTATATCCAAGATTCTCTGCAACCTGCCGGCGTCTTTAAGGTTTCCCTCAGATACCCTCCTCTGCAGTTACCATCTCTACTCTCAGGCATTGATGGACAGGGCACCTTAACAAAATCAAGGTTTCTCCGAGAGGTCTTCATTTCCCCCAGGGAAGTGTGACACCAGCACTAGTTGTTTCTGAATTCTCCAGTCTTATGTATCTGGGTGTTCGATCTTCTTTAGGTTCGGTTCTGGTGGGGAGGAGGGTCACTCCATCTGCCTTCTTTTCCCTTTATTTTTTCCTCTTTCTGAGCTCTTCCTGCAAGCATCTAAATGTTTTTTTTCCTTCCTGTGTGGTGGGAACTTCCCCTGTAATTTGCTGCTCTCTGGTGGTTCCTGGACACCTTCCCCGCTGTACCAAAATGTTAAAGTGTGCAGATCCTTTTAGACAGGGGTCCCAACCCCGCCGGCCGTGGCCCTGTTAGGAACTGTACCGCACAGCAGGAGGTGAGTGGCGGGCTAGTGAGTGAAGCTTCATGTGCTGCACCCCGTCGCTCCCCATCGCTCACATTACTGCCTGAACTATCCTCCTGCCCCCCCCCCCACCCCATCCCTACCCCCTCCTCCACTCCATAGAAAAATTGTCTTCCATGAAACTGGTCCCTGGTGCCAAAAATGTTGCGGACCGCTGCTTTTAGATGTTTACTTTTCCTCTCAAAAATTGTAGCTTTGGGCTTCCCTGGTGGCGCAGTGGTTGAGAGTCCGCCTACCGATGCAGGGGACACGGGTTCGTGCCCCGGTCCGGGAATATCCCACATGCCGCGGAGCGGCTCGGTCCGTGAGCCGTGGCCGCTGAGCCTGCTCGTCCGGAGCCTGTGCTCCGCAACGGGAGAGGCCACAACAGTGAGAGGCCCGCGTACCGCAAAAAAAAAAAAAAAAAAAAATTGTAGCTTTTACAAACAAAAAATAAATACTTACTTTATGATTTCAGTATGGAATTTAGCAAAACTTAGACTCAAAACTGAGCAGAACTACAGGTTTCTCAGATGTATTCAGCCATAGTTTTAGTGGGTGGGGGAATCAAGAGACAACAAGAAAAGAGAAATTAATTGAAACAAAAGTACCCTGGGACAATTAGGAATGAAGATCATGAAGGATAAAATCACACAGGCTTACCCTCTAACAAATTTTTTCTCCATTGTATCTAAGAATGTAAAAGCCACTTCTTTGTCGGCCTTCTCAAGACTTAATACAATATTCTTCAAACTTACTGAGTTTCCTTCCCTGTGTAAACCTAGCCTTCTAAATGGGCATTTGTAATTTTACCTTTTTGAAGCAATCAGCTCTTACAGTTGTGCTTCTAATCCTCTAATCATCAGTGTGGGAAACATTTTATATTGTGATAATTTAAAACAGTATCTCCTTTAGAGGCTTCCTGGTGTCAACTAGATTCTTTAAGAAATAGATCCTTGGATTTATAACTAAAGTTAAAATCAGTAAACATGTAATTTTGCTCCAGTGTAGACATCCTGATTTCAGGTTTAAACTTAGGGCTGCTTCTTGAAGAGAGTCTTCATTTGCTAACTGATTTCTTGTAACCTGGTCAAAACCAGTTGAACATTGTAATTCATGAGTGAAGGTCCCAACCACTTCTTTCATCCTCAACTCCCTTACTCCCCATTCCCTTGCTGATGTGTATTAGAATAAAAAGCGTTATCATTACTGCCCTCATTTAGAAGAGTTGCCAGGAAAAGCACTTGCATTATTTTCATGAGATAACCAATAGTTCTTTCCATCGATATTTATTCAACAAGTACAGGGAGATTTACAACTGCCTAACACGAAGTATGGTGCTAGAGTACACACCTCTCTCTGATCCAATCACAAAGGTGACCAAGCTACAGGAAACACTTTGATTTTAAAATAAATATGTATCTATGGCCCTTACCATCACTTTGAGCCTTTAATAAGCTTCAGCATCAGATGAACATTGTGAAGGGCATCATATTATAAATTTACCATAAAATAGATGTACAATAATAACAATATAAAGAAAGAATACTTTTAAGCCTCCCACCACTGATAAAGCATGCCTGTTTAGTTGTTCTGTTTCTCCTCCAGTCTGGATGTGTTTTTTTTCTAATCTATCCATATTTTGTGTCTAATTTTTTTATGACCTATGGGTCACAACACATACAACACAGCTGCCCAAGCCTCAGGTTGCTTTCTGCAAGTCAACCAGGGACCAGAGCAGAGACTCATGTGAAAAGCTCATTGTGAGAGTTCTTGAATAAATCATGTATGAATGAACACATTCACGAATCCACTAAAAGTAAAGTTTTTCCTCAGTGATACATTGGCACGAGGAAGAAGGAGCAGAAGATGATTTGATTTATCACATTTATAAGAAATTAATTTTAAATGGGATTATAAATCTCAATTAATGACATATAATTAATAGCCCCGACCTACTTACCAGTGCTATGGAAATGCCCGAGTTTTTTGTGGAATAAAGGCATTTATATTCTACTTCGGTATTTTTCTGCCTCAGTACTCTACTGCCAGCCCACCTCCTAACCCTTCTTCCTCTCTGGAGTAACATTTTCCCAAGAGCCAAGCTTGTTCTGTTTTGCTCTTCAAAGATATTCCTACTTTGATACTGGCTCATTACAGGCCTAAAAAAAACATCAATAGGGAATATTCTAATAGGGCCATTAACTTTTGGTTGTTTGTTATTTAATTTAGTAGTAAACTAGATAATCAGAAATCCACATGTATGGACAGCATGAATTGTGACAGTAATTACTTTAGATATGGTCTAAAGGCTTTACTCTGAATCCTTTATTCTTTTGTTTATAATCCTTCACAGTGCTCTAATTTCATCATATAATTATAGTGCTGCTGAGCACAAAGAGATGAAATTTATGTACCTATTATTTTCCATTTTGATCACACTGGCTGATTAATACAAGAATACTGGCTATACACCTGCAGAAGCCTGTAGAAGTCAGTTTACAGTTTACCAGCAGTGACAGAAGCTGGGAGGCTGGATTCTGTTGGCCTTTCAGTGCCTGTGAGCTGTTGAATTAATTTTTATTTATTCATCACTATTTAAAAAAAATCTTGAGTGAGCAGTCTAGTTTACACATTTGAACTGTAGATTGATTGCCGAATGTCAGAGATCTATTGTATTCAGTTCTCAAGTCAATATGATTGACTGTCAAGGTGATTTCAATGACAAGTCACTGAAAAGAAATATATATGCCTTAAAATATTGACTAGTTTCTATGAAAGTTCATGCCAGGATCTTTATTTTGGGAGTAATTATTATTATTAAAGTTAATTGCATTGTAGGGTTGAGTGGAGGCTGGAGCTAGATTATTCGGTCTTTGTGAGGCTTGGTTTGTTTCTATAATATTGTTAAGAGCAAGGGCCTCGGACAGACCACTTGGGTTTCAAACTTCTTTCTTTCAGTTTTGAACTGTGTGAGCTCAGTTTCCTCGTCTGTAAAAGGAGGACTCCAATTCTACCGGAGTCACCATGTTGCGCAGCTCCTCAGACATTGTATTCTAATGAATGTGCCACCTGGAATTCTGGGGCAGGGAGCCTGTTCCTCTATCTCAGCAGGTTGTCCTGAGGATTAAATGAGTAAAGTGCTTAAAATATTGTCTAACTAAGCACTCTATAAGTGTTTGCTATTATTATCCTTTGGGTAAAGGTGGTTTTATTAATGACTTGGACACCTTAAAAATTAATAGTGCATTCTAGTTCTAATTTTAATGATGTCTAATAACTTTTCCCCAAAACTACTTCTAGGTACTGGCACTTGTTATAATAAATAAGTTTCCAACAGGCTAAATTAGGCTCTTCAATCTTAGAAAAATACTGTATTGCAGTGCTGTACTAGGCTATATTGGAGCCTGAGACAAAAAGAACAGAGTAATACTGATCCCATCCTTATTTTAAAAATTAATATTTTGTTTATCATAGACTTTTTTGCATTAAAAAAAATATATTGCATTGGGACTTCCCTGGTGGCGCAGTGGTTGAGAGTCCGCCTGCCGATGCAGGGGACATGGGTTCGTGCACCAGTCTGGGAGGATCCCACATGCCACGGAGCAGCTGGGCCCGTGAGCCATGGCCGCTGAGCCTGCGCGTCCGGATCCTGTGCTCCGCAACGGGAGAGGCCACAGCAGTGAGAGACCCGCGTACCGCAAAAAGAAAACAAAAACAAAAAATATTGCATTGAAATATTATTTGTCTTAATTACTGAATTTTTAGCATTCTGCGTGCCCTCCACCCCTCACTGCCTTATATTTTGCATCCAAGATGAATGCTTCACTCACTTAACCCATTTCACCTCAGTTCTGGCCCTGCTATTCTGACTTCATCTGCTGTGATGAAAACAGTGTTCCCAGTTTACATGTGGTTGGCGCATCACCATTCTCTTGCTGACTCAAGGAGCAGGCTGTAGTAGCCAAATCTAAATCTAGACCCTGGAAACTGACCCTTAGAATGTCATTGCTACTAATGCTAAATCTCATTTTTTATTTTCTACTTACAAGGTAACTTAGATAATCTTAGTTTATGGAATCTTTAAATTTCAAAACAAGTTTTGTACTTACTTGAAAACATGGTCAGGCAATTTGATCTTAAGAGCGAAATGAACACAAAATAAGTGTGACACCAAATCAGAGTACCATAGGGCAGCCACGTGAATGGTAATTATCCTAAAATCAAGGGAGAAAGAGAGTGGGGTGGAACCCAAGGGGAATTTTTTTTTTTTTTTTTTGCTGTACGCGGACCTCTCACTGCTGTGGCCTCTCCCGTTGCGGAGCACAGGCTCCGGACGCGCAGGCTCAGTGGCCATGGCTCACGGGCCCAGCCACTCCGCGGCATGTGGGATCTTCCCGGACCGGGGCACGAACCCGTGTCCCCTGCATCGGCAGACAGACTCTCAACCACTGCGCCACCAGGGAAGCCCTCAAGGGGAATTTTTTACCAGTAGTATTAAGAGAACCACAGTTAGTCAAATGAGCCACTTGGTGGAAGAAAAGGCATAAGGTGTCTCTTTATTTACTGATGATGAGGTTCACCATGCTGGCGAAGTACACAGGAACTTAGCCAGTACCCCATGTGATGATGAGGAGCATGAACTAAAAACCACGTACAAGTTTGGAATCAGATAAATGTTGAGTTGGACTCCTGCTTGGTCATCTATTAGCTGTGCAATTTGGGCAAGATACTTAAATTCTCTGAGCCTTAATATGCCTACGACACCAGACTGTCATGAGAAATAAGAGTTTATGTAAGTAGCTAAAAACTCATGGGGCCCATGGCAGGGTCTTAATGGGTGATTACTCGTGCTTTTATGATTCACATTAATATTATATCAAGCAACATACTAGCTAACCGAGGGATAAGGAGACAGCCAAATGATTGGGCGTGAAGAGGAGTATACGTATCCATATAGCCACCTGAGAGCTGGACAGCCTAGCGTCAGATCAGCATCTATGTGCTGATGCGCCCAGTCCTCTTAATTTCTAAATAAAGCAAGAAAATGGTGCCAAACAGATAAGAATACATGGATCCAGCCAGGCTTCTGGTTGCCCAAGAGTGCCCGGAGCCTTCAGCAGACCAGTAGAGAAAGAGAGAGCCAAGCTGACTCAGAAAATTGCTCTCCCAGAGAGGGAAAGGGGTTGGGACGTGGGCTGGTGTAGTGCAGAAAATAGAGGGAAGGAGCTGATGACAGTATTACTTGGGAGAAGATGACTGCAACAGGCCTTTATTACACACAGGCCTCAGCACATTCTTAGAGTAATGATTTGTAGGCTGGTGCTGTTCATCTTAAGTTGCTGAAAGATACTTACGTTCTCATCTTTATTTTCTCAAACTAATGTTTATTTTTAAAAATCTCTTCTTCCATCCTCGTTCTGTAGTACAGGTGAGTAAAAAAATTATCTTGTAGTGGATTTGGGACTTTTCAGAGCCCAGATAACATTTCAGGGCATTTTCCTGTTCCGAGTCCTTAGAGAAAACATACCTGGTAACCAGTGCTTGTACAATGTCTAGGAACCTGACCGAATCATTTAAAAAAGGTAGCCATCTGGATATTTGGTCTAGGATGCTCAGTAAAACAAAAAAATTCAACTATTGATTATTCCTTCATTGAAATGAATAAACTGAGTATGTCTTTCAATAACTTATAAACATAGGCTTAGACTGATCTCCATAAGGAAGAAACATGAGAAATTACATGACTTCATTTGCTTTTTCTTAGCAACTAATTGAATTTTCCAAGCAACCAAGAAATTTAAGCATATTGTCATCTTCCAAAGCAAGGAGATCCCATTCTCATTTCTCTCCCAGAATTGTGAAGCATTTCCCCCCTTCCATTCATGGGCTAGCTGAGATACCTAGATGCAATATTCATTGAATCCTAGACACCAAAGTCAGTTTTCCTTGGGTTATATGTGAGTTAGGTCTTTGTATTTTTTATTTTAGTGAATTTTTCTTGGCAAAGACCCTGCTCTTCCTGGGAGCTGATTGAGCTTCCGCAGAGCCAATGTGTTTCTCAGTTCTCCAATTTAAATGCTGCCAAAAATTTCCTAATGTGTGCCATGAGAAATTCAGCAGCACATAAAATGCCATTCATTAAATAAACAGTTAACTAAGCAACCCTTGGCAAAAGACACAACCCATCTGACATTTGAAGCACTTGGGACCTTCCAAAGGAAATAATTAAAGAACGCTTTAAGAAGAAATACCCCCTGCTTAGCAGTCATAATTGAAAAATCACAGTTCCCAACCTGGAGTCTGTATACTTTTTAGGGTCTTTAAAATGAGAAATGAAGAACAGTTACGTATGCTTATTACTTCAACAAACCCGGAAAAGGCTACATATTTACCCACGCTTAGCACAAGCTAAATAAAACAACTATTTGCATAGGCTGTAATTCGATCAGCTCCGTGGGATTACAGAAGCTATCTCATGTTTTCATTTAGATGGCGTTGATACATTTAAGAAAATCAAACAATTCCTTAATAAATACCATTTGTTTAGTAGAGGAAATCTCTCAAAATGTATAGTTCATGGGAGATAAATAGAGTTATGAAATTTGGGAAGTAGTCATGTAAACAAGATTTGAGGGTGATTATTTCACAGAATGCTTCTTTGCTTTTTAGAGAAGTAGTCACTTATTTACTTAGATGACGACAAGCGCTCCCCTCTAATAGTTTAAGATCTTACACATTGAAGACCGTACTAGTAACAATAATGGCTACTCTTCATTTACTCAGTGCCCAAGACCAAGCACATAGTACTGTATGTGCTTACATAACACTACAAAATGAGTATTAACCTCATTTGATAGAGAGGGAAACTACTTCAGAGAGACTAAGGAACTTGCCCAAGGCAGTGTAACTAATTAAGTAGCAGAGCAGAGCTGTTTGAATCTATATCCATCTGAATCTATAGCCATATCCATATCCATATCTGTATATCATACAGTGCATTGCCTGCATCAGATAATATTAAAATTACGGAGAGATTTACACACAATTTATCAGGAACAAGTTTACTTTGCAAAATCTTTTCGTCTCAGGTGCTAAAAACAACAGCTTTGGCTGCCTTAAATGTCAGCTTCCTCTGTTTTCTTTGAGGTTTCTCAGGTAGAGGCATGACTGAGAAGTAAAGGCTGGCATCTGTAGCAAGAAAGGGGACTCATACAGCTTGAGTGCTCACCAATTAGATAAGCAGCACTTGAAATCTCAGGTTCAGGAGGCTTAATTGAGTCCCACAGTTTTTTTTTTTTTTTTGAATGAGGATGAAGCTCCTGACTTATTTAATAAACCAAGAATAACTCTAATACCATTAGAATGAAAGAAAACTGCAAATAAACATCCCTCATTAAATAATAGAAAACAAAGTCCAGTAATTATTGAAAAACTAACACATCAGGATCAATGAGATATATCATAGGAATGCTTACTTGTTTTTTTTTTTTTTTTTAACATCTTTATTGGAGTATAATTGCTTTACAATGGTATGTTAGTTTCAGCTTCACAACAAAATGAATCAGTTATATATATACATATATTCCCATATCTCTTCCCGCTTGCGTCTCCCTCCCTCCCACCCTCCCTATCCCACCCCTCCAGGCGGTCACAAAGCACCGAGCTGATCTCCCTGTGCTATGCGGCTGCTTCCCACTAGCTATCTACCTTACGTTTGGTAGTGTATATATGTCCATGCCTCTTTATCGCTTTGTCACCGTTTACACTTCCCCCTCCCCATAGCCTCAAGTCCATTCTCTAGTAAGTCTGTGTCTTTATTCCTGTTTCACCCCTAGGTTTTTATTGCTGAAGGGAATTTAACTACCATAAAAACAGTCCCATGGAAAGAAAACCAAAAAAATTATATATTCCTGGCTGTGGAGACAGGCATTCAGATTCTGCCTTGTCCACTACTTACTGGCTCCATACTTACTAGTTGTGTGTCTTCGGACAAGTGGCCTTGCTTCTTGAAGGGAGGCACATTAAAGTGGAGCCAGAGGGCACTTTGCTTTCTCCTGCACTGATAGTCATTCACCTGGTCCTCCAAATATCTCTGATGGACTGGTGACCCACTCCTGGTATTTTACTGCAAGAAGTTCTACCAGGACCTTGTAATTATTGGGAAAGAATTGGTGTGCTTAAAACTGCATTCACTGTTTCTTTTTTTTTCTGATTTTCTCTCTATAGTTGTGTATCCACCCTCCAGCTAACAAATAATGTAATTTTCTGGCATGAGGCCAGATTCACTGATATGTTAAACTCAAAATTATTATAATCACTTATGAATAATAACTTTACAAATAATTATAATAACAGGTATGTAATTCTAAGCAAGGTATAACTTCCTTTTGCTATTCAAGTCTCTAAGTGAGTTTGAATAAATAATTTTGCCACCAGCTTTGACTTACTACATTTTAGAAAGCTAGGTCAGAACAACCTCAATAGTTCTGTTGTATATATTTATCTTATCCATGCATAAAACAAGAACCTCTGTATGATACAATGTGTAAACATTATTAGAATAATTAATGTAAATGGTTTGGTAGGAGGGGCATAAGATATATTAGAACATATTATAAAGCTATGATAATTAAATGAAGTAGAACTGGATCAAGAAAAAAAGAAACATCAATAAAACAGAATGGGGGACTGCTCTGGTGGCACAGTGGTTAAGAATCTGCCTGCTAATGCAGGGGACGTGGGTTCGAGCCCTGGTCCAGGCAGATCCCACGTGCCGCGGAGCAACTAAGCCCCTAAGCCACAACTACTGAGCCTGCGCTCCTAGAGTCTATGCTCTGCACAAGAGAAACCACCACAATGAGAAACCCTCGCACTGCAACGAAGAGTAGCCCCCTCTCGCCGCAACTAGACAAAGCCTGTGCACAGCAACGACGACCCAATGCAGCCAAAACTAAATAAATTAATTAAAAAAACAAACAAAAAAACAGAATAAGATGCTCAGGAACAGAACCTTGTATAGGTAAGAATTTACCCTCCTACACTGTTGGTGGGAATGTAAATTGGTATCACCATTATGGAGAACAGTATGGAAGTTCCTTAAAAAACTAAAAATAGAGCTCCCATATGATCCAGCAATCCCACTTGTGGGCATATATCTGGAGAAAACCATAATTCAAAAAGATACATGCACCCCAATGTTCATTGCAACACTACTTACAATAGCCAGGAGATGGAAGCAACCTAGATGTCCATGAACAGAGGAATGGGTAAAGAAGATGTGGTAGATATATACAATGGAATATTACTCAGCCATAAAAAGAAGAAAATAATGCCATTTGCAGCGACATGGATGGACCTAGAGATTGTCATGCTGAGTGCAGAAAGTCAGACAAAGAAAGACAAATATATGATATTGCTTATATGTGGAATCTAAAAACGGGGTACAAATGAACTTATCTACAAAACAGAAATAGAATTACAGATGTAGAAAACAAATGTGTAGTTACCAGGGATAAGCGGGGGGAGGGATAAATTGGAAGATTGGGATTGACATATACACAGTACTATATATAAAATAGATAACTAATAAAGACCTACTGTATAGCACAGGGAACTCTCCTCAGTACTCTGTAATGGCCTATATGGGAAAAGAATCTAAAAAACAGTGAATATGTGTATATGTATAACTGATTCACTTTGCTGTACACCTGAAACTAACACAACATTGCACATCAACTATACTCCAATAAATTTTTTTTTTTAAAAGTGATAGTAGATTCAGATGTTGAACCTTTGGCATATCCAAAAGAATGTACACTGGTATACCATGTCATTGTGAATCAGTGGGGAAAGGACAGAGTCTATATAGTAGATGGTATTCATACATATAGTGAAAATATACTAAATGGTACATTATACATATGGCCACCCCCTCAGAAAAATGTAAAATTAAATGATGGAGGGAGCTTCACTGAGCTCATGAGGCTAGAGATGTAGAAGAACATGAGTTGGTTAATCTAGACATAACATTCAGTGCCATCATTTTGTTACTATCAATCAGTTTGAAGATACCATTTTTGGTTGATAGGAAGACAGTTTCCCTTGGGAAAAAAATAGTGGCTACTTTCCCCTCGTTGAGACTAACAGATGATTTAAAAGTTTCTGGATAAAGCAGACATGCATTGCCCCTATTAGCAGCATCTGCTGGCTTGGAATAGAAGCTTTAAACCCAAATTTCTGGTGTGTTACATTCTGCAAGATCATGAAAGACTGATGCTGAAAAGATCTTCATCATTTAGTTGCAAAATAACAGTAAACATTGCAAGTTTATTGTTTCTAGTTAACTTTTTCAGTGTCTTTCTAAATTCCATTAGTGGGGGAAATAACAGCAAGATGTTTTCCCCTCAGGACTTTTATTTTTATATTTGAGCAGCAGCTTATTGTGAAGCTAACACAGTTTTAAAGTTAGAATTGCCTTTAAGTCAGTTACAGTTCCCTTTCTGCCATGTTGCAGAAAAGACAGCTGCTCTTCATTTGTAATTGCTTAAGGGCCTCTGATGATCCTGTGCCTGAGGTAGAGATAGTTCATTGTTCTGTTTATTTAATTTTTTTAGCAGAGGTTTTTGAAAGAGTCCTGAACAGTGAAGTCCCCAATACTTGTTCATGATCAGAGCTTGATGCCCACTGGAACAGTTCCTTAGCTTATCTCAGCTTCATTTTACTCATCTGCAAAAGAGAATTGATCTAGTTTTCAACCTTTTTTTTTTGCGTCAGCATCTCAAATCTCACATTACTGACAATCATTGTTCATTTTTGCTATATACATATATTTTTTTCCCAAAAGGCATTACTGATTTATTGCATATTTAATGTGAGAAAAAGAGACATTCTTGTTTAATGGAACTCGAGTTCTTTTGCCACACACCCATATGCCACTGAAAGCTTCATTAAATAGAGCTGTTACCCCAGGGACAATGCAGTCTTTTAGCTCCTACGGTAAACTTGTACAGATGGTACCCAGCGTTGTCTGCCGACTTGAGGCAGTTCACTGATGGTGAAATGAGGGAAGGACAAGCAAGAGGGTTTTTCTTTTCCTTTTTCTTCTTCTTTTTATGAATAAGATGTATTTGGTCATGCTTAATTGGAACTAAGCAAAAAGATACTTATTTCCCTATATTGCTTAAACGAAATATTTTTTCTCTTTAAATTTCAACTAATTTTTGGTGTCAAATTAAATGTCATATGCCTTTATTGAGAAATGATGTTATTGGTGTCTGTTTTCATGTTCCATAATTAGTTTATTATTATATTATAAAAAATGTATTTTGGTATGGGGAAATTTTCAGTTTAGTTGAACATTTTATCTGCACATAATCTCTAAATAGAATTAGATAATGAGACAAAAACCACCAAATCTTCCCCCCCCCAAAAAAACCCTTCTTATCTTTCAAAATGCCTTATGTAAATCTCCTTAAGATTGAGTTTCCTCAATGCTGTCTTCTTTTTAAAGAGGTATTGAGCTACTTTGTATAGGGCTTGTACATCTCCTACACTTTCCTTCCCATTTCTACCCTTTCTCTGATCCACTCCAAAAACATAAGTCCCTGCACCTGGATGCATATCTGCCTCGATGGACATATTCAAATTACATATGAAAACTTCTGTGGTGTGACATTCTCAGAAATTCTAAAATCCTATTAGTCCCTTGATGAGTTAAGTTCAACAAACTTTTTTTTTTAAAACCTTTTTATTATAAGCAAGTTCTGTGCTAGGCTCTCAGTGTAAGAAAGTAACTAGCATAAGAAACTTGATCTTGGGTAGATGATAGGACAATTATGAGTACAACGATTAAAACAATGTGATCATCACGCCCCTTGCCTCTACTCTGCTTTTATAATTATCTCTTCATGGTGGCAGGAACAGTAAGGAAAGTCTGTTTAATTTTTTTTAATCTTAATTGAAAAAGACTCTTTTTTTGGTTTTCTCTTTGGCTACTAGCCCTTCCTTTGGAATGTGCGAAGCTTATAAGGGCTAAAATTTGTTTTTAGTCAAGACTTTTTTTTTTTTTTTTTGCGGTACGCGGGCCTCTCACTGTTGTGGCCTCTCCCGTTGCGGAGCACAGGCTCCAGATGCGCAGGCTCAGCGGCCATGGCTCACGGGCCCAGCCGCCCCGCGTCATGTGGGATCTTCCCGGACCGGGGCACGAACCCGTGTCCCCTGCATCGGCAGGCGGACTCTCAACCACTGCGCCACCAGGGAAGCCCTAGCCAAGACATTTTTGACCCTAGACATTGAGTAAGACCATTTATATATTTTAGCCAAGAACTTTCTAATTTCTGAAATTATTAAATATTTGTATTTAATATATAAATATATTTGTGTTTAATATACATGTGTTTAACGTATATAAATATATGCCTGTTTATATTTTGGTGTGTATATGGTATATATACATATGTATTGTCTACTTATCTATCTAGAGATGTACAATCTATTCTAATTTACGTGTATATTTTTTTCTGAACATTAGTGATAGCAGGTTTGACATGTATTACATTTAAACACATTTACATTGGGAAATGTGTAAACTCTGTGTGTGTATGTGTCTGTGTCCACATATAGTTTACACATACATATATAGCAAATATTCAAGAGAAATTAAACTGGTGTATTCTCAGTGGTCCATATTTTATTGGATTGAGCATGTGTACAGGGAAGTGATTAAAATTGCATTTTCTTCAGTACCTTACCTAACAAGTACTTACCTGATTAAATTGAAAGTGTGATGTTTGAAAAATCATTTCAAAATAATAAATAAGTTAATGTTAGGGATGAAAGTTGTGATGCAGTTTATGTCCTTTTCCCAGCTGCTTCTTATCTAGGTCATGGCAAAACAAATGCCATTACTTCCTACTTGCCTGAGTGGTCCTTATACTGTTCACTTACTGGCTAACTCTTGGTTGTATTTTGAAATGAGCACACTGCTTTAAGTAGATGGTACATGGACAGATCACAGATAGGAAAAAAGAAGAATTAAATTTGGATATTTGAAATATTCTGACTTTTTCTTAATAGAATAAAAGCATTAAGTGCATTTAAAACAAATAAAAAGTAAAACTAAAACAGTCTCCTTCAATTAATTCTTAAACCTCCTGGACTTTTAGAATATAGTCTGTCCTCCCTATCTGTGGGTTCTGCATCCACAGATTTAACCAAGCAAGAATGGAAAATACTCAGGGAAAAAAAATACCAGAAAGTTCCAAAAAGCAAAACTTGAATTTGCCATGCACTGGCAACTTTTTGCATAGCATTTACATTGTATCAGGTATTACAAGTAATCTAGAGATGATTTAAAGTATATGGGAGGATGTATGTAAGTTATATGCAAATACTATGCCATTTTATATGAGACTTGAGCACCTGCGGATTTTGATATGGGGTAAAGTGGGAGTGACCTGCCACAGATACCGAGGGAGGACGGTGCGTCTACATATGTATACATATTTGTATATATAATTTCCTAAATGACATACCTGTTTAAAACGACATTATAGTCCTAGAAACAGAGAAATAAACCCCTCTGCCTAAACTGGGCTTGAAAAGATGTTTTAATCAATAGTCACATGAAAAAATTCCTCTGCTTAATTGTGATATTTGATTCATTTAGAGAGATTTTAATCAGGACAAATGGAAAGAAAATACTGTTGTTTTTTTTTGGAACAGTCCATGTAATTTATAACAGGGTCATTCTTTTGCGTGGTGGCAAATAGCTGTTTGATTGTGACTCTCCTACTTAGCAACTGTTATCAAAAACTCAGTGAAATTTCCTGCTGAGACAAAGACAAAGTTTGAAGTTAATGTCATTAGATATTCAAAAGGAGTATTAGGCACGGTCATGATGAAAGACACTCAGTGATCTCTGTACACGTGTACTGATAAAATAGGATAATGTTACCTATTTCCTAGGTTGCTCATGAGGAATAAACATATAATACGTGTAAGTATCTTGTAACATAGCCTGGCAGAAGGTAAACCCTCCATACATCGGAATTGATTCTTCTTGAAGTGTTGGGGTGGGTAGTTGTTGTTCCATGACATAAAACCCCTCTCACGAGTGAAAGTGAAACTCTCAGGATCACCAGCTTCCTGTATATATTTTCTGGCTGAGAAACCTCATCTGCAAAGAAAGCCTTCACTGTACTTCAAACTACAATAGGGCTATCAGAATAAAAAAGAAAGTCCTAATCTGCTTTGATCTCTTTGATCCTACTGTTTGCAGCTCTATTAATTACTTTAATACACTGACCAATCATCTACCATGTGCCTCGTTAGCTGTTACCCTTGTTACAACATTTAGATTGTACAACTCCATTAAGTCTGTAAGAATGATAATATTGTTATTCATAATGATAACAGCCACATTAATAAGAGCAACTACTATTTACTTGAGTGCTTACTCTGTGCCAGGTCCTGTTCTTAGCACTTTAACTGAACTATTATTCATTTTTTTACAATAACCCTAATGTGGTAGATATTATTATCCCCATTTACAGATAATACTGAGCCTTTTGCAAGGTTGAAGGACTTCCACAAAGTCACAGGATGGCAAGAGGGTGAGCTGGAGTTCTCTCTGAAAGCTGACTTGAGAACCAGATTCTTAGGTCTCACTTGTGATTGCTTCCAAGAATGAGAGAGAAAACCAAGACTCAGATTAAAAGGAGTCACTCATGTTCTCTCAGGGAGGGTCATGTCAGAGTCAAGATCTCTGCAGAGAACTCAGACTCTGACTTCAGGGATTATTTTACCACCCCTCCTACTCTCATAGTTAACATATGAAAAGTCTTGATCAATGCCTGTTAATTAATTAAATTAATTCAAGAGCCCCATTAAGGCTTCTAAGCTAAAACATATTGATAACAACAACAACAAAGGTCATGATCTGAGTGGCAGATATTTTCCTACTGATCTGCTTATTTCACACATACTTACCTCCTGTGGAAAGAGATTTATCTATCAGCCACCAGTTCTTCAATACCATCTGTACAAACCTTAGATAGATAGAATCCTTGAGGCATGTCTGTGTACCTGAAGATGAGGTGAACATTCTCTTTGCTAATGGAATATGAGTTTCAATACATCTCAGAATAGGGAACGATATCCTGGCATCAAAACCACAACTGGAGGGCTTCCCTGGTGGCGCAGTGGTTGAGAGTCCGCCTGCCGATGCAGGGGACACGGGTTCGTGCCCCGGTCCAGGAAGATCCCGCATGCCGCGGAGCGGCTGGGCCCGTGAGCCATGGCTGCTGGGCCTGCGCGTCCGGAGCCTGTGCTCTGCAACGGGAGAGGCCACAGCAGTGAGAGGCCCGCGTACCACCAAAAAAAAAAAAAAAAAAAAAAACCACAACTGGAAAAAGCCAGATAAAGAGAAGGAGCAATAGGGCATCTTTTACCTCTTCCCCAAATCACAGAGATTGAGGGGAAAAAAGCTCAAGGATTTATGGATTTGACATGCCTTTCCTTTTTAGATGTCTGTTTTAGAAATTAAGAAACCGAGACAGAGGTTAGGCAGCCTGACTTAGGTAAAAGCTTTGTGATTAAACTAAGTCTGTATCCAGACTACCAAACTTCTGTTCTTTAGCCTACTTACTCCCCCTGCCTTTTTAGGACTATTATCAAGATCAAATAAAATACTCAGTGACTGTTTACCTCAGATTTCCAGCCTGGGCATATAAAAACACAAACATACTACTCCTTTTCTTGCCCATTTAAGTGTGAGTGACATTTTGAAAATTCTAACAAATGTTGGAAGAAAGGGAAAAGATCATCATAGCAATGTGTGGAAATTGTATGGCAGCTAAACAAAACCCAGCAAATAAATAACAAAAAAACCCAAGACCCCTTTTATGTTTCTATTCCTTTGGGATTTATGATATAATTTCATGAAGCAGGGAAGTGAAATTCAACATTTTGAATTACTCTTCAAAGAAACTGAAAATCAGTATCCACAAAGAAATATTGATTCCATAAAAAGATCCAAATAGGTGTGCAATAATATCACCAATTATTAAGATGATAAATTGTAAGGACATTTGTTGAAAGTTGAAACTATTAAATAAATTACAATTTTTAACATAAATAAGAAAAAAGATATATGAATTATTATATATGATTGAAAACCATATTATCTCAGAAAGAAGCAAAAAAAAAAAAGATTTGGAGTGCTTACTGGCTACTCCTTGTTATTATAATTGAACTATATTCAGGTCATATTAAGAGTAAGTCTAACTTTAGAAAAGTAGAGTGATTATGAAATCTGGGTCAGCTGAAGTAGTTGTGTAGCTCTGAGAGCTCTCAGCCTGCCTATCCAATATTGCCTTTCTGTCTTCTAGAGTTGCCTTTCAAAGAATACAAAATAAGAAACAAAACCACACTGTGCTTCTCCTCAAGATAGTTCTTCTATGAAAATTATTCTACCCCTGGAGAATTTTAAATCAGGTGTTTTTACTCTAAAAGTAGTTTACACCCCAAAAAATGAGTTTGAAGGTGATAGGTCAACTTGCCATTTGTACATAAGTTTCCACACTTTCCTAGAGAAATTAGCTAAAAATTATAGCTAGGTTATGAGATGGGTCCACAATATTGCATTCTGTTATATTTTAACTGTATTTGTAAATATTGTTATTAATAATAGTCTATAATCTGGGAACTAGGTTAAAAAAAAAGTGAAGAAAGAATGTTATTCAACTCTCAGCAAGTATTTATTGGGTGTCCGCTCTGTGCCAGGTACTGATCTTGTTGTAAGGTTTTTGCCTGCATAAAGCATAAATTCTAGTGGAGACTCATACTCCCTTTTTGGGGTGAGGGGGTGGTGCATGGCTCACCCTAAGTATTGTGATCTAGGGAATCCTTACGTTTCTTCTCCATCTCCCTGAACCTCACTGAATCACCAGGGAACCCAATTCACTCATGAGATTATAAATCCCTCACTGAAATTCTCACCTACAATTGCCCTAGCCCTACATGTTTTCAACTTTTTGGTAGCTGATGTGGGACTCATGAGGCAATATATCCTGCCTTATATCTACTTGCTCATGTCAGAAACATCCAATTCCATTGCTGTGGTTCTATTTCATGGTGATGTGTTAGCATTGATCAGCATTACCATCTGCATCATTTGGGTCAGAAAATACTCATTCCTGATCAATATCTATGTCAAAGGAATATCCATATATTAAAATATAAATCACCAGGAAAAAATGAAAACAAATATGCAGGTTTAGGTAGCTCGAAAATCATGGTGAGAGGTTATAAAACTTGGAAAATCATCCATGAAAAGCATTTTATCCACTACTGAAGATTCCCAAAGAAAGGCAATCCTAAATCAACTTTCACAAGGCTTAATAGCTCTTTCTCTTTTCTAGGAAGTATGTTTAAGAATTAATCTAATCCCTTTTTGTTATTGCTTGAGTTCATTTTCCCTTCTTTTGTTGTCAATAGATGCTTGTTAAATCTTTATACATATTTGTTCAAAGAATAAGGGATATGGTATTCTTTATAATAATCCTTCTTCAAGATAAAGGTAAACTGAAACACCAGGACTAGCATTGAAAAGATGTGATTTATTTAGTTGGCATAAATCATGTAAAAAAACACCAATTATATGAGTGTGCTTAATTTCTAAACATTTTCTCATAATGGATTAATTTAGAACTAATATAGCTGTGTCTCCTAGATGATAATAAAGAGATGATGATATTTATTATCATGCAGTTTGATGTAGTTGATGTTTATTAAAATCTTACAATGTGCTTGGCATTGGATTGTTTGCCATGTAGATTTTCTCACATGCATTTTCTTCTGTAATCATTATAACCATCCTGTAAAGTATTATGTCTCTATAAACAAAGCTCAGAGATCATACAGTTATGCAGTGCTAGAGCTGGAATTTGAGCTCAGGGAGTCTGATACTGGAGCTTGCACTCTTAATCACTCTAAAAAATAAAGTATCCATTAACAAATCCTATCAGGAAATTAATCAGCCACACTATTGGCTCGATTGGTCATGGGTTTGGAAGAAATAACAGCTGTCTTGACCTGGTTAACTTGATACCACTAATCAGACACAGGCTTATTTTTTTCTGTTATGCAAGTATATTTTTATACACGGATAAATGAATTTAGAAACTGACAGTGTTGGCTGCTGTGAAATTTCGAGTGCCTTTGTAAAAGAATTTAGATAGTTATCTGGACATAGATAACTAATTTATCCTTAAGTCTGTATGACATATCTTTTAGAAATGTAATTATCCATGGTATGGATTTTGTAGGGAAAGGGTATGAATCTCTATGTTGAAATAGCTATGGATTTATTAAGGTGATGTGATAGCAGATGCATGATGTTGTGAGCCCTGCCAGTGGATTTGTCCAAAGTGCTATTTGGAGTCCCCCAAAAGCCCTAGGACTATTAACAAGCAATGAGAACTACCCAGCCACCTTAGATGAAGTGCCTTTGGAAATGAGGGTACAGGACAAACTTTGTTCCACATTTGTATACATTAAAAGTGAAATGGGACATTGGTAATATAGATTGAATGGATTTAGGATAAACACCAAGTTCCAGAGTTAGCTAACATTATTCAAACAGTTACTAATGCAGGGCAGGGCAAGAGAGAGCTTCTGTATCTTAGTCATATTTTATGATTTTTCTGAGAAAATTCAGGATGTTTTTTACCTCAACTTGTGATTATTTTACAAAGTTAATATTCACCATGGATATATAGACCATAGAAGAGATCCTGTATTTTAGGTTACTGGTATACAAAAGTATCTAATTTCAAATATTTTAGTGATGGCAAAACTGAAAAACCTCAGTACTTATATTTAATAAACAAAGCATAATAGCCAGCTAACAAAAGCAAATGGTTCTATACATGCTTGGAATAATGAAAGTTCTGTGCAGATTTATTCAAGTTATTTGAGTTAACTACAGGTACTTTGTGTATGTGTGTGTGTGTGTGTGTGTGTACACATTATTTGAATGAGATTAGATTAGAATAGTTATGTTCAATAAATTGATACCTTGATTTTATTTGGCTGAAAAAGCTGTCTTATACATCCAAAGGCACTAAACATTGTATGTCTTTTCATAATCTACTTGGAAATTACGTGAACTGATGACAAGTTCGAAACATTAAAATATGGGCCCAGTTTCTCACTGCTATCCTCTGCCTACAGGTTGTGTATAAAAATAATGATGTAAGGCTGGAATTATCTCGACTTGCCAAGCAAGGAGACCCGAAGATGAAGATTCATGGAGTGGTGGCCTTTAAATGTGAGAATGTTGCAACTTTGGACCCAATCACCTTTGAAACGCCAGAATCCTTCGTCTCTTTGCCTAAATGGAATGCAAAGAAAACAGGCTCCATATCGTTTGATTTCCGCACGACAGAGCCCAATGGCCTCATCTTATTTAGTCATGGCAAACCACGGCACCAAAAAGATGCCAAGCACCCCCAGATGATAAAGGTTGACTTCTTCGCTATTGAGATGCTAGATGGCCACCTCTACCTCCTCCTAGACATGGGGTCAGGCACAATCAAAATCAAAGCCCTGCAGAAGAAGGTGAATGATGGAGAATGGTATCACGTGGACTTCCAAAGAGACGGACGGTCAGGTAATGTATCATTTTTTATGCTGTTTATCTGCTGGAACACCACTCCTAAGGAATGAAAACCAAGGCATATTAAAGAGTTCTTGCATTTCTGTCTTGAGGGTAGAGGAAATTGTTATTATTTCTGTTTCACATCATAAAAGAATCAGAAGGAGCTAATTAATCATCATAGTTGGGCATCAAACCCCAAATGCTCAAATGGCTTCTAGAATAGCTTCTTAAATGAACGTTAAATGGATAATCAAGTGCCAAATCTTGCAAGAAATTTTATCTTGAATTTGCAAATGACAAAATTCAGTGTTCTTGTGTTCCCAATTACCTCTTGTCTCATTGGATGTTTGGAGGTGCTTGAAGTGGCAAATATAAAATATGAAAAAAATTTCAATGATTCATATATAAAATCCTTCGTTTAATACAGTACACTTTTTTTATCCAAGATGGGTCTATGGTATCAAAAACACTTTAATCAATACAGTAGGATTTCAAGGATGCAGGCAAAACTCCGCTGCCTTCCAAATAGCTTCCCTTTCTGGTGAAAGAGGTTTGGAATTCCACCAACAGGAATTCATTTCTCTGGCTTCCTTTCGCTGCACGTTTCTTTTTTCTGGAGTCGTGCATGTGAGGTGGGGAAAGGAGAGGATGTTTGTAGTGAAGAGCTGAATAAATAACGTTTACTTGCTCTGAAATGTGGAAGTAGATTAGGGGGCTTAGCGAGTTCCCCCAGCCTGTTTCTGCCAGAGTTACCAGTTAATTTGCTACTTAAGAACCTTCAGACAGAAGACTTAAAAGGAGGATGGGAACATGGACTAATCTTGTGTTTTGAAATATTAACTTGTGGATGTTATCACTTGACTTGAAATACATCTAGAATAAAATTTTGAAAATGACTTTTAAGAATATATATAATTTTAGTCAGACTTTATAGCAGTTTAATTAAGTGGATATCTTTTGGAAGTTCAGAGGGGCAAAAAATACTACACTTAAGATCGATGAGGTATTTTCTAACTATATGAAGAAATACATGGTTAATGTCAAAATTTTAGTAAATGCAAAATGATATAAAAAGGAAAATAAAACCATTCATTATTCATTTGATAATGATGATTTATACCTGGATATTTCTTGCCAGTCTTAAGTGGTGGTGCAATTAATTAGTTTCCTAAATTCCTTGGATGAGCTATTACAATAAGGATCAGATAAATACCTTAATCCTTAAGCCAAGGAAAATCTACTTTTGCTGTTTGAGCTCTTTAGTGCATCCAAATAACCAAAAGTTTATTAACTGCCCTGTTTATTCCCTCATTGGAAAAGGCCAGAGCAGAAAATATCAACTTTAATTTACAAAGTTCAATGCTGGATGGGAAGAAGAAAGAGATGCCTTAAAAAAGTGTTATTTGCAGTAAGAAAGAAGATAAACAAAATGTGGGATTTTTGTCAGAATCCAATGGAAAGATTTAGTATGCTTGGTTGTGTTTTGATGGTAAAGTACTTTTATTCGATTATGATTTCAGATTAGTGAATTGGAACAAACAGTATAAAAACCAATGCTCATTCATTAAACCAAGTTCTGCCTTTACTAAATTGAAAAAAAAAAGAGTGCTCCTTATGTTGGCCTAGCTCAAGGGAGCTTAATGTAATTTTAATAACTGCAGCTGTTAATATTTTATATATAGTATTTTAATTAAGTTCTGTATTTGCACACTGCATTGGTTTGGTATAAAGTAGCTTTTTAAAGATTGAATGAATAACTATACTAGCTTTTATTTTACTTAAAGGATATTTCTGAGTTAGGCTTGGTGAAATACTAAGATTTATTGCTCAGTTAAAACTAAGAAACACAGAATTTCAAGAAATAGTTTCATCCATTTTTCACATCAGTTATATTCAGAGGCTATATGAACATTACTCTTACTATAATGTGGGAAACAATGTTTATATGACAAGAGGGCAACGTGGGCTGATTTCTGACTCATAGACAATGAAGGTCATTATCTATTGATTTGCCTGGGATCCCCCTTAGCTGAATATTTAAAAACATTTAATGAGCCATGTTATCTCCATTATTAAAGTAGAGGGAGCCCAGACGTAAGAGTTATTCCTTCTCTTATTGACCATACTAAAGTAAATAGGACCAGAAGCCATGGTCATTAATTTGATGCTAATAAATTTTGGCTGTCTTATCAGAGACAGTGTTAAAACTGTATTTGGTAGACAGACTGAATTTTTGATATTCCCCAGTTTATAAGGGGAACCCCTGTATGACAGGGACTATATTCTTTATGTTTATATCCCAGTGCTTTCTTAGGCAATAACAGTTGCTCAATACATATTTGGTGTGAGAAAAAATAAAGAATAAAAACATGTGAATGGCTCAGTGCCAACCCACCCCAATATTCTAAAAATAGTAACATCATCATTACTCTTGAAGAATAATAGCACTCTTTTAGTTGTAAATACAACTTTTTAAAGAATTACATTACTTCCTGAAAGCAGTTTAAACAATATAGGATAATAGGTGCTGTCCTTCTTTTATGAATACAGTTCCATCCTCCAAACGCAGATGTCCAAAAAAAAATGCGGTGAGGAAGTTAAACAGTTGTTAGAGAACTGTGATAAACCTCGTACAAAAATGACAACCTTTTATGAGAACAGGACTGCTATTCCTGCTTGTTCCTGAGCTCCCTGTATCATTTAGCAAACACGTAGGTAGAAGGAACATTAATCCTGAGGGAAAGCATTCACTTCTTTCTGAGGGCTGGGATAGGCGTGCTACTGAGGAGGAGGATAGTCACTCAGGATGTCCATCTTTCTGGTTACCTGCCCTTCTGTCCTTTGTTCACTAAAAGGTGGGTACCTGAGCCCTTTGTTTGATAAGAAATGTTGTCTTCATCTGAATACTTTTCCAGAGCTTCATTTTCAGCACAATTAATTGCATTGGGTTATATGTCCCTTCTTCCATCCTGTGACGTGGGGAAAGAAAGAAGCACTTTCCCAAACTTTGACTACTACTGTTTGGTCTCAGTCTTTCCGTACAGTGTAGTTTCTTCCGTGGCCGGCTTAGTCTATGACTGGGGCCGTGGGAGGCTAAGTGGACTAAGCTAAGTGGCATTTTCAGATCCTGCACTAAATTGGCAAAGGAGGAACCATAACAAGTGCCAGCCTGATTTTGTGGATCAGAGTGTATGGTTTGAGTGCCACAAAAAGTGGATATGCTCCATAGATGGTATAGCTACTTAACAGAGCCAAACCCCTAAGTTACTGAGTTAATAAGTATGATTGACGGGGCTCATGACTCTGCAAACTTTGCAGGACGTGCAGCTGAACATTTTCTTACCAACCCCTCCTCCCTTTCCAGGGTTCCCCTTTGCCTCTCTTTTGCTCCCAAACTCAACACAAGGCAGCTTCCCAGGTATTTAACTAAAGCATGAATTGTGCTAAAATTAGGAGGAGATTAATGACTGTTTTCTTGGGACATGGATATTGTTTAAATTTGTGTTAAGCTGTTTGGCTGAGTCAAGGGTATCCTCTCAAGTATTTTTACAGCAAACTACCAGTCATTTTTTTTTTTTTTTTTTTTTTTTGCAAACCATCATTACACATTGAAATCAAAGAGAAAACTCATTATTCTTGTCAAATTCTACTTGTGTACAGCAGGGTATAGCAGATTGTATCAGCAGTTATTCATGGGTAAGCCCACATTTAACAGCTAAGAAGCCATTGAGATTTGAATTGAAGTCCTAGAGTTCCAGTTTAAGAACTAGAAATTACAGAGGGAAAAGCAAAAGGCTCTCTCCCAAGTACATAATTAGAGGTTTATAGTAATCACTGTTTGATGTGAACAGCACTTTCTAGCTATCTATTACCAGCACTGATTTCTGTGTATACCATTCATGAATCTCCACTCTTACGCATTTCTACTTGAATGACCATTAGACGATTTTTCCATTTAGGCCTTGATTTGAATTGGCCCTCTGATTATAAACATTCCTCCCATGCTTCTACCTAGTAGCCTGTTGCAGACATTTGAAATAACATTAAGTAAATGTATAATGCTTTATTTTGTACCCATGTCCATAAACCATTACCCATCCACGGTAAGACTAAAATACCTTATCAACAATTTATCAATTATTTGACTATGCTAATGACTAGATGGAGTCAATTTTGCATAAAGTTATTTTACATTTTATTAAATTGATCCTTATATTTATTTATTTATTCTGAATGTATTTTAAAAGAAGATAGTCATCTGTTGCCTTCCCCTCCCGTTTAAAACATTTTCAGTTTTACATATTTTCCTCTAGTTTTTTAACATGTAAGTATATTTTATATAGTCACAATTGAAGTACAAACTTACTTTTTCAGACTATTTGGTTAATATGATGTCATAAACCCTTTTTTACTCAGAAGTACCCAAGTAACAAAAATTATTCTCTGTGAGTTGTGAAAAGAGCATCTAAGAATCAGAGCAGAGCTTTGCACAGGCACCTTAACCAGGCTTGCAGGGTTGTAGGACTCAAATGTATTGCCATATACAGTGTCTGTGGAAAAGAAAGTCACAGAGACAAACATTGGCAGTACCCAGCTAAGCACTGCCCAAGGGACTTGACTACTTCACCCCCGCTACAGAGATAGAGGCAGGTCATCTTAATTGAGATGGGGGCGGGGGTGTCAGAACATCCTAGGCTAATATTATTAAAGCTCCCATCATAAATGAATAAATACACATTTGGATTATAAATTGACCTCCCTAAAGAAACATTCCATATCCTGTGACAGTTAATTTCTCATGGAGAATTAATAACTTGGCCTTCTTATTTTATACATTGGTCTTATGGGCTTGGTAAATATCAAACTCTGAGAGGTGGAACCTCTCTCTCTAAATTCACTAAATCTCCTTTCCAGGCCCACCCAGCCAAGGGGCAGACCCTGGACTAGGGTGTCAGGTGCATCCTCAAGAAATAGGCATTTAGCTGACCACACCAGCCGCAGTGGCCGGTACTGTGGAGTGCAGCGTGGAAATCTGGGGAATTTCTGCAAAATAGTAGTTTAACTGCTGCAAAACACATCACTTGATTGATATTTACAACTTCCCAGCATTGTCTATGATCATTTTTAAAACTCATAGGTATACATGTATTGCTACGAGTATGTGTGTTTGTACATGTGCCTGTGCTTAATTCATGGCGTGTCTGTGACGTATAAATATGTGCTGTTGGTGAAAATGTTCAGGCAGTTCAAAAAGTACACAAGTGAAAAGTTTTCCTTTGCCACACACTCCCCTAACCAATTCACTCCCACCTCCGTAGGTAAAATAATTTGGTGTTGAAAAATTCCCAGATATTTTCCTATGCACCAGCATATCTGTAAATATAATTACACATATAAAATAAATGTAGAGCTTCTTTTTTACATAAACAAGATCGCTCTTCACCAATTATTGGGTGACTTAAAAAAATACTGAGAACTTTTTCTATGCCATTCTTTGTAGTGACATCAGATATCCCTAGTTTGAATATATCAATATTAACTTAATCATTCCTCTATTGACGGACATTTAACTTTTTACTTTTGAAAAAAATTCACTGTTCTAAGCTAATTTATAATGAAAGTCTTCATATTATATCTTTATGCATATTGGTCAGAGTTTCTGTAGGATAGCTTCTGGGAATTGGAATTGCTGGATTAATTGCATTTTTAATTTTAAAGATAATGACAGGTTATTTTACTAACAGACTGTTTCAGTCTACACTCTTATCTGCAGTATATGAGTTACCCTTTTCTCCTCTCTCTTGGCCTTTATTAAATAATATCAAACTTTTAAATTTTGCTCCAAGATTTATTTTGTCATATATCTGTTTAATTTCTGAAATTCCCAGCTGACAGTAATCCAGGTAAGCAAGAAACACATAGTAATAAGCAGAAAACAGAATATTAAGATTGTTTTTTGTTTTGTTTTCAAGCAAAGTTTATTCAGTCCATGTTATAAACCTAGTACATGAAATTGTTTTTAAAAAGACCGAGAAAACTAGAAAGAAAGAGTAAAGAAAAAGAAAGTAAGGAAGGAAGAAAACTATCCATTCATAATCTCACTACTCCAAAACTCCCATTATTAATATTTTGTCTTTTTTTTACTATCTATTTTTGGGACTTACGTATTTTGCATTTTGCATCATACCCTGCAATCAGTGCTTCATTCTGCTTTTATCACTTATATTATGCCTTTTTACTGAGTTTGGATTTGTTAATAGAATACTAAATTTGACAAGTAAATTTATAAGTTTGTGGAATCTTATTCTCTTCTGCAGTGAGAGGTGAAGCAGAATTGTAGATAGATACAATTTATATTTAACTAAAATTATTTTAAGCAGTAATTTCAAAAATTTTTACTCACTGAAGAACTTTAGTGACCATCCAGTCAAGTCCTTTATTTTGCATAAGAGCCACATTGAGGCCTAATGAATCTATTATCTGGCTAAGCTCCTCAGCTAGTTAGTTGCAAAGCTAGAGCATGAAAATTGGTTTCCTTTGACCAGGCAAAATCATTTCCTATTACAGCACACTATCTTCTACCCCCTCATTTCCCAATCACTTAAACTTTTGCAGTAATTTAAAACTTGAAACCAAATTAACTTATTTTAATTCTCACCTTTTGCTTCACGTTTCTTTGCACTCCATAAACTAATCTTCTGGAAATGGAATAGCCAAGAAAAACTGGAGGAGAAAAAGGGTAGAGGCTAACAATTTATAAATACCAGATCAAATCATGAAGCTGATTTCTATTTTTATAACTAAGAACTGTTTTCAACAGTTTTCCCCCTTTTATGTATACTTTTACATAAAATGTGAATTTATATTATTAATGCTTATGAATATTCTTAAATAAATATTACCTTATCTATTTATCACTTTTGTTTTACCTTGCACATGCCATGAAAACAACTAGGTTTAAATGTTAAGTAAATGTGATTTCTACATTAAGATGATAAAAGTCCTATGTACACAAATATATTTATTTTTAGCTGAAATTTCATTTCTTTAAAAGCAAAATAGCACAGCAGGGTGCTTCAGATTCTTCAATACTGAAGCATGAAACACTGATCCAAGTAAGTTCCCAAATATGACTACCATCTACAAGTTATAATAGCTCAGATATAGCAATGTTTTACATAAAATATTTGTTTCATTTGCCAGAAACTTCACGTATAATTATAGTGGAAGAAGGTAAAATGTATAAAATAATCAAGCTATGCCAAAGAGAACACATCAATATTTGCAGTTCCTGGAAAAAAGATAGAGGGATAAACCAATAATATACTCAGATTTTTGTTTTCTCTTAAATATTTATTTACATGTAGTCATACCCCAAACTTTGGAAAATGCTTATTTTCTATTGATATATACAGCTGTGGCAACTACTCGTCTTTAATGATCAATGAATAAGGTTTAAATAGTCATTTCATGTTTTCTTGGTAACCACTGCCTTTATAACTCGATTATAATGAAATAGGCACTTGAGAAACTTAATATTGAAATTTCAGTGTCCTATGTAAGTGTTAAATTGATTTAAATGGATTCAGTGATTCTATGATGAGTCCTTTGCTTAGGTGAAAATGTCCTTTGATTTCATGTCAAGAATAAAATCATTAAGGAATTAGGGATTCAAATCCCTTACCAGAAATATTAGTATTTCAGGATATTTGCACATGTGTAGGCTAAAATATCAATCTCTATTTGAGTTTGACTAAGTAATAAAATATAATTATTATTTCAAATAAATTTTTACTCTTTGAATCTTCAAAATATAAAAATAATCATTTCTGTTCCCACTCAAGTTCTGCCCTTTCCCTTTTTTGCCATCCCTTTTATAAAGATTTTCTAACATATAAGTGAATTGGCAAAGCATCTAGAGCGTACGTGTAGCTGATTTTTGGTCATGGTTGTTCCATTCTATTATGTTTGTTTGCAGAATATTACAGTCAATAATATCTAATACATGCGTTTGCTCGTTGAGACTCCATACCTTGAATCTGGGGCCAAATTAATGAGCTAATTCCTCTTGAAGTTGAAGTTAGGATTATATTTCTTTTGCTTCCTCTCCCACCTTTCGTGGCTTCTTCTTCCCATGAGAACTTTAACTGTCTCTCAAAGGGATGAAAAGGAGCTATGAGAAAAACAACCTTATCCTTTATGATAGTACCCTCTCGGTGTTTTTTGAACTATAGGTTACAGCCTGCTAGTTGGTTCTGAAATCAGTTTAGTGGGTCATGTCTAGCATTTGTATTAATAAACTTATCTAATAAGAAAACATTATTTGAGTGCCTCAGAGGTAGTAGAGTTAAATACTTTCCTGTTAAACGGTTATTTCAGTGTGTGTGTATGTGTGTGTGTGTGTGTGTATGTATGTGTGTGCACTGGGCTACATGTAAACCACATGAAACCTGTGGATTAACTTCAGGTGTTGTGATCAGAAAGGTCTAATCTAATCACAAAGTTATAGTGAATATCTTACCCTGGCCACAACGAGCACATTCATAGAGACATATCTGAACTTAGATACTTCGTTCAGAGCAGGCACTAACGCACCATAAATAAAAACTACAAGACCTAGTCACCCCATTCTGTCAGACAAACTCTTAATAGATGAGTATCTGAAACACAGGGCAGCAGATTTGCCCCGAGAGTATAGGCACACTGAATATGGAAACTCCAGAGTGTACCGAGCTCTGCAAGCTATGCAGAGGACACAGAGTTGAGTGTTATGCAAGCCACCGGATGCCCTCATCTCAGGAATCCTCCAAGTATCCTTAGTGTCAGAATTATAACACCACAAATAAGGACAAGACAGTTTTTCCAAGTGTTTTCCCCTCCCTGAGCTAAATCAAGCTTGTTCCATGAATAAAAAGGCATATGGGAAAAATTGCATATTTTAAAGATATATCCCCACTCTTGTAAAACTTTGTCATTGTTCACTTGCTCTGTGTCTCCTAGCTGTTGTCTCAGAATATGACGTATTCATTTCTAGGAAGTCTTCTTGAACTAATTGGAAAACAGGAGCTGGCATCTCTCTCTCTTTTTTCTTAAAAACCTAAAAGCCACTGTGTTCATTGCATACAACACTTTGCTTTCCACATTTTTTTTTTTTAATGTCCACCTTACCTTTTGTCATTAACACTTAACTCTTTCTCATCATTTTTAACTTACATTAGCTGCTGCAGAGGTTAGGGATCATCTCAACTCACTTCTTAGGGCATTTTGAACAGTTAAAAATGCGTGTAATGAAATTCTATTTAGAAAAGTGTCACCATTCTCTCTCAGAATTATATATTTAATTTCCCCTAAATGATTTTTAAAATATTTTTCTAAGTGGGATTTTCCGGTTCCTGTATGTTCCTAAATGAATTTTCTTCTAGACACTTGCACAAATGTGAACAGTAAAAACAAGCACTTTGTCATTTTCCCCTTTTGCTGCCTCCTTCCAAAATCCTTATTATACCCCCCTCTTTGGAAGGCCAAAATAGCAATGCCTTTGAGTGTTTCTCCCCTAGGAGCTTTTTCCATTTCTTTCAGTGGAAGTCTAGAGAGACAAATGTCTCCTTAATGACTTGGCCGGCGCATGGTCTCCGTCAGCGGCTTCCATGCCCTTCTCCCTCACAAAGACAGATCCCGTTACACTGCCCGTATCGAGGAGCCCCCCTCTGCTGGGATTTGGGAGTCTCCTGGGAACAATGCAGGGCCTGGCAAACCTGTGTGCTTAGATGCACGTTTCACGTTCACCACAGGCCATAGTTCCATTTGGAGTGGGCCTTCGCTAGTTGGTGAAAGAACTGAAATGCATCTTCCTATGCACCCTCTACACACACTACCCTTTCCCTTCCCTTTCTGTCTCTACCTCTGCACCCCATCTTCTGCCTTCAGGCCTCTCCCATGTTGTCTGCACTCTAAATCCCTGAGGCTTCTAATCCACTTTCTCTTGTTAGACTCTACGTCCCTAGTCGCTTTATGGTCTAGACCTGAGAAAGAAATCTGGGATAATCTGGAAATGGGTCAATGTGGTGTCCTTTTCGGGTATCATATTTGCATTTTTACAAAGATCTTTCTGAAGGTAGAATATTAGTGGAATTTTGAGTAATCTGGTGGTACAGGATGAAAGTTTTGATCAGGAAAATGCCTGCTGTCTTTCTTTTTTTCTTCTTTTAATGGATTCCATAAATATATAATTTTTTCTGTGATCCTCAAATAATCCCATGTGAATGTCTACCTCTTCACCCTATGCTTAAGGCTAGGATTTCCATGTGTTTATAAACTAATAGAGTTATTTTCCCCTCACATTGGAGTGAGGAAGAAAAAACAACTTGTCAATAAGTAAGTAATTAGTTTGTTTTTTTAGATAAGTAAGTAACTAGTTTGTTTTTTTAAAAAAAAATAGTAAACACCCATTTGACTTGGTTCTTGTGATGACTCATGATAGACAGCATTCATGCAGTGCTTACGACAAACCAGACACTTTACCTGTATTATTTTATTTAACACTCATATGAGGTAGGTCATATTACTGTGCCCATATTATGAATGAGTAAACTGAGACCATAGAGGCTAAGCGATAGATTCATACAGCTGAGTGCGATGAAGTCAGGTTTTGACATAGATAATCTGTCAATGTGTTGTGTACATTAAAAACAATGAAGCCAGTTAAGGATGGGGGCACAACACAACCTTTCATTGGTTTGCAGATGCATACCTGCTTTGAAAATGAACACTAACCGAAGAGAGTCTGACTTTATTCCAGAGAGTGATGTAGCATGCCAATTTCTCCCTCTTTCTTTCTCTTTCCCTCTCCCTCTCCTTCTCCCTCCTGTCTCCCACCCCTCCTTCCCCTCCCACCCTCCCCTCCCTCCCCTTCCACCTTCCTTTCTTTCCATCTTGGCTGGACTGTTAGAGAGTGGTAAGAATGCCATTTTCTCTTCCCTCCCTTACTCCCTCCCTCCCTCCTTTTCCCTTCTTCCTTCCTTCCTTCCTTCCTTCCTTCCTTCCTTCCTTCCTTCCTCCCTTCCTCCCTCTCTCCCTCCCTCCCTCCCTCCCTTCCTTCTTTCCTTCCTTCCTTCCTTCCTTCCTTTTTCCCCTGAACTCTTAGAGGCTGACAAACACTCTTTCTTGTCTGTATACTTTGGTTTTCATTCCCAAAGTGAAATAGAGCCATTTAAATGACAGTTTGCCTTATTCTTAAAGTTATTTAATTCCACATATTTCTGTTCATTTCCCTAGGAAGTACACCAGGAATAGAAAGAAAAATAAGAAATGTCTGCCCTCAAGGAGTTCACCCTCAGGCAGATGGAGGAGAGAAAGTGTGATATTCAGAACAGGTTGCACGCTGTAAAGACCTGTGTGCTCTCTTGTCTTTGCAACAGGTACCATTTCTGTCAACACTCTGCGCACGCCCTACACTGCTCCTGGCGAGAGTGAGATTCTGGACCTGGATGACGAGTTGTACCTGGGGGGCTTGCCAGAAAATAAGGCCGGCCTCATCTTCCCCACCGAGGTGTGGACTGCGCTGCTCAACTATGGCTACGTGGGCTGCATAAGAGATTTGTTCATTGACGGCCAGAGCAAAGATATCCGGCAAATGGCTGAAGTTCAAAGTACTGCTGGAGTGAAGCCGTCCTGCTCCAGGGAAACGGCAAAACCGTGCCTTAGCAACCCTTGCAAAAACAGCGGCATGTGCAGGGATGGGTGGAACAGATATGTCTGCGATTGTTCCGGAACAGGCTATCTTGGCAGGTCCTGCGAGAGAGGTAAGGTTCCAAAATCCAAGCTGCTGACTCCCCTGAGCTGAAAAGCATATTCAGCGTGGACCTCAAACTTTAAATGACCGTTGAAACATAACGTATGCTCTGCGGAAGTAAACTCTCCGCAAGCTGTGCAGCCACACCTGACGTGTGTTACTGATGAGTCCTTAATGATTTTCACAGGGCCTGATTCTGGGAAGACACAGCTTTTTAAGCGTATTGCAGGGATAAATAAAGAGTTGGGTCTTTTGGATCCTCTAGGGTATGGGCCTAAGACGTATCAAAGACAATCACTGTCTCTCTTGCCCAGTGTTTAATTTCAAGACACTAGAAAGTAAGAAAAGGAATGAATTAGACATCCTTTTGGCATCTAGTGCTAATATCTATGTCAAAAATGGCGTTCGAAGCAAGCTAGGCTGTGAGTTGCAGCTTCCCTGACACTATCGCCTGAGCCTGTCATTTCACTTTAGTGGACCTTCTCAAGTTTGAAATTTGAAGAGTAAGGTGACTTTAAACCATCTAAGTTATACGAGCGTTTTCAGAAGTGCACCCTAATTTCAAAGGCACTTACCTTTGCCTAAGACCCAACTGACCCAACTGGTAGAGGTTCCTTTACCAATTTGATATTAAGGCTTAGCATGTCTGTGGAAGCTCTGAACGGGTGCCTCTTTTTCCTTCTCTTGCAGGAGGCAAAGCTACATTTTTTTTTTTTTCTTCTCCCATTAGAAGGAGAAGAGGGTTAAAGGAAGAGTAAAGTGTGATATCTGTCACTGCTCATTTGCAGACCAGACAAAAGGAAGAAATAGCAGAACACATATGTCTAAGTATGTTTTTTCATCGACCCAAGAGTTTCAGATAAATGCTTTAGTCACTATACCCATTGTCACTCATTTTCAACAATGGAACAAAAAATCAATATGAAAAAATATTGATGAGTTGTTGCATGTCCTCCCATGCTCCAGATAACATTGCTGCCTTAGACATTTAGCCTAAAAGTACCTGCCATTTACTTTTTTTATTTTTTTATTTTTTTTAAAGAAGATGTTGGGGGTAGGAGTCTATTAATTTTATTTTTATTTATTTTTGCTGTGTTGGGTCTTCGTTTCTGTGTGAGGGCTTTCTCTAGTTGTGGCAAGCGGGAGCCACTCTTCATCGCGGTGCTCGGGCCTCTCACTATCGCGGCCTCTCTTGTTGTGGAGCACAGGCTCCAGATGCGCAGGCTCAGTAGTTGTGGCTCACGGGCCTAGTTGCTCCGCGGCATGTGGGATCCTCCCAGACCAGGGCTTGAACCCGTGTCCCCTGCATTAGCAGTCAGATTCTCAACCACTGCGCCACCAGGGAAGCCCTGCCATTTATTTTTTAAGCCATACACAGTCTTTTTGACCCTGCATTCCTGAAATAGTTTAATTTACTTAAGCTAGCACTTACTAGAGAAGTATTTCTTTTCCAGAATCTAAAGTTGAAATGTGATTTTGATTCTTTATCTCAGTAAGGAGGTTCATCAGCTTAATCAATATAAAAATCAATAATAATGACCTAATAATCTAATAATGATCTTAAATTACCTACCAAAATACTATCACTGTTCTGGGTTGTACAATGAGATAGGTCCATAGATAGATAAATATTTTAATTGCCTAGATTCATTTATTCTCCTAGTACTCAATTGAAATTCCTGTGAATAGTCATTAGAGGTTAATTATTTCTGCATAGTTTTGTTTGTAAGGTATATATTCTCTGCACATTTTCTGTTCTAATTTCAGTTTATTTGTTTGTATCGTATAGTTTCTAGAAATTTCCCAAAGGAGGCAACAACAACAAAGTGACAAAGCTTGCGAGATATATTACAGTTAGGTATAATGTAAGATTAGCAGACCTGTGTGATTTAAGATTGTGTTTTCACTTTTTTTTTTCTTTTTTTTTTTTGTGGTACGCGGGCCTCTCACTGCTGTGGCCTCTCCCGTTGCGGAGCACAGGCTCTGGACGCGCAGGCCCAGCGGCCATGGCTCACGGGCCCAGCCGCCCCGCGGCATGTGGGATCTTCCCGGACCGGGGCACGAACCCGTGTCCCCTGCATCGGCAAGGTGTTTTCATTTTAATCACTCAGAGAGCTGTCACTTATTCTGATGCCTCCTGCTTAAGTGAAGCTAGAAAAGGGTATAACTGAACTGTCACACAAATTACAAAGGCCTTCAGTTAAATATGCATGGTGTACCACCCTGTGGCAATATTCCGCTACTACATATGGCAGAAATAAGAATGGAAATTGTAGAGCTTCCTAAACCAGAATGAGGGAGAGAAACTATTTATATATTGCAGTAATTAGAAGGAGGGGTGGCAAGCATGTGCAGCTTTGCAAATGAGAATTTAGTAGCAAACTTCATCACTGGGATTCAACATACATTTTTATCTGATAGGTGGCTGGAAATTTCTGCACATTTCTTTGAATACAGGTTGGTTGTGTACTGAGGAGAGAAAATAGTCATTTTTGTGAGGTTTTTGTTTCTGGACTACCCAGTGTACTGTGAGAAGTCTTTGCTTTTCAGAATTAATTTTCTTGCTCACATGTGGCATCTCCCAAGAACAAGGGTTATGTGGGATGCTTGTCATGCTCAATACCACAAAATCTGGCTTCTGTCCAGTTCCCAGCTCTGCCCTAGTTCAGTCAACACAAGATCATGTCCAACCTCAGGGTTTCCAATTCAAAAGAGAGAGCTTTGACTGTGGTTCTTCTTCACATATACTCTGATCACATAAGGCTGTTGATCACATAAGAGTTGACTGACAACTCTTGAAATTTAAAAAAGAAAAAGAAAAAGGCATTTATAAAGTTTCTATTTTGCTATTATTGAGCAATAAATGTTAATTTATAAAGAAGCATGTTCAAGTCCTTGGACATTGCAGCATGGGGAACGATGTTGCAATCACATAGAAAATCTTCATTCTTCATTAAGTAAGCAGAAGAGTTTATTAAAAAGATCAGAGTGTATGCTGACTTAGGCAAATAAGAAAATAGTATTTTGTTTTATGTGCACTGATCCCATAAAGAAGAGTAGTATAGAAGTCATATCCAATTGAATATAAATTGAATTCAGCACCTTCCCTCCTGCTTTATTTTTTTAAACTGAGAATTTGTGGAGACTTGGTCATATAGAAATCCTTCTTCGTTGTATGTATATGGTATCATTGGAGGTCTACTTTATACTTGTTTGTTAAAACTCCAGCAGATGGAGGGACAGATGTCAGAGCAATATAATTTGGCTCCCTGTCTGATTTTCATCGCTGACCACAATATGTGACTGCCTTTCGGCAAAACTGAGCACAGGTGTACACTTTAAACCACAAGAAGGAATAACACAGAAAAGCAAATTTATCAAACTTAACGACGAGGGGGAAGGAGATGGAGGGGACGAAGTTGAAACTTTTTCTCTCCTGCTGGGAAGTACTGTATTAGAATTAGCCTTTTAAAGAACTCTTTTGTGTTCTAAGCGATGTTTACTAATGTTTAAAGGATGCTGCCAAAGAGCATAACCTTCAAATGTCAGAATGTTGTTTACCATTTATTTGGCAACTCTAGACTACAACCTTTGCATTTTCCATTTCTTGTCTAATTAAATGTTAACTCAGAGGCACTCGAGTTTTATTACTTTACTGTTATTTCATTCCTGTAGTTTTTCAGAGAATGTTAAAGGCCAATGATACTGATTTTTTTTTCACTTTAGATTGTATTTCATACAATATTTATGATCCATTGTCAGTCATCTATATTTCTAAAAGGATGTTCCCTCTACTTAATTTTCAATCAAATTAAGCTACATTTCATAGAAGAATATGAGATCATTTAAAAAAATGATTGTTGAATAATAGAGACTAGATTTACAGATTAAATAAATAAGAGAAAACTAAAAATATTTTCACCCTTTTCTCTGTATAACACCAAAGTAACTGAACAATTGATAATGGCTTTTAAATTTTTATTCAAATATTTGTTGCTTTATAGATATGGACAATAATTGGCTATAAATTAGGAAGAGAAATGGTAGAGATCGAATTTCTTTAAGATTATACTAGAAGCATTTTTTTTCTAGTATTCACTACAGCTTTACAATCATGTTTTAATTATTTTTTGAGCAACTCCTACTAGATTTTCTTTAGGGAAACCTTATTGGAAAAATATGATGTAGACATGTGACATGAGGTAGAACCACCATATTTTAAGGGCATCATATTTTATTTTCTCAGTACTTAGGTCAGTGCTTAGCCATGAGACCCCTGTCTTGGTAAACAGACCCCTCTCCTAGTCTGTCTTTTGTGGCACAATTATGGCTTTCAACGTAGACTTTAAGGGATGTTCATCTACCTTACCAAAATTAGATTCACTTACAATAGACAGAATAAGTAATCTCATTAGTGAGTATTTATGTATGCATGGTATTCAAATTGAAATATGCTCTTTCATATATCCTCAGTATCAAGTGCAACTGTCAATTCAGTCAATTTTATCAAGGCTCTACTGTTTGCCTGGCGCTTTTTGGTGCACTTGGCTGATGATAGAGCAATGAATAGCAGAGCTCAGCTTCTGCTGTAATGACTGTCACATACTAAAAGGCAAAGACAGATGATACTATACAAACAAATCAGAAATGGTAATTTAAAAAAAGAAGTGGTAAATAGATATAGAATAACTGGAGGGGGAATTAGAAGCAGGATTTGAAGCAGGCGTCTCTGGAGTAACATTTAACCAGAGACCTGAATGCTGAAGGAACAAGCCATATAAAGATCTAGGGGTGAGACCTTTTAAGACAGAAGGTTCCACAAGTGCAGATACTTGAATGAGAGATGAAATCAGTGTGGCTGGAGGTTACTAAACAAGGGAGGACCTGCTAAAAGCTGAGGCCAGAGAGATGGGCAGGGGCCGAATCACACACAACCTTATAGGTTAATAAAAGGAATACAGATTTTATTCTAACTGCAGTGGTGGGAATCTATTGGCGAGGGGTGGGGAGGTGAAGGATGGAGGTGGGGGAGTTGGGTGTGCACAGTTGAATCAGTGAAGTGCTATTGAATCTGATCGACTTATTTAAAAGTTTAGCCTGGCTGCTGTGTATAGGGAGAAAGAGTAGAAGTAGGGAGACCATTGAGGGTGTTAGACCTTCGCGGTCTCCTAGGAGTTTCGACTCGCCCAGGAAACAACAAGAGTCGGAAGCCGATGCAAAACGCAAGAGGTTTATTGAAGGCCGGTGCACCGGGGTTCCTTGGTCCTCACGCAGGAGGTCGAAGAAGGAACCCTTTTGGGCGCGAATATGTCAGTTTTATAGGTTCCCACTTCCCCGTATGTAAGTTATAGATTTGGTTGTGTTCTCCTGCTGATTGGTCCCGGCTTAGGCTCGGACCAGAGAGGGAACTTGTCCCTAGCTGCCTGATTGGTCTTTGACAGACACCTTTTTTACATTTTGTTATCTCCCTCCTTCTCGGAAGGGGGCCGGACATCCTGGAAATTCACCCATTGTCTAAGAAGCCCCTACTGTCTGGAGAGTTCTTAATCATTAGCTGGAACAATGTCCCTCGAGCCCCACATTCCCCCCTTTTTCTTGTGACTATTGATTCCAATCATGGAATCTCAACCTTCTGTTCGTAAACTTTGGTACTGTTGTCTTAACATTAGAACTTGTACAGTACTGATACGTTCTCTAATAAATGTTATCAAGCGATTTAGAATACATGGTCCAAAAGTTAAAATCAACAATAAAACAATAAGAGGTACTAACACACAAAAGTCAGCTGAGGTATTAAGAACCTCTAAAGAGACACAAGGGGTGAACCCCGTGTTACATGCCCACCATCCATCTTGAGGAGGTACAAGATATCCTGAGCCTGAAGGGAGGCTAAAATCATGACAAAGGTGTCTATGGGACTGGGGAGGTGTTCCTATACAAGTACCATTTCCAGAAACCGAGGACAGGGTTAATTTACTGGTCCCTTCTTGCTTCCATCGACATTGGTCTGAGGAGGTAGAATTAGTAATAGTTGGAGCTATATCCTATAGCATCATAATAAGGGGGAGGGGCAGCATAGCAAAGCCAACATGATTTTGTAGCCTCTGGGTTTGTAGCATTGAGAACCGTAAAGGCTGCCTGCACCAAAGAAAGCATCCTATCCCGAGGAGTCCCAGGCTTAACTGTGGGTTCTTTGGATCCAGAGGTTTCATTAGTCTCATTCTTTGTTGATGTAGTTGAAGGGGCCGGGGGAAGCAAAGGGGGGCCAAGTACGGGATTTGGGCCTATTGATATAGGAGCAGGAGTCTCAATCTTTAGCTTAAAGGTCATTAATATTCCTAAATCATATCCCCTCATGTAAAATCTAACGCCCCAAGAATGACCATTTATCCATTTTTCATCTCTTTTTCCGGGATTACTAAAGGAAATTTTAAGGGGATGACACCATCCTGAACATTTACTCCGGTGTCCGGTATCCTCATTATGAGAATAACTAGCCGTTACAGTAATAAAATCCCAAGTTGAGGTGGGTTTTCAATTAGTATCCCCGGTAGTTTCACATCCCCAGCTTTTGCAATAAAAGTTTTCAGTTCCACCACATTTATAATTCAGAGATCAAGGGCGGTGGAACCCGGGGCATACGTAGAAAGTGAGGATACCAAGCATCATTCTTTTGCCTGCATTTTTGCAACCCGGCCCAAACCAATCAGTTTCCGAAACTTTGGAAGGGGCAGTGTTCATATCATGAGAATCTTCTGTATCCCAATAAGGTGCTCCTATAGCCAATTTACAAACATCAGGAAAAAGATCTGGCCACCAGGTCCAGGGGGGTGCAGTATGACTAATGGACCAGGTTACATCTCCAGTCTGAGAAATTACCTGCCAAGTTAAACGTTGGGGGAGGTGAGGGCTAAAATCACTTACAGTCAATAAAGGCAGTAAAACCAAAATTATAAGTCCTAGGTTCGTAGAAGCTTGAGTTTGAGCGGTTGTCGGTTCTTTGGGCCCGCCATCCTGACGATGCCGTCGCTGGTGCAGCCTTCACATGTGAAGCATGGATCCAGGCAGCGATGCCGTCCACTTTTATGGCCGTTGGGGTGGTGAGGAGGACGGTGTATGGTCCTTTCCATCGAGGTTCCAACGTCTGGGTTCGATGCCGACGGACGTATACGGAGTCTCTGACTTGGAAAGGATGAGTTTCTCCCGGTGTTCCCGGTTGGTAGGCCTTGGCGAGTTGGGACCATATTTTTTTCTGGACCAATTGGAGTCCCAGTAGCCTAGCATATAAGTCAGTGTTATTTTGACAATCAGGTTTTATTTCTTTTCCTAAAGTGAGGAGGGGAGGCGGGGCACCATATAATATTTCAAAAGGAGTAAGATGGTATCGGGAAGGTGTATTTCTAACCCGGAATAGGGCCAAAGGAAGGAGCACCGTCCAATCGGTACCGCCAGTCTCCAAGGACAATTTAGTTAGGGTCTCTTTTAGAGTCCTATTCATTCTTTCTACCTGACCTGAACTTTGGGGTCTATAGGCACAATGTAATTTCCAATCAGTCCCCAAATATCTGGCCACATCCTAACTTACCTGGGCGACGAAGGCTGGACCATTATCAGACCCTATTACCTTTGGTGCTCCAAATCGAGGAAAAATTTCTTCTAAAATCTTCTTGGCTACTACAGCAGCTGTTTTTTTCTTTGTTGGGAAAGCCTCTATCCATCCTGAAAAAGTGTCTACAAAAACTAAAAGGTATTTATTACCGTACCTTCCAGGACGCACTTCGGTAAAGTCCACCTCCCAGTAAGTTCCTGGGCGGTCCCCCCTGAGTCTCTTTCCAGTTTCAAGTTTCCCTTTGTGAGCATTTACCTGTTGACATGGGACGCATTCCTGCACAATTTGTTCAGCTAATTTTGTCATTCCAGGGGTTTCGTACCCGGCTTTTTGTAACAAGGCTACCATCTTTTTAGTCCCCAAATGTGTCCATCTGTGCATCTGTTGTAACATGGATTCTGCTTGCTGAGGGGACAAAGTTCCTTTTGTTGTGGCCGGGATGATTTCTTCATCGCGGCCTGGTTTTTCAGGAACTTTATCTGACAGTCCTAAAATGACTTCTCCCGATGCTATTTCTCAGGCCACTTGGTCAGCCATATTATTTCCCCTAATTATTGGGGTATTTCCTTTTTGATGTCCAGGGCAGTGGATGATACTGCCCGTTGTTCCTTAACGCCCCAAACGAAAGGAGTGCTGTTTTTGGTTAGGGGGTACAATGGGGCCGCCAGCTCAGCAAACCCTGGAATCCATAGTCTACAGAATCCGGCCGTCCCCCCAAATTTTCTAACCTGCCTGGCGTTTTTGGGCCACCGTATCCTTTCTGCTCTCCGTGAGCCCTCTTTGCCCCCCTTTTAATAGATACCCCAGGTAACTGACCTGTTGTTGGCATATTTGTGCTTTCTTGGCTGAGGCTCTATATCCCAGGGTTCCAAGTTCCGTTAACAGTTTTTCAGTACCCTTGATACAATCTTCTTGGGTCTCAGCAGCTAATAAAATATCATCAACGTATTGGAGTAATGTTACCTGGGGATTTGATTCTCTATATAATGCCAAATCCTGATGGAGGGCTTCATCAAAGATGGTCGGGGAGTTCTTAAATCCCTGAGGTAGCCATGTCCATGTCAGCTGACCAGACATTCCCGATGTTGGATCTTTCCATTCGAAGGCAAAGTAGGGTTGGCTCAGGGGAGAGAGTCTTAAACAGAAAAAAGCATCTTTAAGGTCCAAAACAGTATACCACGTATGTTGAGGTGGAAGAGTGCTCAGGAGGTTGTAAGGGTTTGGAACTGTGGGGTGGAGGTCTGCCACCCGTTTGTTTACCTCTCGTAGATCCTGCACCGGCCGATAATTATTTGTTCCTGGTTTCTTTACCGGCAGGAGAGGGGTGTTCCATGCTGATTGACATCTTATTAAGATGCCCAAGTCTAGTAGCCTCTGTATATGGGGACGGATACCGTCTTTGGCTTCTCTACTCATGGGGTATTGACGGACCGTTATTGGGGTGGCAGTTGCCTTGAGTTCCACTAGCACCGGGGGCCGATTTTTTTGCCATCCCCATACCGGCAGTTTCTGCCCAGGCTTGAGGGAACCGAGTTACCCAATCTGTAACATTAACTCGTGAGGATGAAGGCTGCTCGTATAATTTATATTCATCTTCTAATTTCATAGTCAATATTTGAAGTAACCTTCCTTTATTATCAGTTATGGTGGGACCTTCTGGCTGAAAGTGGATTTGAGCCCCTACTTTGGAGAGTAAATCTCTTCCCAGCAAAGGATAGGGGCATTCCGGAATAATCAAAAATGAATGGGTTACTCGTCCAATCCCAAGATCTACTGTCCTTCGTGTGGTCCATGAATATTGTTTATTCCCAGTGGCTCCTTGTACCCATGACCTTTTAGCTGAGATAGGACCTTTTGAGTGGAGAAGGACGGAGTGCTGGGCTCCGGTATCCACCAAAAATTGAACAGGTTCCCCCTCCACTTTAAGAGTTACCCGGGGCTCGGGGAGAGGGTTCGAGCCCTGACTTTCCTAGTCTTCTTCTTCCAATGTTAAGATCTTGTTTCTGGTTGGCCTTCCTCCATTCTTTTTCTTAGGGCATTCTCTCGCCCAATGTCCTTTTTCTTTACAGTAGGCACATTGGTCCTTGTCTAATGGCTGCCTTCTGTCTGCCATTCGCCCTTCCTGCCCATTTCTATCCCCTATATTTCTTCCTCCAACCACAGTGGCCAGTATCTTACTTAAATTCCTCTCTTGTCTCTTATCTCGTCTTCTTTCACGGGCTGCCTGCTCTTTCTGCTTGCTTTCTTCCTTCTCTTCCTCTGTTTCTCTTTTGTTATATACTTTATCTGCCTCTTTTACTAACTCCTGAAGCGAAAATCCCTGCAAGCCATCTAGCCTCTGTAATTTCTTCTTAATATCAGGGGCCGCTTGATCTATGAAAGCCATTGCTATAGTAGCCCTATGTTCCTCCGAAGTTGGATCATAAGGGGTAAAGCGTCTAAAGGCTTCCATTAAACGTTCCAGGAACACAGTTGGAGATTCCTGGGGCCCCTGAGTGACTTCCCTTACCTTAGCCAAATTAGTGGGCCGTCTGGCCGCTCCATGGAGACCTGCCACCAGAGCCTGGCGATACGTTTTCAGGCGCTCCCTACCTTCCGGGGCATTGAAATCCCAGTTTGGCCTGACGAGTGGGAAACCAGCATCAATCTCGTTAGGCAGCTGGGTAGGTTGCCCATTGGCGCCTAATACATTTTTTCTGGCTTCTAAAAGAACCCGTTGCCTCTCCTCAGTCGTTAGGAGAGTCTGGAGCAGCTGCTGACAATCATCTCATGTGGGCTGGTGGGAGAAAACAAGAGATTTTATTAAAGCGGTAAGGGCCTGTGGATTTTCGGAAAAAGTTGGGTTATGCATTTTCCAATTATAAAGATCTGCAGAGGAAAAGGGCCAATATTGGAGAGGTCTATTCCCTTGGCCGTCGGGGGGGCCATACTCTCTAAGAGGTAGGGCAGTGGAGTCCGGGGAGATAGCCCTCCGGCTCCTAGTGCCCGCTGAGGGACCCTTTCTTCTTCCGTCATGGATGGTTCCCTTGGTGCCGAGGGCAGTGGAGCTGGGGGTCCTCTAGGTGGTAGGGGATTTGGGGCCGGAGGATAAGGGGGTGGGGAATCCAAAAGAAGCAAATCGGACTGCGGGTCAGGATAAATCGCCTTCGGTGGATCCGGGGCGTCGGGTAGCTTCTCCGTGTTGGGGTTTTTCTTTAAGGCTAATATCTCCGACGCTGCTGATGTGTGCGCGGACGTACCTGTTGAGGAAACAAAGGGCCGGACCCACGGAGGTGGGGAGAGAATTAAATCTTCCCAGACCAAGACATATGGTACTTGGTCTGGGTGTCCGTGGGGTCTATATTAAATATCTTAGACTTCAGCAGCTTAATCTTGTCTAATAAAAAGGATCCTTCGGGGGGCCATCCTATCTGAAATGTTGGCCATTCAGAGGCACACAAAGTCTGCCACTTTCCTTTCTTTACTTCTACCGAAAAATTATGGGCTCTGGCCCGAACTTCGCTCCAATGGCTTAGGGTAAGGGAAAGAGGAGTCGTCATAGTTTGTCCCATTGTCGTCCGTCAGAGAAGAAGAATAGACCACAATACAGAAACAGTTAAAACTCCACGAAACACATATACGCATGGGCCACCGCGAGCTCGCTTCAAAACCGAAACTTCTTCAGATGGCAGTTATCACCAAGGGAACTGCCGAAACCGAGTGAAGGGGAGACAGAGTTTGCCTCTCCTTCCAGATGAGCCACCAGGGCGTCCCCTAGGGCTCATGGACGCCGGCTATTAGCACGTCTGCCTAGCCAGAGGTCCGATACAGATTCCATAATAAGCCGATTCTTACGGCTTTCCTCCGATAATGGCCCACAAAGAACAAGGGACAAACAGACAATCAAGCTCGAGCTTACCTGGTACCTCCAACTCCCGATGTTCTTGTGGTCCGGGGCGAGTGGAATCCCGGACGAGCCCCCAAATGTTAGACCTTCGCGGTCTCCTAGGAGTTTCGACTCGCCCAGGAAACAACAAGAGTCGGAAGCCGATGCAAAACGCAAGAGGTTTATTGAAGGCCGGTGCACCGGGGTTCCTTGGTCCTCACGCAGGAGGTCGAAGAAGGAACCCTTTTGGGCGCGAATATGTCAGTTTTATAGGTTCCCACTTCCCCGTATGTAAATTATAGATTTGGTTGTGTTCTCCTGCTGATTGGTCCCGGCTTAGGCTTGGACCAGAGAGGGAACTTGTCCCTAGCTGCCTGATTGGTCTTTGACAGACACCTTTTTTACATTTTGTTATCTCCCTCCTTCTCGGAAGGGGGCCGGACATCCTGGAAATTTACCCATTGTCTAAGAAGGCCCTACTGTCTGGAGAGTTCTTAATCATTAGCTGGAACAATGTCCCTCGAGCCCCACAAGGGAGCTATCATAGTGGTCTAGGTGAGACATGAGAGCAGAGTCTAAGGTACTATAGCGGCAAGAACTGATTGATTCAGGAAATGGATTGGAATCAGAGGCTGCAAGACTTGCAGATTTGCCAATAGATTGGATGTGACAGAGAGGGTAATAGTGAACGCAGAAAGGTTAAGGTCTGAATAATGGTGTTAAGCCATTTACTGAGATGGAGAACACTGGGGCAGGAACATGTTGAATTTGTTCATTTTTGGTGTGTGTATCTTATTCAGATTGGAGATGTCACATAGGCAATGGCTGATGGATGTTTGATGGGGCTCAGGAGAGAAGTCAGGACTGTTAATAAGTATTAGGGGGAGTGAGCATGTGAGTTGACCAAGATCCCTTAAGAGGTAGAGAGAAAAGAGAAGGGCCCTGGAGCAGAGTTCTGGAGCCCTGGGCTCTTACCTGTTCTGGATGTGCATTCAGTCCCACGAAGATAACTAATGATTAAAGTCTGTTACAAGCAATACTTGATTTTCCTGACTTTTTGGACGATAATCTTTCAAAACCACAACTCCAGAATATAGTCTTCATAACAAGCATGGTTTCATCAGTAAAGTTAATTGCTGTAAATAGGCAAGATAATGAGAATTTCCTGGTTTATTTTAATTTCAGGTAGGTTTTCTTTTATTAAATGGTATTCTGCGTTATCAGAACCCATGGGAAAGCAAAATGACTCATACTTGTTTTGCAGGGTTCCACAACCATATGGTGTTTAACATTAAGGGGTGCTATTTCTTAAAACAGTCAGTTTGAGATCAACAGTTTTGCTATTCGCTTCTCTATGTGTTTAATGCAGCATTAAGCAACTTCCCCATTAAAGCAATCCATTTTCCTTTAGTAGCACACACCCACACAAGCTTCTCAGTCCCACCCCCATCCTTACTCAATGTTACCCAGGTACATAGTTATTGACTTTTTGGTGATAGCTTAATTTTTTCGGAACACCGTGGTGGTGCTTACAGATAATGCTTTAAGTTACCCCTTATCTGCAAATGAACTTTCAAATGAAGTTACAGTTTGTGTCTTTGTAAAAATGAATTACCTTGTTAACCATAATGACTCAGAAGAAGCATTACCTGTTGTTTGGTAATATCATTTTTTCTTCTGTTTTCTTCTGATTTTGAACATCACCTCTGGAAAAGTGTTGGCCTGAATCCTATATTTAAGTCATATTTTTAATGTTTCTTTTTTGATTGTATTAGGGCAGAAATTACGAAAAAGATGATGATAATAACTTTTCTTAGAATCATGGGCTTTTTGGCTAAGCAAAGGCCTTAGAGATGCTCTAGTAGCACCCTCTCATTTTGCAGGTGAACGATGCAGAACCAAGTTTAATTTCACGGAGCTGATCAGTGGCCTGACCATATATAAACGTGCACATACAGTTGCTGGTGCTTCAAGCCAGTCTCACGCTATGGCTATACAAAAAAAGACGATGTCTGCTGTTGAGAAGGGATATGCATACATGAACATGGATAATCTGACAGGATGAATGCTATACGTAGAAAGTGCTCTGGGTACAGAAAGGGAAGTACAGCCACCTGTGCTTCTGGACTTTAGCATATACTTCACAGAGGAAGTTCTCTTTCCTGTGACTCCTCTTTCTAGTTTAAAAAAAAATTTGCTCATTTCGGAAGAAGATGAGCTGAGTTTGTGTCTTGTGTTCTATATGGAAACCTTTAATAGGTCATGCTTTTCCTTTTCAAAGTATAAATGCACTAAACTGACCAAGAGCTTTTACATTCATTTCCCATCTATAGAAGCAACGGTTCTGAGCTATGATGGGAGTATGTTTATGAAAATCCAGCTCCCGCTGGTGATGCACACAGAGGCTGAGGATGTATCCTTACGGTTTCGGTCCCAACGCGCATATGGCATTCTCATGGCAACCACCTCCAGAGACTCAGCAGACACCCTCCGCCTGGAGCTGGACGCAGGACGTGTGAAACTGACGGTCAATCTAGGTAACAACTCGCCTTCCCCCATTGAACTAACACTTTGCACTTTTTGTTCAGTTTTGCCTGCAAACATTTATCAAGTAGCCTGTTTGCCATGGAAAGTTAAAACACTTAATGGTCTCATCTCCATTATTTAAATTCATTTAGGTTTGGGGGACATCGTTTTATTGTTCCTATTTCGTTAACATAATTTACTGTTTTGTGGTTCCTACCACTGAGGGTTCTTAAAAGGGAAGCCATATGTATTAATGAGGTTAATTGAAAGTATAAATGTTCAGGCTTAACGATGCCTCAAACTGAATTTCCTACTTTTATACTGACTGACACTCTGATTGGTTATAGGTGAAATCCTTTCAGATAAGACAAAAATACACCAACTTTTACTTGGATAACATATGCTATAAAATGTCAAATTTCTACTTAGTGACCTAGATCAACAGTTGCTCTCTCTCTACTCCTTGGGCTTCTCCTTTGAAGAATTGCCTTTGTGGTATTCCGTCTTTTCTGTTTGGAAATACTGTGTGGCGATATTTTGCTATCAAAGAGCAGTACACAACCCTTCAATGCCCAAAGTCTGCGGCCCTCAGCAAACAGCCATGAGAACACTAAAGACACAGACTCTTCTACAGGAAAATAATGCTTTCCTGCTCGATGGTAGCATTCAGAAAGAGTCACTACAGTAAAACCTCACCAAACCGGATGAAATCTGGGGGAAGACCAGGCTGAATTAAGAAAAAGTCTAAATTGTAAGAAAAAAAAAATTGTAAGCAGTTTTGTTTGCAGTTACATTCAAAACCACAAATTAATAGCTGGAAAAATCTTAAGGGAAAGGTCTTACTAGGCTGATGTTAATGGGTGGTTAAGAATTATCCATAATTAGCACATTATTTCATGTTAGTTGTGCCATCATTGTATAGTAAATTACTTGAAATCAGTTTTCTTCCCAAACTTGGCCTTTCATAATTTGTTTAATTTTTCTCAGGCGATCTCCACTCATATCGAATGAAGGATTACAAATATTCTGCCCAGTACATTTCAATATTATCATTAACTCCAAATAATAGGAGTATAAATTAATGAGGTTTTACTGTATTTCCTGGAAGTGCTGAGTACACACAATAATGAATAAACAGAGAGAAAAATAAAATTCAAGACTACATAGATTTACAAAAAGAGTAGTAAAATGTGATGAGGTAAGGCATTTGTGAAAACCCCACATACATTTTCAAATTATGTTGGGCAGAATAGTAGCTCATGAAATATAAAATTACTTCATTGGTAGTTTATTGCATACAATTGCATCAATTAATATTAGTTAAATTAAGTTCAATAATAAGACTTTTTTTTAAGATTACTAAAGAACACGTAGTACTCTTTTACAGTTCTGTTAAGAGTTCCCTCTAGTGACAATGATAGGTTACTACAAGTCAATCAAAATTGCCTAATTGCAGTAAAGGGGCTGTTAGCCCTGGGAGGTGGACACACTCGCTCATGGGAATTTTCCAACAGCAAAGCATTCTGTGGAAAGAGTTGTGTAGGTGCTGATCCTTGGCTGTTTGCAACCACTTTTCTGATGCGGTTGACGACACATGACAAACTCAGCTATATGGAAACAGAATCTAGGTTTGTATTTTTCATGTTCCCCAAAGGCATTAAGTACTACAAACAAAACCAACAAATATTTATCTATATATAAAATAAACATAAAACATGCCACATGATCCTTTAAAGATAACCCTTATAATCACAGTCTGTGTTATCCAGATTAGACATTCTGTTAGGGAATCTGATTTTATATAAGAAGAAAGTATAGGAAAAGGAAAATCAATAGTAGTAGTTACCATGACACTTACTATGCAGAGATAACATTGTTAGCTCCTAACAGAGGGATAGGTGTGTGTGCTCCGAAGAATGACACTACTCCTTAGCCACTAGAGTTTCTAAAGGGAACAGTTGTTTCTTTCTTCCTCCAATTAATACAAGGCACGGAATCCAGCTAACACCTGGCTCTTACCTTTTTTGCCCAAGCAAATAATAATAATAAAAAATACATTAGGGTGAAATGAGAACAATTTCAACTAGCTCTCCATTTGACCATGACAATTCTATAGGATTCTGTTGGCCTTTGTGGGATAATAGATTTTGGAGGTTCAAGATGTCTGAGCCTAGCTGAGCTTGCACTGTACCCCATTGTGACGGAGCACTTTTTAATTATATTGAAAACAATGATTTGTTCTTTCACAGATGGGGAGAAAGCTGCAGCCAGTCTAAGCCAGGCATCTTTGACAGTTAACAGTTCTTTATTTCACTTAGATTTGTCACCATGTAGCTTTGTTTGAATTGGCCATTTTTTTAAAAACCTTCTAATTGTTGTTTCCAATGGTGCAGTTTTATAACAATGAATCTGGGTTCTAGATGTAAAGAATAAACAATATGGAGTGGCCATATTTGCATGTGTCTGTCCCCGGAAGGGTGGACTGTGTTTTATTGGATGTCTGCAGCTATTACCTTGAAGGATAAATTTTCATTTTTCATCTATTCTTCCCCATCTAGATTGTATCAGGATTAACTGTAATTCCAGTAAGTGCCTATTCAAAATTTTTAAAATGTTATTCCTCCATTATGATGTAGCTAGTCAAGAAAAAAAAGACAGCAAGAGAAAGGCGTTTATAAAACTCATGAATTCACTCTTGAAGTATACCAGTCCATCATCTGGGTTGTAAAAATTCATTTTGAAATCTGTCCAGCTGAAGACTTTCCTGCTTCAGTTCCTACCTCTAAGTGGGAAAAGAGGTGACAAATATCTTGTAACAGAAGGTGCAAACGTCTCTGTAGACCTTTGGATAAAGCAAATAGCATTTGTATTTTGGCAGATCTTGGACTCCAGTAGTTCTCTTCACAACCAAATTAGGAGAAAATACTGTGGGGGATCTTATTTCCTTCACTTTCTGTTTTTATCTCTTAACTCAAATATAGAAAAAAAAAATCTTTTCATGTGAAAGTTACTATTAAACCCTTCTAAATTCAACCAAAATTTTACATTGGAAAATGTGTGTTTTTCCAAGTTTTATGTATATACAGAAAATTACTTATCTAAAGAGTTTTTTCTTGTACATTATGACTATTTACATAATGAATTTTTACATCCTAATCATATATCTGCAAAAATAACCCAAACCCTTCAAATCTGTGATATGCATGCCAAATGATGAGTTAGAAAAGATGCATGGACTGAGTTTTTTCATTTGGACTAGAGAACTAGAAAGGATGTAAGGACTGTGATTTTATTTTGAGTTGTAGCATTATCTGAAGTGTAAACTTATTTCTTTACGTAAATATTTAGGTTTTTCTTTTCCAGGTTGTGCTGACCACATTGAGGAATCTCATCTAATATATCAAAGTTGTTAGTTATTTAACTAAAATGGTTCTAACAAGCTTCTAATCTTTCACTGTCATAGTCAGTAAAACATTTTTTTTTATATCCTTGGAAAAAGCTGAATGTGAGTTGATGGAGTCTACTCCAAAAACCTTTGGCTGTGTTTCCAAATGTCAGTAAGTCATCCTCTGAGGAATAAAATGACGGTCTCCAACTTACAAAAACAAGAAGCTTTATCTAATTAAATGCATGCTATTTCAAATACCCGTGATTCTTACAACTCAGATTTGTCTTAAAATATTTTAATATTCATATTAAAGCAGAATAAAAGCCAGTCTTTCCAATCATAGCAATAAAAAGGTAACTGAATCATGATTTATGAAAAAATAAATTATTATATTATCATACAGGCATAAAAATCATCTCAAACAGAAGACAGTTCCTGAACTAATCTCTCAGAGCTCTAACACAAGTAGAATCTTTCAAGTATACATCATCTCTTCTCAAACCCCATCTTTACTACACTCTCTGAAAAGGAGCACAGGTTTAGAAGTCTGATACCATGGTCCAGTTAGCTTTCAGCTCTGGAGCATAGATGCAGACAAGGTGGCAACTCACAAGATCTTTTCCCAAAGCCAGATTTGTGACTCAGTGCAGCCGTAGATGTTCTTGATTCTCCCTGGAATCAAGATGTTCTTGATTCTCCCTTAGAAAATCCATGTGAGGAAACTATTTTTCTAGACTTCTGCTATAATTTTATTTATATTAGGCGTACAATAAAGCATGGGTTTTTATTTACAGAATATAACTACATAAGCTCTAGTATTTAATGGAAATTAATGCCATCAAATGTGCTTCTGTGTTCTCAGCTCTATCGATGGTTTTTTAAAATACTTGTTTATAGTCTAATTACCCTTGTTAGCTCCTTCTCTCCATTTGGCTTATTATTATAAGACTGATATTAAGCATAGTATTTTCTCTGGATATTTCACAGAATAATACCTTTGAGGACAAAGGTTTTTGCTGGTTAGTGGATATTTTCCCTTTTTAAGGAGTGTGTGTTACACTTAAATTACTTGGATTAAACCAATGGTTGTGAGCTTTCAGTGCACACCTCGGACAGGACTGCAAATGCCTTAACTTGACAGCAGTCACTGGAAAGCACATTCAGTGATCAGGTAATGTTTTCATTTCCTTTGCCTTTGTTTTATTTGGGGACTAGTGGGCAGATGTAGCCAGAACTCCAAGTTCCATCTAGAATTCATGTCATTACTCAACTTGGAGGAGAGGGAGGAATTTACATTTCAAATAATGCAAATCTAACTCACAGTGATAAATAAGCAGAGCTGTCCACCTGGACTGCATTTTGTACCCAATAAAAAATATAAATAAAATACTTGTATCTCAGTGTAACTTGTAGTTTAGTGAAAGATTGACTTACTCCATTTATCCTCTGTAAGCCATAAGTCTGTCTGAAACTGAAATGTACATTTACTAAATCACAACTTTCTGCCACCACCGTCTAAAAATTATACCATACCTAAGACATCAACTGTATTTTGAGCTTAATAAAGAATACCTCAATTGATGTCTTTAAGAGAATTTCCACAGGAAGTATACAAACTGTAACATAAAAATTATCTTGCATTGAGAATGAATATTAAACTCTAAATTATTAATTTTGAATGGAAATCTTCTCCAGTTTCTCTACACTTACTCAGAATTGCTCAGCTGTTTCCTGTAGTCACTCCATCCTTTCTCATCACCCCTCCACCCTCCCTTCCTCAGTTTACAGGAGATATTACTTGATACGGAAAAGAAAATATATAAAGCGTCAGACTCTCCAATCTTTGCTGCTAAAGAATAGGTAGTAAGTGAGGAGGGTGGAAGGTCTAGCTGCATTGCATGTATTCAGACCTCTGGGACTAGGAGATGGCAGATACGTTTCTTTTTCAGCCCTTCTTGTGTCAGTAGTTTAGATGCAGCAATGGAATCTTCCATGCACAGGCCAGGGGAAAGCCTTTTGTTAAGGTCCTTTTGAGAAAGGGCTGATTTGAATTCCAGGGACCATCTCTGTCAGATTTTTTGTTGCCACCTTTCCCCCCCCTGCCCCATAGGAAAAGCTGTCAAGAATCTTTAAATGGAAGGAGAGAGGCTGTTTTTATTTAAAAATCAAAAGCTTATTTTTATGTGTGGAAAGGGTACTTTTTAAAAAGAACTGTCTCTGTGAATAGCGGCCATGTCAGTGTCAAAATGTATGCTTTGATCTCTCCAATTACAAATGGAATGTCTCTGCACACAATCCCTGACCAATCTCAGTTCATTGATGTCCATTAGCTTATTTCATTGCTAAAATATGTTTGTTATCTGCGGCTTGGTATTAGATTAGGTCAGTATTTGCAGATTCCCAGATGGGAAGGTGAACACAGAGGTGTTATTATGTGGCCCCCCATCCTCCTCTGTCCAGGGCAATCAGATTATTCTTGCCTCCCCAGTCAACTCCAATATGGAGAACCATAGTCTACCATCATAAAATCATTTTATATGGGAGTTGCTAAAAGAACCAGCATCTTTTAATGCAGATAAATGTCTTCCCTGGACAGTGAAGGGTATTTCAATAAAGGTAGATGAAAAAGGACTGTCTAGTCACGTCCTTTTGACATAAAGATCAATTATTTGAATTAATGAAAAAAAGACAAATTACAGATGATTCTACAAAAAATAATTATTATAGAAATGTGTACAAATACCAACCAATCATTACCAAGTTATTACCAAAAGAGGCCAAGTCAGACTGAATACTACTGTGTGACTGAGACATGAATTGTTCACATCAGAAAGTAAGTGTATGAGAGTCTCTTGCCTAGTCCATAGTATTGATTGACTTAAGACTTTTAAAAACTATAAAGAACACAAAAGAAATTTTCTACCCCTTGTGAAATTTTCTCAAATGCATTATTAGTAGGGCCTGTAGTAAGTACTATTAGAAAGGCCATTGGTCTTATTCTGCATTCTCTTTGTCTGCCAAAGTATGTAGCCTGAGATAGGGTGACCAAGACAGTCTCAATTTCAAATTTGCTGCCCGGTAATTCCCAGCAGTACATCCAAAGTCATTAGGCAACATATTTCCTTTTTTTTTTTTTTTTAGGCTATATATTTCTATATAATTTTTTTCTGATAATCTGGCATCGTGGTAGTGTATTGCTTGCTTCAATAGTCCCATTTGTTTTTTCTTTCTCTCTTGTTCTAGTAACCTTACAAATTGTTAGTATTATAATCTGAAGGTTTAAATACATTGAAAATTTGAAAACTAAACTTGCTCCTATCAACTATAGGTGAGTCCTAATTGTCATATAAGTAACTACTTTAAAGATGTAGTGGATGCAAGGAGGCTTTTGTGATTTTGTTTTCTTTCCTTTTTTTTTTTTTTTTTTTGTCTTTTCAAGTCAATGACATAATTATGGAATATCCTGCCTGCCCACAGGAAAGTTTGGGGCCGCCTCTGCATTCATATAAAAAGTGGCTTTTAATAAACTCATGTTCTCTGATGTTTACTTTGCTTGTTTATTTGATTATTTGTGTTTCTTTAATCCTTACACATGTCTCTTCTCCTGCCCACCTGCTCTTCCTTCCTACCAAGATTTACTCTTCTTAATTCTCCATTTCCAATGTTGTTTACTCCTGTTCTCATTCCTTTTGTTTTCTTACAAGAATAAAAACTCTCTGGGTTGAAAAAATATATTTTAGTAGGCAGAGCTTCCAACTATTTTTGGCTTCTTACAGAAAATGGTTTATTTAAGACACAGAGACAACAAAATTGGAGATGACATTAATGAGGACAAAGTGTCAAGGGTTGAAGTTCAGCTCCTTTTATTTGTAGTTCATTGTCTAAGGATTGGAGAGAAAGGGAATCTAAGGCCAAGTACTTAACCTCACTTTTTATTTGGAGATAGTGAAGAAATGCTCTGAGTAATATGTTATCGGAAAATGTACTATGATGGATGTCTGGAGTGGATAATAAGATCTTTGTATTATCATTTTATTACCAGAATGAAAAGATCAACTAGATATTAGTTATCACCAATTTTTTTATGTAGATAAAAATGGAAAGCAATAAAAGATTGCAAAATGTCAACCAGTGGCACTTAAGCCATATTAGATTGCTTTGATCAGGCTGCCACTTGGCAGGCTACTTAAAAAGATATGAGGAAATTTCTGGAGGCTGGCTGTTGTTAACATGAAACAAATATTCAGGTCAGAGCAGCTGCCTGGTGCCTGAAGAGCAGAGAACTGCAAAAAGGAGCCTCTGACTCTGCCTCCACATAACCATCCCTTGATTTGTAGAGTTCTGTCAATCATTGCCTCTCAGTGACTGGTGCTGTCCATCCACCCAGGATAGGAACTGCTCAAGGAATAAAGGAAGATGAATATATACATGCAGAAAAGAGGAGTTTTGTTTGTTTTCTGCTGTTGTCATTTTTAAAGTTTAAAGTATATATGAAAGAAAGGAAAAAGAGACAGTTTATGAGTGAATATTTTAACAGAAATCTAAAAGAAATTACATATAAAATATAGAGACCGTAGATTTCTGATGAAAAACAAATAGCCAAAACAGGCAAAGGGAATTGGCACATGACAGTGAGTCTTTAAAAAAATATCAAAATTGCAATAAAATTTAAGGAGAGCCCATTTGAATCCTCCATATCTAAAATGTATGAGAATTATAAAGAAGAGTACACATTTAATGATTACATAGATTGTGCAAAATTGTAGTGTGTGGGCTTGATAAGTAGAAGAGTTGGGTCTATTTTAGTGAACAATTAATTGGTTTATTGCTTATATGCAAATATAAAATGCTGAAGTGTTTTAAAAGATTGCTCTTTTGTGCAGGTTAAGAATTCATCTTGAAATCACGCTCAATTATTAATTTATTCAGTAAAGCATTTTCTTATTACTAGTGCAAAAGGGTGTGCTCAAAGTAATACAAAATTCCAGATTGGCATTGGCCAAATTCATCAAATTCTCTTTCATTGTTGAGAGTTAGTATTACAACAATGGCCAAAGTAGAAATTGCCAGAAAAACCTATAAAGTTTCAGAAGAAACATTCTGAATTTGATATCCCCTTGGCTTCTGTGAAAAGGAAATTTTCTTTTATACCACAAAATGTCACAAATTGTGAGACCACAACCTGTTGGTTGGAGGTTTTTATTTTGTTATTAGAAAGAGCTGGTTTCTAAACATTTGCCATTTCCTTCATAGCTTAGAGTTTCTTTTTGGTTTTGTCTTTTCTTTGGTAGGGAGGTAGCATTTTAGCATGCTATCATTGATCCAGAAAATCGAAGGTAAAAATAGGAATTAGACATTAGACACTCCTAGCCATTATTAAGATTTTTTATTTTTACATTTAGTCAATCTCATTGTAAGATGTATGATTAGAATTTCACTCATTTTAAAGAAAACAATAATTTCTTTTTTGTATTTGGAGCATTTTGTCTTTTTACTGATGTGACTTTAATGATTCAGGTTCATACAGAGTTAATCCTAAAGGATCAGAAAGACTAAAAAGTACTCAAGAACTTCTGTTTAAAATAGCCTCTAATCCTTTGGACAGCCTTAATGTTCAATGATGATCTAAGGTGCCATGTCAAATAACTGGTTTTACTAGTGTAGACAAATATAGATTAGAATTTTTTCAAGAATGTTTGCCTTCCTAATTTTCCTCAAAAGAAAGCCACTAACAATTTACACTTTGTCAATTGCTTACCTGTCAGAGAATATGAAAACAAATGCTATGATTGTGGATCTCAATTCCTCATGTAGTTGCTAGACAGGAATTATGCATCTGCTACCTTCTAAAGTGGATGCATAATTTAAAAGATGCTTTGCCCACTTAACCACAGGTCAGACATGATTAATATAAGCCTTCTAGCTGAGCTTCCATTTAGCTTCCTCTCTTCTCTACTGACTTGGTTCTGCTTGATTATAGCTTCTACATTTTCGTGTCTTCTGTTTACTCATGGTGTCTCCTACCTCATGGTTACTGTTCACTGCCTCTTCCTGTGCATGTCTTTTGACTTTTTGCTGCCCCTTCAGCTGTTGACTCAATGTATGCTATGTATTCAAACTCCCCTAGAAAGAGAATCGGTATATTCATTACTTATACCGGTCCTGTTGAGCAGAGATTTCAAATCATGTCACCTCACAAGACACTGACCAGATTTTAGCTTTGGGGGCAGATGCCCACTGGTGATCCAGTCAGCTGTCCTCAGAGCAGGACAGTATACTCGCCTCCAAGGGGATGTAGGAGCAGCAGGCTTTCTCCCCAAACATCTTTTTTCCAGGCTGTCTGATTTAAAATGTTTTGACTTTAACTGTGAAATACCCTTGAGGATTACAATTTCTTCAACACGTTACTGGCAAACATATGGTACGTAAGTCAAGTGGGCAGGGCTCTTTAAATCAGGGGGAAATGCATGGGACCATCAAAAAACTTGGAGATTGAAATATTCAGTGTGCTCAGAGCTCTTACCCATTTCTTTCACTTGTTACTAATGGGAGCAAAGAGCAAGATGGATAAGAAGTGTATTATGAAAACAGTTTCCCCAAAGGTAAAGTAAGAAATTCTAAGAGTATTTCAGTTACTATTACTTTTATTGTACTTAATATTGGACTGTTTGTTGTCATTTGTTCTTTGAATGCATCTTTCATACAGTTGTGAGAATTCTTCACCCTCCCACCTTCCCAGGAGATCAGACTAAATATAGGCTTGAATATTTTATGCATAGTGCTAATGAAATAAATGTGTAACACGTGTATCTTTAAAAATATAGGGTCATGGTGTGCAAATGTTTTGCAACAGGTTCTTTTACTTCAGCAACATACTGTAGACATTAGGACCAGTATGTGACTATAACATGCCGTATTTTAAAATCTGATCTATTGCTTATTTCAGATTTTATACTGAAGTGTTATAAAGCAGGTCCAGGTCACTGAGCCAGCTGAAAAAAGATAAAATAGGGAGAAAACATTTATGTACAAAAATAAGTTCTATGATGATTCATCAGTGACCTCAGAGCAATCAGATGAAAACTGATTGGAAGCATCTGTGAGCAACATCTTGAGAAACAAACCAGATTGGAATAACCATAAATGAAGAGATACTTCTAGATGTGTTGGTATAAGATATCATCATTGACACTAACCCACTAAAGTGAAAGACTAACTAACATAATCTCACCATAGCAAGACTGACCAGGAGCAAGCACACAGATATAACATTACTTCTAGCTGTTGGTTGACCAGCTTCAGGGACCCTCCAAACACTCTCTCCTGAGATTAACCAAATTAATCTTGTGTAAGATTTAATTGCTGAGAGCCATTGCTATAGTTGGGCAAGCACCGTCTTAGAATACCTCCTGTTTAGTAAGGGAAGTCATTCATTTCAGAAGACTTTGATCGAAAAACAACTTCAAACAAAGGAGTAATCCCAATTATTTTTCCAGTTACTAAAATAAACAGTCAAATAGAATCATAGCCCTCAAGTTAGTGACTATAAGTAAGCCTGATAAATAAGCTAATTATGATAAAGGAAAAAATTAAGTTAGCACTATTTATTATTGCAATAATAAAATCCAAAATAAAGAATTTAGTAAATCATTATATCAATGCTATGAAAAAAAATTTTATATTATCATTCTAATTTTTACATGATGAATGAATGAATGATCATGTATTATTTGTCCATAGCCTCCTTTGGGCAATCACTGAGGAAAAACAAGGAAAAAGATCAAAACAAATGAGATGCTACAGTTCAAAAATTCTAAAGACAAACTATCCCTTATCATATGCCTTAGAATGCATTTTCTTAAAAAAAAAAAAAAGTTGGTCATAATGTTTACAACAAATACTGAAAGCTAGATTTTCAAACACTGATATGACTTACTTGTGAAATGAAAAGAAGGGGACAAATAAACTTAACAAAGCCAGAAACTTACTTTTTTTTTTTTTTCTAATATGCTTCTTATTTGGGGAGAAGGTTTTTACAAGAATACCCCCCAAAATATTGAAGGACTCTCATTTAATGATATTCTAATGCACTTATAGTAACACACGGGTAAAGCCATTGTTCCTTGAATTTTACAGAACTGTACAGTCTTCTTGATCTTCTCATTAAAATGAATTCTGTAGCTATTACAATGTGTTTGGATGAGCAATCATATATTTAATTTAAAAATCTTTGCATTTGTGACTATAATCCATGGCTTTGTTTATGGAATGTCAAATTGAATATTTGTAAATTTCCAAATGCTCAGTATCTGTATACTTTTTCACTTTTTTCATTCAGATAGCTTGGCATTGTGTAGGTATTACATAAGACATGTTTAAGTAAGTGTCAATATAAATCAATATAATCCTTTTCATGTTATGCCAACGTTGAGTATACTTTCAGTTTAAAATGCTTTATTAAAATCACATTAAGTATTTAGTACTTAATTTTATACTTGCAAGCTATCCTATTATGTGATAAGCATTTCTTGGAAATGACCTTTTTTCCTTAAAATAAAGTCACAGTCCACATTTTTCCTTTCATTATAATAGGTTTGTTTTATTATGCTTCTTCCCAAACCAGTCATTTGAGCTAGATTAGATTTAAAGAAACCTCTTTTGAAACATTCTTTTAGCAATATATTTATATAATTTGTGTTCATTTTTACTGTGTTGTAAATATAATTATATTCTTAAAAGGTAATTATATTTCTTAAAATGTATATTTTTTACATCAAAATGAATTGCATCAGAGATATTTATCCTGATCTGTCATAAATGGGTACAATCAATAACAAAGCTATATGTAAAGGCTAAATGTTTCTTAGTAGATCATTTGAACCTTGTTTATTCACTTGCCTAGAGCTATGATATGTAGCCAGAAATGAAACAGGAGGTGAGGCAGCTATATATAGTGAATTTTATTTTGTAGATGATGGAAAAGGGTTAGTATGAGTTAGGAAAATGGCAGAGGAATCTTTGTAGGGTATTTCCAGCAGCTCTCCAAGGTCAGAGCCTCTTGCAGATAAGATCCGTGTTTTCTTATAATTAAATACTCATTAAACCTTGAATCCTCCAATTCCTAAGCCAACTATTTTCTTTGCATTTGGAAATTACTGACTGCAGGCCTTGGGTGATTTTGCTCTCCTAGGCTCTACACACCATTAAATTAATTTTCAATGGAAGTAAACAATGAAGCTGTCTAAATAATTAGCCAGATAACTGAGTTACCCAAGTTCTCCAGTTATTTGACTTATCAGATTTCATGCTGCCAAATATGAAAACAGAGGGATGAAACTTTATTATTGACACTTCTTAGTGAAGATAGGCATTAAAAGTTAATGGAGTTACTTTTCATTAACTATTTGACTTAATTCAATATCAAGAGGTATTTCATCTACCATAAAAAAAAAATCTCACAAAATCTAAACAGATACACCCATTCAATAAATAATTAGTGAATGGCTTTTAGGTTCAAGGCACAGAACGATAAGACATAAGATATTCTCTCTGAGGTTTTAAACCCATTTAGGGGAAGATAACAATTATAATGGCCGTATAATACTGATAATAATATTACCGTTACTATAATTGAGGGTGAACCATGTACCAGGCATTGTTTTAAGTAATTAAAATGCCTTAAATTTATATTGTAAAATGTTTCTATTATTAGCTTATTTTACAGATAGGAATACTGAGACACAGAGACCTTATATATTTTACCCAAGGTCACACAGCTAGTAACTCATGGAACTAGGCTAAAAACTCGGATAATCTGTGAATCCAGAACCTATGCACCAGACCAAGATATACACATTCTAGAAAGTTAAAAAAAAAAAAGGAAAGATTTAAGTAGCAATCCTATCAAAGCAAATACAATGTAATTAACTAGCATGTGACTATTTCATTTCTCCAGTGGTTTTTAAAAGTTTACAAAATGTCTTTCTTCTGTTACTGTTCATTTTTGAAAAACCCTCACCTCCAAGCTTAATGTCTAACTTTATATTATTTGCTCAAAGTACTTTTTAATTAGGGAGGGATATTTCTTTCTTTTTTTTTTTTGTCCAGGCCTTGCTGCCTGTGGGATCTTAGTTCCCCGACCAGGGATCGAACCTGTGCCCCCTGTAGTGGAAGCGCAGAGTCTTAACCATTGAACCACCAGGGAAGTTCCAGGGAGGGATATTTCTAAAATTTTTAGTATAAAAAAATTTGTTTGTTCTTAGGACTCTATACATGTCTCTTTGCCTATACAGTAAAGGCAAATAGCTATTTATAAAAACACTGAATAGTTCCCAAGGGTGTCTCCGTAGCTAAATCGAGGAGAGCTTAAGGAGGGTTAAAGAGGGAGGAGTTAGGTGGCTGGGCTAGTACCTCAATTTCATGGCTGTTAGGGTGATTAGTCAGTCCAAGGTCATGACTGGCACCAGGCCTGGCCAGCAAGACAGCTCTGAGACAGACAGCTTCTCTGATTCCCCAGAGGCCTTGTCATTAAGGACAGACAGTTTGGGGAAGGTGACCCAACCGTTTATCTTACATTGATAAATGAAGTCTTGTCTGCACATTCCTGAATATAGAGCTAACTAAAGGAAACTTTAAAAATAAATAAGCACAAAACTTAGACTCTTAATTAGGGGTGGCTCAAACAGCGTGCAATTTGTGCAGTCACCCAGGGCTCTGTGCTTTGAAGGGCCTGTGCTTGCATTAATGCTCTGCTACCACTGTCCTGAAATGCTTCATTTTGAACAAGGGTCCCATGTCTTCATTTTGCACTGGGCTCACAAACTCTTTAATTGGTCCTTCCCCTAGTAAGGTTAGTGAATATCAAAGAAGAATCTGGAAGTGCCCTTTACATGTTTCCAATTTTAATTGGTAATTAACTCTCCTAGCTGATTCATGTGAGAAATAAAAACAAAAGAATTCTGCTCCCAGCCCAGTATCTAAAATTTGAGAAAGATAAAACAGAAACATTTAATGAGGAATTACGCTCCTTAGGTTTTAGTTTGTTTGTTTGTTTGTTTGCTTGGTTTTCAAGCAGAGGTCTGGCTGTTTTTTAAAGTAATTATTTTAAAATCAGAAACTAATGGCAAAGTCAAATAGCAGGCTGAAAGTATCATAATTACAACCTGAGGAACACATCCTCCTGTCATTTACGGGCATAAGTGCTCTTGCCAAGAGCCATAGCTCAGGCAAGCAGCAGTGGTGGCTCTTGCTTCTGTTTTTCCTGGCTTTTCTCTCTTCCTATTATTGTCACAATGACAAGGCTTGTTTCCAGCTTCCCACCAGGTCCTGCCTCCCACTGGAGGCTGTAGTCCTCAAAGCCAATTGCCAAATAAAGCTTCGTAGTACTCGGAAAAGTTGATATAGATAAGACACCTAATTTTATATATACACACAAATGTCATGCATTTTAATGAAGGCTGCCATTCTAAATTTGTAGAACAGGAAAGATGATTACATTTTAGAAGTAGAGGAACTTTGCAATTGGTTTATGCCATTTACAGCCTTTTAAAATTATTTTTAGTTTTTGTTGTGGTGGTTTTACGGTTAAGAAAACTCAGACCAAGAGCAGGAGAAGAATTAGACTAAGTTAGCATAATTAAGCTTTTGTTGGATTTAATGGTAACAGTGAATCTAAAACTCAGGTCTCCTGACTCTTAAACTCTTGATTATTTTTCCATTACTTATTTCTTTAATATTCAACGTAAAGATTCAGGAGAAAAGGGAATTTAAATTGTCTATTTATTTAAGTGTATCTTACAGAGACCTGAAAAGTACAAGCTGGCTGCCTGTTTTTAAAAAGTTTTATTGAAACAAAGCCACACACGTTTGTTTACATATAGTCTGTGGCTGCTTTTGCACTACAATAGCAATGTTGAGTAATTGCCATGACAACCACGTTCTGCAAAGCCAAATATATTTACTATTGGGTCCATTGCAGAAGTGTTTTGACCCCTATTAGATCTATTAGAATTAGATCTATTACATCTTTTTTTCGAGAAAGCTCCTCGAAAATCTAAGTTGGGGCATTCCCAATGCTTGTGCGATCAGTGTTTGGTACAAAATAATTTTTAAACTAAATTAGTAGGATATGGGTGCCACATAACCCAGAATGAATAAGACTCGTTAAATGGGACAAACAACAGATACAGTATGGACAATTCGATTTCAAAATTTCATAATTCTAAGATGTATGGTGCTGTAATTTCTAATTCAATTGCTGGGTGCTATAGGCAGTTTAATGATCAAAAAACATTGAACAGTTATGTATAAAGATAGAACCAATTTATATGCCTAAGGCAATGCCAATCTTTTCTTTTTTAATTTATAGAAGAACTTTGGAAACTTTAGGATCCACTTTCATGTGATGCCCGTCTTTAGCCCACGTAGCTGTGGTTGAAAAGACACAACCTGTTCTTAATAAAATGGAGATAGATAGATCGTTTCTAGAAGGCAAACTAAATGGATTCCTACCTGCCTATTATCTATGCAGTTTGCTGGGTTGTGCCTTTGCAGAAGTACCCATTCGAATCCCTATGCTTAAATGGCTTAGTTGAGTAAACAGATTAGCTACTCAAATCACTAGATAGTTATAAAATAGAAATTACTTACATCTGATGTTTAAGGCAACGAAAAGGAAGCTAGAACCAACTAGTTTGAACTATAGTGAGAGATAGGGTACCTGATACAGATGGTTCATTTGTGTATTTAGCATCTTTAAAATATACCAGTAGAGGGCTTCCCTGGTGGCGCAGTGGTTGAGAGTCCGCCTGCCGATGCAGGGGACACGGGTTCGTGCCCCGGTCCGGGAAGATCCCACGTGCCGCGGAGCGGCTGGGCCCGTGAGCCATGGCCGCTGGGCCTGCGTCTCCGGAGCCTGTGCTCTGCAACGGGAGAGGCCACAACAGTAAGCGGCCCGCGTACCGAAAAAAAAAAAAAAAAAAAATATACCAGTAGAGGGAGATAGCTACCTAAAGGGTACGTAATGAGTCTCAGCTTTGTGGCACTCAAATCTAAAAGTTTGAAAAGTAAAAATATAATTGGTTTGATTTTCCCAAGCTACATCCATCTTTCAGCTCTAGGGACAGCTGTCATTTTAGTCTGTTAGACAGCTTTGATCACATTGCTTCGTAGATTTCTTAGCTCTGTTTTATTCTGCTCTATTGCTCTTTAATGTTTCTTTCCTCACATTCAAAAAAAACAATATAAATACTTCACAGGACATTTGCACACAAGGCTTTCTTCCCAAAAGGATCCAAAGTTACTATTATATACATCTTGAATATGAAATAAATTTGAAATATTCGTGAAATAATAAGAAACAAACAACTATTAAAATAGATTAAAAATACGCTTGCAAACAAACCTGAAATCCATCAACGATGTTATATACATATATATCAACTAAACTCCCATGAAGCTGTCTGTAAAATGGGGGAGTTGGGTTAATTATCACTTCATCCCTTGGAAGCTATTCTTTTCTTCATTAAATAAATTCATTTATTGACTTATGCCCAAATACTTTCAAATAGAATTTAAAGTGATTAGCAAAAATAATTAGGGAGAAGAGTCAATATGCAGGGGGTATTTTTAAAGGAAAGAAAAGAATCAAGTTGCTGAAATTAAGCACAAATCCTAAATCTTGGTTTCCTGATGGATAGAAATAAGGAAAGGCAATCTGTTCTGTAACTCACTTGACGTAAGAGGATATGGCCTATAAAATCTTCAAGAGAGAGCTTATAAACTGGGACTTTGTAATTAAAGGAGTGTTGAAAATGCATGCTAAAGGGCTGATAATGCAGATAGACTAAAAAGGGTAGCTTTGAATAACTCTGGACCTTGATATGTATAATAAATGATGTCCTAGAAAAACAGGTTTTTTTAATTTGTAAGTGAAGAAAATCTGTATTTTTAAATCTGACTTTAAAGAGCAAAGGGTTACTTGGAAATGTTTTTTAAAAGCCCTTGCTGGAGTTTTCTGATAAAGAAACCCATCACTTTCCTAAAGGGAGAAATGAGCCCCCTAGAGGGTGCTGCAGAATCCAGAGGTTCTGGGTGATGCCTTGGGGGACAAGCTAGCCTGCTTCTTTAACAGCAGAGCAACTTCCCCTTTATGTGATTTTTATATTCTTTATGCGTGATTACAGGTAGAAAAAAATAATTCCAATGTTTTAAAATAATAATAAAACCACTGCCCCAGTTTTGTAGATATTCACTCTATAACACTCACGTTAATGCTGGGAGTAAGGTGTTAGTACCAATGAGACATGTTTTGCTATCCCAGAAGGAAAAAGAAGTCTTAAAAGGAATTCAGATCATTAATGCTTTGAAAGACTGTAATTTTGCCATGGGGACAAATGACTCTGAACTCCACAATTTCAACAGTTAAGCCATCTTCCTTTACCAAATACATATGTTTAAAATGTTTGTGAGAATGTGAGATCTCAAAGGCGTTGCAGACATCCTCTAGACCATCTCCTCACTTTGTAAGCCTGACTTCTTGAGACTACAAGAAGCTGCACGTTTTAGCAAATTGCTGATTGTGGGTGGATCTAGTACCAAACCGATCTATATCATGTCTTTAGTACCAGCCATTTCCGTATCCCTGAGTAGAGGTACAGTGTATTTTTTAGAGATTTCTTTCCACCATGACTTATGCAGAAGGTGTGTAAGATTTCGTAACATTGTGATTGTGCTGTAGAGCAAGCTGGAAGTCATGACAAAGAGCAACTTTCCTGTCCTCTTCATTTAGATGTGAGGAAACTAAGAAGTCACGTTGCTATCTAAAGGTCACATTAGCTGGGAGGCAGTATCATGCAGGGGAAGGTATGCAGGCTTTGAGTAGGTCAGACCTAGGATGGAACACTTTTCTATCACATTTTAGCTGTGTGACCTTGGGACAAGTCGTTTTAGATTTCTAGGCCTTTGGTTTCACATATGCAAAATGATAATGTAAAGATGAAATAAGTTAATAAATAAAGTGCCTGGTACATAGTAAGCATTTACTAGCCTCTAACTTCTTTCTTAGTAGCAAATTAAGGACTAGCAACCACAATTCTTAACTCCCTGTCCAGTGCACTCTCCACGACACTTCATGTTGCATAGATAACATTGTTTTGAACTGAGAATATTAAGTGCATTAAAAAAAAACAAAACCCTGTCTTCCTAAATTAATCTCTTCACATTTTTAATAATGCAAGGAAGGAGCTTGAAGTTGGCCCGCAGAGATTTTCATGAACCAAAGGGTTATTTTTAATTGGGTTTTGTGCCTGTTGTTATGGGAATTATTGTTTCATAGATGAAGCTTTATGATTTTACTGCAAGATCAAGCCCAGAATGGGGTATAATGATGATATCATCCTTATGCGTCTTCTTCTTGACAAAACACTTTTAAATTAAGAGAATGGGAGTGAAGCTGCTTCAAAAGCGCACATTTCTAAGAAAAAAAAATCTTCCCTATAAAAATAGCTTTAAAATGATATGTTCTCTTTTCAAAGATCAAAACTCAGAATGGCCCTTGCTGCTGGTAGGATGATAAGATTCTGCAGAGTTACTAAACACTTCTTTCTTCACTGTTGAAACTAGAAAGAGTTCCTTTGATCCTGGAACTTGCTTTCAGCAATTGGTCTCAAAGCATTTTTGCAGTTGTTGAACTAACAGGCTTCCTCTAGATATTTAGTGATCAATCTCTCAAAACGGTTCTGTCTAGACTAGTTTTTATTCATGTATCCAGATGCAATTTAACTTCTCTAAAGAAACAAAAAGAGATAATTACTAATTTTAATGATGGTTCTGTTTAAAGATAGGAGGCAGTTCATCCTGCAAAATATAGCTTATGTCACTGGCTCATTTTAAGCCTCAGAGAAACCCCAACCAAGGAAGACAGAACTTGTATCATCAGTAATATCCTAAGAGAGAAATCAGTGGGCTTGCTGGATAGCCTGTGGTATTAAAAGCAAGCAGTGATCTCCTGTTGGACAGACTACTGAGGTTTCTTCTAGTACTTGGTTCCCTAATTTATTTATTTTTCTCTCTTCTTCTCTTTGGCCTTTTCATACGTCCTCCTATGGTCCTTGGACATTGGCTGGTTTGGCTGATAGAATTTGGTGGAAGAAATTACGAACTCCATCCTGATCCTGAGTTAGTTGAAAGTCATATGACTCAACTCAGTGTCATGTCTTTAGTTATTTTAGTATAAATATAGAAATGTCAGTACCTAAAAAACAGGGCAAAGTCTATCACCAAAAAATGTATCATTAAAAATTTTCATGATTTTTAAAATGAATCATAATATCAGATTATTGACAATGCTTATTTTTTAATAAAAAATTTCCAGTTCTTGGGCCTCCCTGGTGGCGCAGTGGTTGAGAGTCCGCCTGCTGATGCAGGGGACACGGGTTCATGCCCTGGTTCGGGAAGATCCCACATGCTGCGGAGCAGCTGGGCCTGTGAGCCATGGCCGCTGGGCCTGCGCATCCGGAGCCTGTGCTCTGCAACGGGAGAGGCCACGGCAGTGGGAGGCCCGCGTACCACAAAAAAAAAAAAAATTCCAGTTCTATTGAAAGCTCTTTTTTCCCTTCGTTTTTATGTAGAAGAGAGACATTTGTCTAACTTTGTCATTTCAATAATTTCAAAATACCTCCTGAAATAACCTCTCTGTCCTAAGCCAATTTAAATTCAACTTGCACAGGTTTACATGGGTTCACTTGCGGTTGCCTTCCCAGTAGGTTACACTTCTTGTCCTCTTTCCTTTGGTCCTTAGCCGGGCATCACTTCCCTGTACTGCTACTTAATCTCATTTGTTTTTTCTTCCCTCCCACTCAACACTCGGCCCTTTATTGGCAGTGTTTTTTTCACTTTCTTCACCGCCTAAGAGTCCATTCTTTTACCTGTACCCACTGTCTGTGCCTCCACCAGACTTAGTTCTCAGACACAACATTCCATACATTTAAGAAGCTGGTGAACATTGGAGGTACATGATGTAGGAGCGAAGAGCAGCCGTCACATAGTCTCGTACCCAGAGCTGCCTCCTTGCCAGTCTAATCAGCCAGGTGCCATTGACTGAAAATGGTGAGCTGATGACCTCCCCAAGGTCAGAGGTTTCATGACTGCTAGCTACTTCATTAGCAAGAAAGTGATAAGGCAAAGTCAGAGAATTCCTGAGGCAGGGAAAAGTGTGCAGGTTTAGGAGGCTTCCCAGTGCTGTATTGACTGTGCCTATTTATGACAACAGGTGAATTTGTTTGTCTTTGATCAATGTGTAATGTTAAAAGATCCTTCTTAAAGTGTTACAGCTGAATGTCTGTTAACGTAATTTTCCTTGCTTGCTATGACTCTAATGGGCTTGAGAATTGATCCAGCCAGTCTCTCCTCTCTCTGTCTCCTTTTTCTCTCCTCTTTCTCTCTTCTCTCTCCTCCCTCTCCCTCACTTCCCCCCTTCCTCTGTCTCTTTCTCTCACTCTCTGTGAGGTTCGTTTGCTTGACTGATTCTGAGTGTCCATAATGACTGTTTGGCATATTCTACAGGCAAAGGTCCCGAGACCCTTTTTGCCGGCTATAACCTCAATGATAACGAATGGCACACAGTGCGTGTGGTTCGTCGAGGAAAAAGTTTAAAGTTAACGGTGGATGATCAACAGGCCATGACAGGTAAAGCCCCATCACCTTTGCCTTGTTGAAGCTTTAGACGTTCCTGTTTCTTGCAGTTGACTTTGAAAACCAAGTGAACAGCTTGAAGCTGATACACACAGTTCATTTCTTATTCCAGTTCTTCCAGCAACAAGTAAATTTAATAAGCAGCATGTTAAGTGTTCTTTTATCTCAAATGAGCAACAATTTTTGTCATGTTCTTTTCCATTTAATAATGCAAAAAGAAGTTATACTTTAATTTTATGGCTTGATAAATATCTTAGGCCTTTATAAAATATTGAAATTATTGTTTGGATGCCAATTTCTGTTCAATTTCTTCGTTTCTTATATATTTAGGCAATGAACAGCAGCAAGTTATACTTCTTAGCTTCTGGGTATATTGATAGATATGCTGGCATTCTGTCAGGTGAACTGCTTTTTATTTTAAGCTATAATAGATCATTTGGGGCCATTTAGCTCCGTTAGTTAAATTCTAATGTTAAGAATGTCAAGTTCAATCCCTGATTTGTAGATTCCTGACTGAGGTGAGCCACATACAGGTGCATCCCAGAGACATAGGCAAACCGAATGAAAGAGGAATCGGCGCACCTTTATTCTCTCTGCTGAAAATAACTTCAAGCACGTGACCCGCTGGGATATTAGCTCCTTTTTCTTTTTTAGAGACTATCTCCCTGTTAATTATTTTAGTACAAGGCACAAGACAGTCCTTGTGCAGCAGAGAAGTGTCTGTTCTACATTCAGTCTCAAGGGGGTTTCCATACTCAGAGATCAGGTGATTGTATCAATGTAGAAATATCATGTATGGGATTTTAACTTTTAAGAGAATCATTCCTGAGTTCAAATGAAGCAAACTACCAACTCACAGATCTCTTACCAGGTTGTATTTCTTTAGCCCTTTATGGCTTTCCAAAACCTTTTTCTACACATGGGGGCAACCTTGCTTTGTTTCCGAATTATCTGAAGAGCTTTAGAAGGACCAATTCCTGACCAGACACCACAGAAAGTGTGGGAGGAGCTCATCATTATTACTTGTTTTTCTTACGATCTCTCAGAAGAACTCTAATGCAGCTTGTCCGTGGATTGGCATTTAAAAACCACTGCTATGTTATGTCATTGTATTCTCCCAGGAAGGAAATCAACCAGGGAGCCATTAGCATAAGCCTTTATTCAACATTGCCAAACAGGAGAAGTCTCTAAAGAAACTGTGAACTTAGGGAAGGAAGGCAGAATATTTATAGGGCTTTGGCAGGAGTGTTAGCTGAAGTTCAGCTAGTTTTGGTTAAAGGCAGTTCTTGGAAGAAGAATGAATTGTTTCTGTAGATTAGCATCCGCTCTTTGGACAATCTCAGTTTTATCAAAAGGGGTAGAAATTAGCAGGGTCTAAGGTCATGTGCAAGAGGTTGGGAAGAAGTAACTGCCAGGGACAAGGACATGTGAGAATCGCAGTAGAACATTCTTCAGTCTCTTAAGTTTGTCTCAAATCTCACACAGCCCTATGAAGTAGATAGGGTATATACATTCTCACTTTATAGATGAGGAAGCTGAGGTTCAAAGAGGTTAAGTGACGTATGTTTCTTTGAAATGCCATTATTACCAGAACTGAGAGAGCACCTAGGTTTATTTTTTAATTTTGTTTATTTGTTAACTTTTAAAAATTTGTTTGCTTTTTGACTCATGGTTCATTTATTTATATTTATTAATATCCTAATATATGTATGACTCTATGATGAAGACATTCCCGGACATAACATGATTTTATGAGGATAATATATACACATATCAAAATCACATGACGACCGATCATGTAGGGTAGCATGTAATGTACTAAACAGTTGAATAAACAATTCATGTTCTTGGGGTTCAGAAGAGCTTAAAGGTTTCAGGAATAGCTTAAAGCAATAGATAATATCTGAACTAGGCTGTAAAGAAAGGATAATACAGAAGATAAAAGTATCTCGGAGAGCATTCCATACAGGGAAGTATGGCTTAGATGGGGCTAGACAGACTTATGTTCAGGGAACAGAGAAGGTTTGTTTTGTTTCATGTAACCATAGCACGGTTGACATGGCTAGAATGGCCTTTGGGGGCCAATAGATCAGTGCTCTGAATGAAGGAATTCGTATTTCATGGGTTTTCAGGCAGTTGGAAGTTGCTGCATTTAAGCTGGAAAGTAAGCTAAGAGAATATTTTTTGAGCAAATGAATCCTGTGCAATGTACTAACTACTTCAGGATGTAAAGTAGTAAAGTCCTGTACTACAGTGAATGAAGAAGGTATAGAAACAAAAGACTGGTGCAACACATTTTTTTAAAGTTTCGTTTAGAAATAATTTCAAATTTACAAAAAAATTCAAAACTAAAAAAGTACAAAGAACACTGATACACTTTTACTGTGGTGAGCGTGTTGTCCTATTTGCTTTGACATTTTCACTCTCTCATTTTTTTCTTAACCAACTGAGGATAAGTTATATACTTAATAGCCCTTCATTCTAAATACTTCAGTGTGCATTTTCTAAAAATAGGGATATCCCTTTACACAACAGAGAGTCACCAACTTCAGTAAATTTGGCATTGATACAATTTTTTTTAACATCTTTATTGGAATATAATTGCTTTACAATGGTGTGTTAGTTTCTGCTTTATAGTTTTATCTGTTCTCTCATCCATATTCCCTGTTTGTCAGTTGACCCAATGTTGTCTTTTGTAGCATTTTTGCTTCCATCACAGCATTCAGTCTAGGGCCAGACATTGCATTTTGTTTTCATGTCTCTTTAGCCCCCTTTAATGGAAAACATTACCTTAGACTTTCTTTGTCTTTGATGACATAGATAAATTAAAAAGATATATAGTCCTCCGACTTTTTATCAATGTAAAGTCACTTTTTGGGCTTATCTGATGTTTCGCCATGATTATATTCACGTTTTGCATTCTTGGATGAAATACATTGTTGATTGTGTGGTCTTCTTACAGTATCCCATCTGGAGGGAAATGATGTCCATGTCCTTGACTCCTGATTTTAATGCTTGGTCAGCATGTTGCCCAGTTTCTCCACTGAACAGTATGTTTTTCTCCCTTACAACTAATAAACTGTGGAGAGACATGTTAAGACAATGAAAATATCTGTACTTCATCAAAAATTTGCCCTAGATGTATCATCCACTGAAGATTTTACCTGATCCAGTCTTTAACACAGTAGTTACAAGTGATTATTTTCAAACTCCATCTCTCTTCCCACATTTAGAGTCAGCACTTAGTATTCTACTATATACAAGAGCTATCCCTTCATTCTTTCTTTTTCTTTCTTTCCCTTTCTTTTCTTTTTCTTTTCCTCCTCTCACCATCTTCCTCTTTCCTTCCTTCCTTCCTTCCTTCCTTCCTTCCTTCCTTCCTTTCTTATTGGTATAGACCCACAAGTTTCTATATTTTCAAGTAGTTTATAATTACTTCACTTAATTATTTTGGTTCTTAAAATGTCCCTGTTTGGGCCACTATGAATCCCATGAAGTTGACCTCTAGGATCTTGTGACATGCCTCCACTCCAACATTTTTTCTAGCACTTCTTCACTTTCTGGATGTACATACATACATATCAATTACACGTTCACATAAAATGCATATACACGTATTTTAGAAAACATGAGTTCACACTAGCACCTCCATATCTACAGCATTGTTTCTTGACTCCCCCATTCCATGTTTTCATATCCCTTCTTCTAAGGTGGACTCTTGGCTCCCAGTGATGTCATTTTCTCATTTGCCCAATCCAGTCATACATCTACAGTAGTTTCAGAATTGCTTTAAATTGCCCACACTACCACGACTACTACGGACTGAAAACAATTCACTATTAGTTTGTGATTCTTCTCAGTCCTTACTGTCTAAGATTTAATGTGTATGGTCAAAAGCTAAGTTGATAAATAACTTTGATTAGTTCCTTCTTCGCTTTTTCCTTTCCTTTTCCTTCCTTCCTTTCCCTTTACTGTAGTTATAGTAGTCATTTGAAATACAATTAGTTTTATTTATTTCAGCTTCGTTTTTTCCCTCCCATTCTTATGTCTTTAATTACAGTCGTGTGTAGAACGTTGGCATGCTTTTAAAATCAGTGCAACACATTGTGAATTAGGAAGTGATGAATAGAGTATGAAAATGATCATTGTAACAGAAATGTTCCCTAGATGAATTACCATCTAATTTTCATTAAAATTTAAGATGTATCTTTTCAATCGCATAGATTCCTACCGAACTTCTAAATGAATAGTTATATTCTATATTAGTCAGTTGCTTTCTTCAACTTGCAGTGAATACATCATTCCTTTGTTACTTAAATGGTTGTGCATTTATGTCTCACCAGCGATCATAATGTTAGGAAGCAGAGTTAACAGATACTTATATGGATGTAGTTGGCTTATCGATATAGGAACAAATAAGTGGTGGATTCAAAGGAGAGCTCAGAGAGAATTGACTCTGTTGGGGGACCATTCCTGAGTTACTGTCACATGTTTCCACTCCTCTGCTCCTGAGCATGCTCTGTTTCTTCACGGTGAAGTCACCCATGTCTCCTTGGCTGGTTAATACTGGGAAACTCTGGCACCTAAGACTTCATTAGGAATCCATAGGCCATTGGTAAGGTTTCGCTTATGATCTGAAAGAGAAGGAATTCCCTTTCAAACTTGCCCAATTTGGATGACAAACTCATTTGTTTAACAGATTTTTTTTTCCAGGAGGTATTATTAAAATTAGGAGTCTCAGCCCACCAACTCAGGGGTGCAAGAGATGGCACATTTATTAACTGACCTTACGTCAATTTAAATCAGACCTTAGGCCTTTCTTCGGGGGTTACAGGATACTTAATCAGTCATGTGCCGTCACCCCCACTCCCACCTACACCCTGGATCATGCAGAAGCTCCTGTTGGCTTCTGTCTTCACTGGTTCTCACCAAAAAAGACAGTTCTCCAAGTTTGTCCTTTAAGCGATAAGAAGCCTGTTGTTCCTGTCCTAGGGGAGGCGAAGGGTCTTTGCTGACTCCTGTCGCTGAAGAGCTGTGGTTCAGTCCGTCGAGGTTTACCTCATCAGTTCTCTCTGAAACCCTGAACCTGACCAGAGAGCAGGGTGCTGGCACTCAGTACTGCTAAATCCCACCGATGTTCATCTCTGTCTCCTAGTCAGTGGTAATTGCCTCATCTAGTTCAGCCCTCGAATGCGTTCTGCTCATTACCTTTTCCTTTCTTGAACACCTTGCAAACTAGGCCTTCAGAAAAGATTAGAAAAGGTGTTGTTTTCCAGAAAGTTGCCTTCCACTTTCTGCCAAGTAAAAGCCTTTGAGGCAAAGTGCTACAGGGGACTTGGCTAGCTTCTTAGAACTGAAGGGAGAACACAATATAAACCAGCATTTCAGTAAATTAGCCTGCCGTTTACTCTTTCTCCAAACTGCCAAGGCCTTAGGGCAGAAATTATATTCTGTTCCCTCTCCGTTGTGTAGGAGTTGAAAGTTGTTTCAGTTGTGGAAACCAACTTGCTGTTTCTCAGAGTTCAAAGATGAATGGCATATAAACTGAGTAAACGTTGATGGTTCACACAGATTATGCATATTCTCCCCCCACTCCTCCACCACACCTCTTCTGTTCCCCCAGCTCCCAGCATCTTGCTTCTCAGAACTAAAGACAATGTTTTGTTTCTCACAGTAATTGTCATCAGGGTGACTCATATTTGGGAAATTATGTTTTGCCAAAGATCTCATGAAAGTCAATAATTCATAAGAATAAAAAGTCAGCCTTGAGTTATATAGCATAAAAAAGGTTTCCAAAGATGCAGTGGAACCTTGCCATTGAGGCTTCAGGTTGGAATGAGACTTTTTCAAACACTCTAGTGGCCACATGAAGCCAGCCATGAATCAGGAAAGCAATAGACATTTCTTATTAAATTTTACAGCAAGTTCAGAAATCACTGAACAAGAAAAAATTTTAAAGGAAATCGCTGGAAACTCTTCATGCAAAGTCCTACATTTGACCACATCTTTAAACCAGAGTTCTATATACTGTTAAGTCAAGTATTTGTTGAATACAGGACAGTACATACTCAGGTCATTCCTGGGAATGTCTGAACCTCACCGAGGCTCATGAGGGTAAGCAGTTGCCAGCAAAGAAGCCCAAGAAGAGATTCCCCAGAACTCAGATGAGAAAATGTTCTACACACTGTATGGGATCCCTAAGTAGGGAGTCCTTGGGTTTCAACATATCACCTAGTCTGTCTAAAATATCTGGAGTTGTGTGTTCTGTGTGTGTGTGTATGTTAGTGTGTGTGTCCTCTGTTGAACACTATTCACTGCATATCCAGTTACCCAAGCCTGGAAGCTGGGACCAGCATTATTTCCCCCTTCTCCATCATTCTGTACATTATTAATAAATCCTGCAATTATATTGGTGACACTATCTTATTTTGTCCATTTTTTCCATTTCTTCTGTAAACACTCTACTTCGTATTGTCTGCAATCTATTATATCCACAACAGAGAGATCAAATACACACACACACACACACACACACACACACACACACACACACACATACAGAGAGACTCATGTCTTATGTTTGCCTAAAAGCCTTCAGTAGCTCCTAATAGAATCAGGAGGCACTGTGACATCTGACCCCTGACTCATCTTCCCATCTCATCTGAGCACTAACCTCACTTACTCATGACTCTCCAGCCACACTCTCTGGGTTTTTCTCACCTGAGAGCCTCTGTTCATCTGTCTCTCCTTCCTGGAATCCACCTCCCCCTTCCTTTTCTCCAGTTCTTAGCATGGCTTTCTCCTTTTAGTTCTTCAAATTTAACTTAAATATCCACTCAGGTACTTGCCCACATTCCATATTTACCAACCCAGCATGCTGTTCATCAAATTCTTGGCATTTTCTGAGTTTTATCATCATATAGTTAATTATTTTCTTACCTGGTTTTGTCTGCCTTACCCCAATAGGCCATGAATTTTGTGAAAACAGGGAGCTAAGTCTGCTTCTGTCAACATTATTTCTTAATTGCCTAATACAGCACCTGCCTTATACGTATACTACACACTCAGTAACTTTCAATAACTTTTCAGTGAATTAACAAGTGGATCTAAGGCTGGGGAGGGGTGGTCATTTTCTTCTGCAGCAGAAATTTAACCCAACTCAGAGCAAGGCTCAGCCTATAATCTTGCTATCTGTTTTGGTAGAAAGATTTGATTTAGAAATTGAGATTTCTGTGCGAACATACCACCCAGGTGGTTGTTTCTTATTGGAGATTATCATCAATCTGGACGCCCCAGACACTGAGCAGAGGCATTCTGTCAATCTCAAATTCTCCTTTTCCAGTAAATCTCTAGGAAAGATGCTGCATTTTTTTAACGAGTGGAGCCTTAAAAATATTTCTCCTTCATTGTCCTTCATTTTTTCTTAGTCGATATATGTATACAATTGTAGAGGTGGCTACATTGCCAGCTGAGGATTAAACATGGGAATAAATTCTGAGGAAAAAAGGATTTTTAAAAGGCAGCAGTAAATGTTTTCTTAGGCAGTGGATAATGGCTTTTAGGTGCTCATTCTCCTTCATGAGCAAACATATCTGCCATTAGTGTCAATGCAATTTATATATGCTTATTAAGGGAAGAATAGGCTCTTGAACATGGGCCATAATGATTTTTCTTGTAATTGGGCCATGGCTGCTCCAATGCTTTTTTACTACTTTTTTATTATGTATGCTCTGCATACATATTCTGTTCCTTTGAGAAAAGAAAACAGACAATACGTGTTATTTTTATCACTGAACTTCTTTCTCAGTTCTGCTGAACAAAATGTGCTTCCCTATTTCAGAGCTGCCAAGAACTGGACAATTGGGAGTCATATTTAATTTCAAGTATTAGAAATATTTTTTCTGGATATTCTCTTACTGTCAGTTGGTTCATTAATGTAGCTTTTAAGAAGAAAACATGACCGTTTCAGGAGCAGGGTGGGTTCACCAAGTTAAGACTCAGATTTTAATATAATGAAAAAGATAAAATAACTCAAGGAGATAGAAAAGCCCAAGTAATTCTTTTCAGCTTTGCATATTCTTCATTCTATTTAGCTTGTTAATTCAGTGTTACTGGTGTCTCTAGTGATTTATATTTGAAAATTATTAAAGGCTAATTTTATTTGCTACCCAAGAGGTAGTTCCACACAGACTAGTATTGAGGTCACTGAACAAAAGAACTGAAGAAGGGGAGAAAAGTGATGTCATATGAGAAACCAGAATTGCTAAGGATTTAACAGTATTTTTGCTTGGGATAGACAAGAAGGAGGTATAGTGGGGAGGAGGGAGGAGAGACAACTGTTTACAGTGCTATTTTTTGTATTAAAAAAAAACACATTTGCAGAGAAGGAATCAGAACAAACTAATAACTGAAAAGGGAACATGCCAAGGGATGACAGGACTGCCGTTGTCAGGATCAAGGACTAGTAAAGAGGTGTGGAAATTAAGGAGCATTAAGTACAGCTCAGGGGAGAGTTTTTTATACCAATGAGTTTGTTAACATCAAAATCAATTAAGTATGTGGGCAATTTTTCTTGTGCATCAAAAAGTATGCCTTTTATGATTTAATTACAGGCATTTCCTTTAAAATGCCACCTAGTATTTTATTGTTTTTTTCTAAAGAAATGGAAATCTGTCAGACTGGTTGAAGGAGGCCCACAAAGGGGGGGGGGTGTTCAATCTTTATTACACCTGGGAAGAAGGTTCAGTGCATCTTCCCAGGGCTGAGACTGGGATTGGCTCTAATTCATATTTTCATTAATATCAGGGATGATGGGATAGGGTAAGCTCGATAAAATTTCCAATTACGCCAAACTGAGTAGTGAAGCTAACACCTGGAAGAACTTGACTGCAATTTAAATGACCTTTTTGAGTTTCTGAAGAAAGTGATTGAGTTTAATTAGACAAGAACAAGATGCAAGGAGCAAATCACTAGCAATGATAAGAGTACTTTACCGCTGTGCTTTAGAAAGCAAGTTCACATCTTTTTAAATTTTGACTTCAACCTCGCAGGTAGGTACAATGATCACTCTGGAGGTAGGGACGGGACTAAGTAGGCTTTTAATGGGGTTGGCAGAGAAATATGGCAGGATGAACAGGGATGGGGTTGAGTTGAAGAGTGAATCACTAAATAAATTGGCAACCAAGCTTCACACTAGGGTGTTTAATAGAAGATTATACTTTGTGGTAATGTGGAATAATTTTACTGGTATTCTTAAAATTGGACATGCCTTGAACTGGTATGTTGTGCTCAATTTAGGTATCCAAAACCTAAGTGCAAGGAAAATGGCAGAGGGCCAGAAGAGATCAACAGGAATTCTTCGTGATTGGGAGACTAGGTCTAGGAAAGACGGAATTATTCAATATAGAAAAGAGAACGTGAAAAGTACATATTTAACTTCAAACACATTTTCATGGTTCGTAATTGGAAGAATAGTCAGCAGCTCTTCATTATTTCTATTGATATAGGAAAATATACAGTTACTTTTTGTTTTTCTTGAAGAACATTTTTTTTTTTTTAAAGGGCATATGCGTGCGTTTGTGTATGTGTGTGTTTTTTTTAAAGAAGATGCTGGGGATAGGAGTTTATTAATTAATTTATTTATTTTTGCTGTGTTGGGTCTTCCTTTCTGTGTGAGGGCTTTCTCTAGTTGTGGCAAGAGGGGGCCACTCTTCATCGTGTTGCGCGGGCCTCTCACTATCGTGGCCTCTCTTGTTGTGGAGCACAGGCTCCAGACGCACAGGCTCAGTAGTTGTGGCTCACGGGCCCAGTTGCTCCGCGACATGTGGGATCCTACCAGACCAGGGTTTAAACCCGTGTCCCCTACATTAGCAGGCAGATTCTCAACCACTGCGCCACCAGGGAAGCCCTGAAGAACATTCTTTATAAAGACAAACATCACATCACCATGGAGCTGGGATGTATCACTTTCTACTGGGATGATTTAGGATAGTCATTGCCCCTAATCCTCCTCCATTCCCTCCCTCCCTTCCTTCCTCCCTCCCTCCCTCCCTTCCTCCCTTCCTTTTCCTTTCTCTCTCTTCTTCCTCTTACCCTTTCTCTCTTCCTTTCTTCAGTTTTTCCTTCCTTTATTCTTTCTTCTAGTTTTAAAAAATTCTGCAACTTTAGTTAATGAGGATCATTTTTGTTAAGACTAAAATTTGGACAGAGATTAAAACTTGACCTAAGAAAGTTTTATTAAGTAATTCAGCCTCGCCATTAAGGTCATTTCTCATGTTTACTATACATAACTGAATATCAAGGAGGTCTGTAGATCCTTGCATTTTAAAATGTGATTTTGCTATGGAAGTCTAAAGTTGAAAGTGCCCTTCAGATGCAGAAAATAATAATACACCATCTTCTCTTTTAGGTCAAATGGCGGGGGATCATACGAGGCTGGAGTTTCATAACATAGAGACTGGCATCATCACGGAACGCCGGTATCTGTCTTCTGTTCCCTCCAACTTCATTGGACACCTGCAGAGCCTGACATTTAATGGAATGGCATACATTGACTTGTGTAAAAATGGCGACATAGATTATTGTGAGCTCAATGCCAGGTTTGGCTTCAGGAACATCATAGCAGACCCTGTCACCTTCAAGACCAAATCGAGCTATGTTGCCTTAGCTACGTTGCAAGCCTACACTTCTATGCATCTTTTTTTCCAGTTCAAGACAACATCCCTAGATGGACTAATTCTGTATAACAGTGGGGATGGAAACGACTTTATTGTGGTTGAATTAGTTAAAGGGTAAGTACAGGTCCGTTCAATGACAAACAGAGCTTTATGAAAATGAACCTCAAGTTCCACAATTATACATTAAACAGAAGGTGGTGGGCAGGGAGGGTGGTTTGCAAATAATGCATTTGTTTAAACCACTTTTTAGGTATCTTATAAAGTTAATAGGGATTCAGTACAGTTTTTTATATCTACATTTCCATACATAAGGTGCAAATAGCATCGAGTTCTAATTTATTGTAGGCATTCCATAAGTCTTACTCTTCAAATGTGGGTATCTTTACTACGCACATGGTAATCCCACAAAAGAATTTCTACACTTGTCGGCTAAGTTAAATAGCTAATTCATGCAAGCAGATTACTTCAACTCCACAAAATCCCATTTAATTGAGGCTTAATTCTATGTCAGAGTTTCTTGAAGAATTTAGAAAGATTTTTATGACATTTCCTTGAAACTGTGATGAACATTTGGTATCTTTTAATTGATTTAGGTATTTATTCATTCAGTCGGTGAATATCATTGCACACTTACAATTGGTTAGATAATATGCCACACACTAGTTTACATATATATATATTCCTTGCCACTCCTGTGCACACTTCAGATTCCACCAACCCCAAGGCACACAGATGCACACAACCCGAGGGGATACAGGTGAACACATAAATTTAGCAGAAAAGCACCAGGAAGTTTCCTAATACAATCTTGGGCAAAGGTTCAGGAGATTATTTAGCAAAATTAGGAAAACCTATGAGTCCGGGAGTGGCTCCCTGAGCTGGTCTTGAAGGATGAGTGCACATTTCCCATAGAGAAATAGGCATTCAAGATGGCAGGAAACAAGTGCAGGAAGCTGAGAATCGCCAGTTCTGTGTGGTTGGCAAAGGATGGAGAGAGTGGTGGAAATAGGGAATGAGTAGTGACAGATATTTATCTTCCACAGCGATGAAGTGGAGTGTGGACCGCAATTTTAAAAATATTTTCACTATTTCCTGTATTGAAGACAATGAATAATCCTCCTTGCTGAGACAGAGTAGTGTTTCTTACCCTCTTGTTAGTTGAGCTTCTGTACAACTCACTCTCATGACTCTAGCAAGGATGCAACCACCTGAAAAAGAGATCTCTGTTTGTAATAAGCAGTTTGACTCCATCAGAAATTCAAAAAGTGATGACACTCTTCCACCTTCCCTTTTTTCCCAGGTACTTACATTACGTGTTTGATTTGGGAAATGGTGCTAACCTCATCAAAGGGAGCTCAAATAAACCTCTCAATGACAATCAGTGGCACAACGTGATGATATCAAGGGACACCAGCAACCTCCACACTGTAAAGATTGACACGAAAATCACAACGCAAATCACAGCGGGAGCCAGGAACTTGGACCTTAAGAGTAAGTGCACGGAGTCAGAGCAGCAGGCAGGAGCCCACATGGTTTGTGCTCGCGTGGTACATCCTTTGCTTTGGCGGTGGGGGGAGGGGGGCGCGGGGTGTGGGTACCTTTTGCAAACACTGACCAGAATTTCATCTCCAACATGTAATTAATAATACAACACACAAGCCTCTGCTCCCCCTTTAATGTGGCAGAAACACGTATTTTTAATAGCAGCTCAAAAATGCAATACCTAAGAATGCATGCATGATTAAAATTTAAGGAGTGAGAAGAACGTATCCTAGTCTTGATATTCTAAAGAAAAGTAGGCGTTTGCAAGTTTCTTTAGTCCCAACAGCTTTTAGTTGATTTGGAGTCAAGGTAGCCAGATACCTACTGAGTTTTTTCTAGAGCTTATTAGTTTTCTCTTCTTGGTGAGGTTTCCTAGATACTTACGGAGCCTCTCACCAACAGGGGTCTGAGGCTGGCTTATACCCTGTGTCTCCAATGGTGAACCCCTCCCAACACCCACAAACACCAATGGGAATGTTCTTTCACCAGCTGCTAAGGAAGTCTTAACAGACGTTTTCCTTCCTTATTTTTTTTTTTAACATCTTTATTGGAGTATAATTGCTTTACATTTCCTTCCGTGTTGATACTTGATTTCTCAAGTGAGCAAGACAAAATACTCAGAAAATCTGTCAATAATGGAAAATAACAGCAGTTTCTATTTGAATGGGTCTTTGTGATTCGCTAAGAGCATGTCCATATATCCATCTCACTTAACACAACAAGAAGCATTGGACAAGATGTTATTAGCACTTCGTTGTGAGTGTAGGAAATCTGAGCTTTGAATGGCTTGCCCAGGGTTAAAACAACTACTTCAGCAGAGCAAATCGTAACCCCAGTTCTGACACATGGCCCCTCCATTGCCCCTTCTGCACTGACTGGGTGCATTCCAAAGCCTGGCAGGGATCGTCATGGTCATCATTTTTGCTTGGCAAGAGCTGTTCATTTGTACTGATGGGATCTTTCCCTTTGATTTAAAAGATAAATACATAGGGGAGTTAGGGGACTGGAAAGGGAAAACCCAACAGAATTCTTTCTAGAGAAAAAAAAGCTGTGAGTAAGGTGAAAGAAGACAGAAAAGGGTTTCACTTTCTGTAATTGCAGAATATATTTACAATCCCAGTACTAATTTGTCTAACACATAAAATGTGTGGTGATGGCTGTCTCCCTTCTCAGAGTGGGCCTCTTGTTAACTTCAAAGAGCCTGTTTGTACCTACAAATCTAATAGCTTAGCTCACAAAGTAGAATGAAATTCAAAGGAAATGCTGTTTTACAGTCTACACCTCTTTCTTCTCTCTGACTGAAGTGAATGGAGGGCATTTTCTGTCCCTGTTTCGTGGGTGCCCCTGTTTTGCACAGCGGGCTCAGGTGGTAATTGTCAAGGAAAGGGAGAGATTGTGACAGTCGTGTGCTGGCCATGCCAACCACCAAAGCTAAAGCAAAATGTCCTGTTTGTGTAGGGAGAGACCTCAGTAAGCATAAATGAGCTTCCCTAGAAACCCTGAACACTAGGGGGAACACTGAAACGTCTAGAAAAGAGGCAGTTCCTGCTTGATTGAAGTATGTGACATGCACAGACCTCCTCACTGAGGGAACAGAGAGGCAGTGCCAGGCAGTGGGCATCTCATTGGACAATTAGGGCGCTGTCTCCTGAGAAGTAAATATTTGCCTATTGTTCCTTAAAAAATTGAAATGAGGGTAATTGGAGGACATGGTATGGGATTCTTTCTGGTGGTGGAGGGGACCTTTACAAACCTAAGAAACCCTCAGAGCTGATTTTTGTTAAAACGTTGAGTGTTTCAGGATTTTGAATATAAGAAAGGCTTTATCCATGATAAAAAGCTAAAACTATGAATGGAAAATAGCGTTTTGTATAATATTAAGATGCTAAGTATTGAATTCTGACTGAGTGCATTTGTGTTTAAAAAAATAGCACAATTTAAATTTGAGGTACATTTCCAGATGTATAAAGAGATTCTATACTAATGACTATCCCCCTCTACCTTGTGAAGTTCCTTCCTGTTTACAGACTTAACCAGACCACGCCATAAGGTGAGAGCAAGTTCCTAAAATTGAAACTTGGGACTTCCCTGGTGGTCCCGTGGTTAAGACTTCACCTTCCAATGCAGGGGGTGCGTATCTGACCCCTGGTTGGGGAGCTAAGATCCCACATGCCTCATGGCCAAAAAAACCAAAAAACATGAAACAGAAGCAACATTGTAACAAATTCAGTAAGGACTTTAAAAATGGTCCACATCAAAAACAATTGTTTTTAAACTTAAACATTAAAAGTCAAAGCTGTGAACTCATCAGTTGGATGTGTGATCCAATGACAATAACCCCAAGAAGCCCCCTTGCCATGTGTGTCCCCAACTCGAGGGAGCCTGAGAAGAGAGCATGGTCCTGGGGTGGACATCTCTCAGCTTCCACAAGCACCGCCTTTTGGTGTGTGGGTCCAGGGGCCTTGGTCAGATAAGGAGTGTTTACTGAGCGCTGACGCTGTGCTCAGAGTGGAGAGCACAGGTGCGAAGAGGGCGGCAGGCTTCCTGTAACAAGAAGCTTTCTGTCCCAAGGAGAAGACTGACACCGAGGGAACATTGACAGGACAGAGAACAGGATTCCCTGGAGACACATCAGGACATTGAAAAGAATGTGGCGTCACCAGGTAGAATATTAGAGGAAGGATTGTTTCAGAGATACCTGAAGCATGAGTGAGAGCGATGAGGCATTGTTTCTCCTTCCCACCTGGATGCCGGCCCCTGGAATTAGGGGAGCTTAATGAGACAGGAGACCACAGACAGGAACTCTTCACTCTGAATTTAACAGCAGTCTCCTTTGTATGCTAGTCATGTAGGATTCAGCCACTCTCAATGCAGAAACAATGAGAGGTGACCGAATTTGGACAATGGTTTTATTTTATGTATTTTTTGGCCCTTATTGAATTAAAATTATCAGATTTATTCTACACTCTGTGTAAGGTCACTGCCATAATCTTTAGTTCTTCTCAGAGTGAGGTCAATCTGTTTAACTACATCAGAGTCCTATGATGGGGTTCTTGAGGTGCAAATTTCTGCAACCCTCTCAGACAGACTGAGGCAGGGATCATTTGAGAATGACTACAGGGAAGGCCAGGTCGTCTGCATTTTTAAAGGGCACTCACTAATCTAGATGCTGCGTTTCAGAGCCCTGAATGAATGCAATGTCTATGTCGAGGCCAAATTTAACTCACTTTCGAATTTTAGTACAAAATTTGGTTTTGCTTTTATGTTAGAGCTTTACTTTTGTTTTGTTTTGTTTTACTAGTCCTGGGCCAAAGTGACATTGGTTGCTTCAGGATCCTTGCTTGTATTTCTCATGTTACCATACCGGAAAAAGACGCTAGAGGGCAGCATAAGGCCGCAAAACCTGCCGTACGGGAGGCGGGAGCGGGGGAAAAAAGCCTCAACAGGCTCCACTGGCGCTGGGAAGTGGACCCTGTTTTCGCCCAACTAAAATTCCACAGTTAGCCTTTAGGATAACGCATGCCTTTGTTTGTGGCTCTGTTTCATTATATAGACAGGAGTTTAGTGTGAAAGTGTGCAAGCTAGGGGCCGCTTATCCCATTCCCCAGCTTGACTGGGAAGAAGGTAGTCAGAAATAGGTTAAGAGCCTAATCTCTCTGAGACGAGGAATTCCACGCAGGTGACCTTGTTGAAATTGCCTTTCGTGACACTGCCGCGTTCTCAGGGGCTTGTGTGTCTCTTCCCGCTGATACAGTTTTGCTTTCATCTTTATTTCCCAGCTGTTTGCGCTGCATCCCCTCTGGCTTTTATGTACAAGCTGCAGCACGCAGTGGAAAGAGCAGCAGAAATTCGCTCTCTGCAATGATTGCCTAGCACAGTTGTACTTACTTTCACTGTGGGACTTCTGAGTCCTGGCCCCTTTAGAGAGAGAAAGGGTTGGTGTAACTCTTCCTGCTGTTCCTTCTCTTGTTCCTGTATTTGACAAAAGTGTATGTTTGTATGTGTATGTATATGGGAAGGAGCTCATATGCATTGATTCCCTACTAAACACTAAATAGATTTAAATGAGCGTATTTTATTTAATCCTTGAAACTACCCAGGGACTTGAATTGAGGTCAGTCTTGCTAATTCGTTAATCTAGCTCAAGAGCAAAGATGGGGGGAAGGATTGTCTTTGGCCCCCATCTTCCATGGGTCCCCTTCCTTAAGACATTATTAAGTGTATCCTTCAGCAAATTGAGGAAAATTTACTTTGCGAGAAAAAAGTGAAAGATTCCTAGGCACAGAGGATACAGTGCCCTCAGGTGGCCACTTAGCAAAATTACTTAAAAGTGAATAATTCCTTCATAGGCCACATCTAGGTCAGCCCAGGCAGAGCTTTGACCTTTGTTTTCTCTCTCATACCCCAATTCCTTGGCCCTACGGGTTTTGAGCGAGCTCTCCCTCTGTCCTACCATCTTGTCTCTTCCCTTCTTACCACCATGACTAGTGTGTGCTTGTTAACCTTCCTTGTATCCCTCCTTAAATCTTACCTTGAAAGCAAACACCTGCTGTTGTTTATCCTGCTTCCAAGCCACTAAGAGCTCCCCTAAGCAGAGACAACTGGACTAGGGCTGTCATTTCAAATAGACTCAATCTCTAAGCAGAGATTTGAGGATGAATAGCATTCTTGCTCTTTTTATCTTGATCTCACATCAGCCTCTGTTACTCAGCTACCTACCCTCTCCAGTCCTGAATAGACCACATATCCCACCTTTTTCTACCCTTCAGTGTTTTAGACAAATCATTGCTGCAATAAATCAGTGATTCAGATTCTATTCCAAAACCCTGATCATGTTTAAATATACCCAAGCTTTGCGTACTCAGCCGTGTAACATCTGGTAGCCTGCTTGCCTTGCCCAGATAATTTACTCAAATACGAAACTTTCAGAGAAGAGTCCGACTTTGAGCTTAGCCTTAAAGCAGGAGATGGCATTGAACATGTTGTCTGTCCTGTTGGTTAGGCTATCTTTGTTAGATTTTTTTTTCTTTCTTTTTGTTTTTCGGTGTGTAAGGGAAAGAGATTTACTCACATTACTTCAGTTAATGGGAGATTATTTTAAGGATCCATTAGGAAGTAAGAGAGACAAGACATCCTTTCAGCGCTGAACAACGAGACCACACAGAGAATAAAAACTTTGTTCTAATAGTCATACTGGGATCTCAAGAGCAGCCCTTCTACATGTTCCCTTGGATACAAATGCCCACTGCTCCCTAATTCAGGGCTGCACCACCGACCTCTCTCTGCTGTGTCTGCTCCCACTTAGATCATTCTTTCTCTCCTCTCAGAGACCGCTTCCTGGTCTCTCCTACTCTTGGCTTCTGCCTCATGGCTTCTACCTATTGCTTTTGCTCCTGTGTGCGTCTCCACTTCTGTCCACTCTCCTCTTCCTCTCACTTTCAGATTCCCCCCAAAACATGCTCTAACATGGTGAGTGGACTTGTCTAGAACACAACTGCATGGGCTTTTGCCCTGCTGCTTGTGGTCAGGCTCACTTCCTCAGACCGAGTAGCTGTAAACCCAGAGGTAGATTTGCATGGCATAAAACAGGAACTTAAAAGATGGTCTCTGGGAAGGAGGCTTTGGGCTTGGAAGGCTCTCGTAGCTTCCCAGAAGGAAGCAAGGTGATTTGCTTATTCAGAAGGGCCCTAAGGATCATGGCAGAAGGTGAAGAGGAGGGAATTAAGGGTTTTTTAAGCAGGTGAGTGGAGTTTATGGTGCGCTTGAGAATCATTCCTTTGGCTTCGGTGCAGAGGATGGGCTGAGGAAAGAAATTGCTCTGGAGGCAATTGTCATGGTACAGAACAGAGACAATCGGGCTCTGAGTACATAAAAGTAAGACTTGACATTTTTGTTACTCCGTTTCCCACATAAGAATTGAAAGACAATTAGAGATACGAAACTATTGTTTTTCTCCTGACGTCTCGATTGAATTCCCAGGCTTTGCAGAAATAAGCCTCAGTCTCCTCTGTTTACTATAATGCCTTTGTCACTTTGTTTTAATACTACTCCCTCCTGTCCGCCCCCCGCCGTTGAGACATCCTTTCCCTCCCAGGCCCAGCCGCCTTGGACCTGCTGTCTAACGTTTGGCTTGGAAGTTTTTCCTTCTCCTTCCATATAACCCTTGGACCAGCTTCCACGACTGCCACAGAGTTCTTCTTTATTCCCTACCAGTGAACTCTGTTTTCTTTCTTTTTTTTTAAAATTCCTTCACTCATTGTACTTGTTCTGGAATCTCTTCTACATTGGGTATAGTTTTACTATGCACAGTTTTTTTCAACTCCCACCAATTCTATTATTTAAAATTTCTCTTCCCACTCTTAGGATCCTGGGAACTTAGAGCTTGGAGGGATCTTGGAGACACTTTGATCTGAGCCTTTCCTTATACACATGAGAGACATGTGCTCAGGAGACTGTGCACAGCCAGCCAGATAGTCAGTGTTCTAGATCTGGCTGGTCTTCTGATGCCCAGTTTAACACTTTTCACAATAGACCAGGGACAGCAAGTTGCATTGCTCAGGTTCACCTCAGTTTTCTGCTAGTGACAGCCTGGAACACATGCTGAAAAGAAATGAGGCCTTCTGTGGACTCACTGAAGAAGCCAGTTCATATGGTCCACCATGAGCTCAAGATGGAATATGGTAGCACATGGGTCACCCGTTAGCTTTTTTTTTTTTTTTTTTTTTTGCGGGCCTCTCAGTGTCGTGGCCTCTCCCGTTGCGGAGCACAGGCTCCGGACGCGCAGGCTCAGCGGCCATGGCTCACGGGCCCAGCCGCTCCGCGGCATGTGGGATCCTCCCGGACCAGGGCACGAACCCGCATCCCCTGCATCGGCAGGCGGACTCTCAACCACTGCGCCACCAGGGAACCCCCCGTTAGCTTTTTATTCTGGTGCAACTTTAAGGACCTCAATCCTTCCCCTTTGCAGTTGCTCTGGGGAAGGTGTTATAGGGACTTAAGTGCTGATGCTTGTTCCTTCTCACCCTCGACCCTGGCTGAGCTCTGACAGCCACAGGGCTTGGCCTGTGTGCTTGGAATATCTGCAAGGATGTCCTCTTCCAGGAGAAATAGCTTCCCTCTCCTCCCACAGGAAAGTGTGTCCCCCTAGAAATCCGAATCCAGCGCTCACATGCCTTTTGGACAAGGGGCCCGTTTCCCATGTCCCAGTGGGACGGTGATGAGATGAGATGAGCTCTTAAAGCTGGTACCATGTGTGCTGTGGAGAACAGAGTGCCCGCATGTGCTCAGAGCTGGGTCCTTAAGGGCCAGGCAACTGCTCACAAGACCTCAGCCTCATCACCGCTTGTCCCTCTTCAGGGAACGCCAGGAGTGCAGCTGAGCTGTCTGCTTAGAGGCTGAGCTTCTCGGCCAAGAGCTCCCTGTGTCAGGGCCATCTGGGAAGGAAAGCTCGGTATCACCTCTCTCACTGAGGAAGGCCTTAAGTCTTCAGTTTTCATGGCTCTCAGACCTCCCTCTTTTTTTCTGAAGGGAGAAAAATACAAAGGTCTTTGGAGTACAAGAAGCATAAACCCATATAGACTAACTTAAATGAAAAAGGGGGAAGTGGGGCAGAGTAGAGCATTCAAGGAACCCAAGGGCAAGAAAGAGAAAATTTACAGCTGGAGCTCATGAGAGCCGTATCAGGAAAGCTGTCAGCAACAAGCCAGCATCTCATCCCCTCCTGGTCTCCATGGGGGCTCTGAGCTGCCTTCTCCTGGCTTCCCAGGGAGCCTTCCTTCTCCTCCCTCTCTGCACACTGGCTTTCTCTGCTTTCACCAGCGTTGGCAAACGTGGCCTCCCCAGACCTGGCCTTCCACCCCCGACCAATTCAAATACTCAGGAGAGACTGACTTGACTTTCGGAGGCCTAGGGCCAAATTCTTGGGGGAGTAAATTTGATTGGAACACACGTCCTACCTGTGACCAGGGTTGGGGGATAGGAGGCAGGGTCACACTGTAAAACTACGACTGCTCTGGATTTGTTTGAAGAGATATTTGGACGGTCTACTTGGGGTATAAGTGGGGCCATTAAGGGCTCCAAAAGGTGATCTTTAAGCTGCTATGAAAATTCAAGGGGATGCCTTTGGCTTGCTCTGGACCAGGGGCTTGGGATTGAGGCTACGGTCATCTAGGTGGCGGGAAACCGGACATTGCATGGCCCCGATGTGTTCAGATGGCTCAAATCATAAATGCTTGGGTGAACAAAATTATTCTGTGGGTGGAGACAGAGACTGTGTCCATCGGGGGTCAGAGGCGGCACACGGGATTCAAAAGCCAGAAGCAGAAGTCGGAGTCTCACTGGAATTCACAGGGACACAGGAGGAAGGAAACCAGATTTTCATCCTCTGTGGAACTGGAAAGATTCAAACCAGGCCCCTCTAGATCTACAAAGGACAGAGAGGCCCCAGCTGGCATCTGGATAATATTACAATTGATCGTTATAAATCTCAAAAGTAAGTATCACTAGTATATTCAGGCAGTTGTTTCATTGAGTTAGGGTTTCGTAATAATTCAGCTCCAGCCCTCTTACACCGTGACTCAGAGGACAGCTAGCTTCTCCCCCCGACCCTGAACAATTCGTCTAGAGCCATGGGTCAAAATCGGAATAGACTGGAAAATTGGGTGGCCCTAGTACAAAGTCACCCCTACTATTGTAGAGATGCTTCAAAGCCAGTTCTGCTAACTTTACTCATGTAGGAAAGCACATTTTTAATGCCACTGTGCTGCTGCTGGACCATGATCTTCATACACTGGAGGGTACTTCCGATGCTACTTCAGAACCCCATGAGGTCAATCAGGGTTTCTTGTTAATGCCACATTAATGTGGTTTTCTGTGTCTGCTCTTAAAAGGGCCCTTTCTTGGCCTTTGCAATTAATTATTCAGGTTTTTCTTAAGGATAATGCAAGAAGCCATATAGCATTATAATTAAGTTTGGGGTCAGACAGACTTGGGTGAAACAGCGTCTCTACCATTTATTTCTGTGTGTCCTTAGGCAAGGTCCATCATATCGTCTTCATCATCATCCGCTTTTCACTCAGCATTCGCTAAGAGACTTACATATATTATCCCCTTGTTCTTTGTGGCTAACTGATGAGGTTGCTGTACTTAGCCCCACGTTACAGATGATGAAGCTAAGGTGAGGCTTAGGAAGGTTAAACATGTCACCTAAACAGTAATGATAATAAAATCAAACGGTAATAATAATTATTTTAACCATTTCTGAGGGCTGATCACATCCCATGCACTCATAAATATTTTACTCATAAGATCTCATTTAATTCTCACAACTGTGCACAAGCTCAACCAGTGTATTCTTTAAAGCTCAGGTGTTTATAAGGAGGGTGGACTTGTAAGGCCCACCTGGGTATGACAGGGTTCGGCAATATTTAGGCCACTTTCCCATAACTGCCCTGGCACAGGACAGCCCAGCTGGCATTCCCGGGTTTCTTAGAGGTTGGTTATTAGCATTCCTAGCCACGCTGTACTAGGTTCTGTCCCCACCTCCACCCCCCAACTCCCCGCCCTGCTCCCCCTCAACACAAACACTGTTTGGATCTCCCACCACTGGTTTCACCTTGCAGTTCAGGGACTGTAAAAAGACTTCTTTAAGGTCCTGTACTAATGTACTGTATCTATAACCCAGCAATTCTGTATCCCTCAACCTCAAGAAACATAAAACAAGTTCTGCAGGAGACCTGAGAGCCTTCCCACTAGGCTTGGGGCTAGAATGTAGTCCTCCTTTATCGGGCAGTAGTGCAAATTTATCCCCCCGTAGGACTTACCTCAGAAAATACTCTTGGGCATCTTTCTTTCCAGTTTTGGACCCCTTTGCTGATGATGATGTTCTTGATATAACTGAGGGTTTCAAGGACGGAGAACCAGTATTTTATCATCTCCTTTGTAAATTTTGCATCTATCTCAGTATCTGCCTCAGACTCGCATTATCATATATCTATTATGTTGACACTTCAGTCAGAACCTCCATTTTGAAGCTGTATTTTACAAGTATGATCTCTTAATCTTTACAACAATTAGATGAGTGAGACATTAGTGCTTCCATATTACAGATGAGAAAATGGAGACTTAGACTAAGTGAATTGCCCAGAAATAGAATTTGAACACAGGTCCATAGAAATATTTAAATACTACTATATATATTTCCCAATGTATTAGAAGGGATTCCTTCTGGATATCTAGAGTGAAAGATAGTACTTATATTAATTTTAGGGAAAAATGTCATGTAATAAAAGAAATTATTTCCTCCTTTGTATAAAACATAGTTCTTCAAACTTCTACATTCCTACCTGTGTAATGCTGCAAATGTCACTTCTGGTAATTACAAAATAACTGGGTATTTCTCCTTTCACTTTCCACTTGCTCTCCCCATCCATTTGCCTTGTATAGAACCTATATATTGGTTCTGTTTCCTTAGCCCCTAAAGTCTTCGTCAAACACAACAGCCAACAATTTTAATTGCTGTGTGTCCTTAATATTCTATAGAACATTTGCATTTATAGATGCTTAAAGCAGGCCCAGGCAAATATAGTCCTTGGTTGGATGATTGGAGATTGGCCTGTCAATCCATCATCAGCTTGTTCCAGTAGGTTATTTGCTAGTCCGTTCAACTGTTAAGCCCTCCATTTTCCTAGCCTTTAGGGAAAGTTCCCCACACCTTCTCGACCCACTTTTTGATTACTGCTGTTAACTATTTGCATTTCTCCTTAAGAATAATTTAAGTATTGGAAGAACAAAGTATTTGGAGACATGCCCTAGGGAATTTTATATACTATTCCAGTGGGATTTGATGACCTGATTGAGACTCTTCCATCCTTTCAGCACAGAAGCAATTTGTTCTTTGAAAAAAATACAGAAGAGTTCAGGTACTTAAGAAAAATGTGAGTTTTATTTGACTCTCTCAAGCTCATCATATTTTAAGAAGCTTTTTGGCAATGTCTGTAAAGCTTTTTTGTGCGCTTTGTATCACTTTGTCCTTTCAGGCTCTCCAGAAAACCCTGGTGGCTTTCCCCTCTTTTCTTCTGTATATCTAAGTGGAGAGCAGGTGACATTTTTGACCTGCATTAAACAGGCCATTATGATGGAGAAGAGCTGTTCTTTTATACTTTTTGTACACCACTAGATCTTCCCCACCCAAAATAAATGTACATTTATTTTGAAATAGGAAAAGAAAATTTCTTTGAAATAAGAAAAGTTATTTTGAAAAAGAAAGCCAAGTTGTTATACTGAGCTCCTCAAAATTTCAGGAAAGATAACAGGTTTGAATAGGTCCTCTTACAGGTCCCCTAGTCATAAGTCTCTATTAATTTACAGAACAGTCATTTCTAAACGCCTCTACCCATTCTGTGCCTGTCACTGAGAAGGTTTTTAGTAAAACTAGGAGGCAGTGTAGTACAGTGGGAAAAGAGGTCACCTGGAACTGGAGGCTGGGGTGCCAGTGTTATTCTCCTGGGACTGGTTGCATTACCTTGGGCAGGTCACTTACCTTTCCAGAAGGGTAATTTGCTCACCTGTCAGGTAGGGATAATAACAACTTCCTGCCTATTGTGAAGAGTTGGTATGAGAATCAAATGGAACGAGAGATGGCAAAGCACCATTTAAACTGAGGTGCTGTGCACATGTCAGGTGGAACAGTATTTGTGAGGTAGGGAAGCTCTGCAGACCGTATGCAGTCCCAGAGAACAACCCCCAGAGAGTGGAAAATGAAACGTGAAATGGTGACAGGGTGGATGCTGCTAAAGTATGTCTACAGTATCTAAACTGGCTGTCACTTGGGTGGGGAAAATGGAAAAGTAATGAAAATATTTGAACCCTGTTTTTACCAAAAGGTAAATTTACCAAGCATGAGACAAAGTTAGCTTGGCATGAACTGATATGCCCGAACTCACACCCCAACTGCCACAGTGTCACTGACCTAGCGTGGTTATAAAGAAGATGGATTACCACACACCCCTACATAGCAATTTCACCTTATTATTTCCCACCAGCTTTGCCTTACAGTCTGTTGGCCAAATACACAGCATCTGTCTTCATGCTAAGTTTTACAATCATACTTTTCAAAAATTCTCCTTCTTTGGGCAATTTTATTTCAAAAATATCAGCTAGAAACAGAAATTTCAGAATGTTGAAAGCATTTTCTGTCCTGTCCATAACTATAATGTCAATATTAACTCTTAAAGCCTTACTACAGGGAAACATTAAGGTCTGAACTCCAGTTTTCTTGGTGCCCGCCCACCTGTTCACACACAGGTATTAGGCTGGGTTACAGATGAATGCAGGTGTCTTACTTATCTCTCTGTGGGAGGCAACTGAAAAGTGGCTTCCATATCTAAAAATCAAATTTGGAAGTCATAAGAGTTCTACCGGCTCATTGGAATTTAGATACCTCGCGTTTATGACTATAGAAGCAAATTGGCTTTATTTTCATGAGATTACTCAGTGAGCGTGCAGATACGTCCCACATCGTCCTGGGAATCTGTGTTATTTGGCTTGGACTCTGTGAACATTTATTACCATTACTTTTCTCCACTGGCCGAGTTACTCCAAAACATTCCTGTATTTTGTAGCAGTGGAGCTGTACAAATTGGCCACTCACCACCTGGATTATACAGTGTGTAAACTAGTGCAGATTAAGTGAAAATTATCATGGATTCAGGAGACCTGGGCTTGGAACCGGACCCTGCCATTTTTCTGGTGTTGTAGCACTGAACCATAGTGTCTTTGTCTGGGACACGTGTCCATGATAACCTTTATTCTTTCTGTAGCTCATCGGGTGAAAACCAAATGACAATACCTATGTGCAAGTGCTCAGTAAAGTTTAGGGCACTACACCAATGTCAGTTATTGTTATCAGAGCTGTCTTTTCTGGTTTTGACCATGGCAAAGCTTGCACTGATCATGAAGGACTCAAAGCAGTGATGAGGCTCTCTCTTACTCGGTCCGGGCTCTGTACATTTAAATTCAGTTGTCTCAGTGATTTTTGTGAAATTCAGTGCCTTTGTAGTGAAAACAACATACAAACTGTTGGATATGGGAGCCTGCTGTGGAATCAGGGATACCTGTGGCTGGCAAGGACCTGAGAGCTAGAAGCAGGAGACCAGAGGGAATCTAATACCAGGAATCCTGGAGTGGCAGTCCACAGGCTAGATGGAGAGAGACATCTGCAAACCCACAGGAAGTGCACATAGGGATTAACAGATGTACCAGGGCAAAGCATCAGGGGTCCACGCAGTTAGCTTGGCTCTGTTCTATGACCACAAACAATAAATCCCCACCTCTGTGTAATGATAACAGTGTAACAAAGTAGAAGCATCTGGAGAAATAGTGTAAAGTGTCCATAGTGGGGAGTGTGCCTAGGGAGGCCATATGAGTCACGTTATATTTGTATATGGGGCAACACAGAGAATGACAGAATGGCCAGAGATAGAATGAGGTAGAGGTGGATAGGCTGAAATGTAATTTCCCACAAAGATTTTGGCATTTATTTTAACTGCTGAAGAGACTCAGGAATAGGTTCTCATCACCACACATTGATACCCTAAACTATTTCTGTACCTCTATCTTTGTCTGCCTCTCTCTGCAAATGAATTCAACACATGTTGGTTAAAATTGTTCCTGAATTACACTGTCAGAATGGAAAAAAATGTCACTGCATTGAACCTTCTTAATGAGCTGGGTGGCTTCAAGAAAGCGGTCAGTAGAAGAAAAATTCCCCACAATTAACTTCATTCATTATTTCTCAGGTGTAGGGAACCAGGGAACCTTCACTATGTCCTTATTGTTCAAATGATTATTTATTGAATGAAAACTGCTAATTCATCCATTCATTCAATGAGTCAGCAAATAATTAGTGAGTGCTAAGTAAAAATGAGACTAAAAAGGTGCTTCACTTATGATGCTTTCTTCAAGGAATTTATAAAATAATGGGAAGGCAAGATATCCACACAGAGAACTGGGAAGGAAATGCTAATTGTCAGAAAAGAGGTTCAAAATATTACGGGGATTCAAAGATCATACTTGCGTATGACTGAGAAAACACATTAACAAGGTGGAATTTGAGTTGAGACCCCGAAATTGCATCAGGCTTTCAAATGGAACATTGGAAGGGGAAAGACACTCATGATGGAAGTAATGTACTGTGAAAAGTGATGGAACAATAACAGTGCAGTATTGGAGAAATGGTGAAAAATACAGTTTGACTAAAGATTAAAATATAGGTAGAGGATTGATGTTAGCCTAATTCTCTCCCTGGCAAAAATTGTTGGGGAGACATTGTTCAAAGTTTAGAAAAAGTTACTGAGGGAGGATATCTCAAAATCTTGACCACCCTGAGCCTCACACTTTATTTAGAAACCTGCGGGATGTATTAAAGAAATCAGAACACAGTATGGGCACGATGGATATGGTATTAATGAGGAGGATGGATAGAGGCAGGGACACCAGGTAATGGGTTACTGCATAAAAGGTGTACGTGGGGAAAGGAAGATAAGAACTGGAAAAGGAAAGGAAAGTGGAGGCACAGACGTCAGAAGTATTGGCCAAGTTGAGTCATCCACATCAAAGTTCTCAGCAATAATTTGAATGTAAGGTATAAGAAATAGAATGGAGTTAAAAAGTGATATTGAAATTAATTTCAGTTTGGGTAATAGGGAGACTAGAAATGTGATTGCTATAAAACAGGGAAGTCTAGAATTAATTTCCCAGTGTGGGGAGGGGGGAAAGATGATGGTTTGTTTTTAGGCTGAACTTAGAAAACCAGGATAGGACTAAAGATAAGGATTTGCAGGTATTTCCTAGAAGTAAGAACAGGTTATTCTAGGATTAAACCCTTCATGCACCAAGGAAGACTAAGGTGTAGAGAATTTAGACAGTATCTAATAAATCAAACTGATGACCACTGAATTTCTAAAATTAACCTGATTTTTCATAGAGATCTATGGAGGGCACAGGTCTAGCGTTTCAGAGCAAAACATCCACCTGAATTGCCAACTTTGACTTCAATAATGACTACTTGGTGTGCCCTGAACTTAGATGTGGTTTCGGATAGTGTTTGTTGTTCAATCCAAACTGATCATTGTTATGAACGTATTCATTTATCTACTCTTAGGTTCAAATGTGTTAGAGAAATATTGACAATTTCCCATGCTTTTGCTTCTAGTAATGTAACATCACTTATTTAAGCAATCACAGGAAACAGTAACGTTGGCTTTCTACCCAGAAAAAACATGAAGTAAATAAGTTTGTGCTTGTTCTCCAGGGACTAGAGATGATTTTTTTCTTCTATCTAACAGGGCACACCTGTTATAAAAAGAGGATTACATTTAATTTGCCTCCCAAAGAAAGCCTGCATTAACTTATATGGTCAAGATCCAACCTGCCGATGTTCATTTGTGGATGTGTGACAAAAGATTAAAATTAAAGATAAAGATACAAATCGAGGCGGAGGCAGATTTTGATTGTTCTCTGATGTAAGGAAGGGCATCTTTCCTGCAGAATAACTCTGAGAAACTAGCCCAGCCTGATTGTACTTTTTCTACCAGCCAATCACAACAAGAATTGAGAGGAATGCTAGCGAAGTCTCCCAATTTGCTGTCCAAAGTCAAATCCTCTGAGCAGAGCCTCCAGAATTGTACTTTCTCCAGTCTGGCCAGTAGGAAAGTCAGACAGTGTGTATTGCTCCAGCCTTTTTTTTTTTTTTTTTTTTCAAATGCCACTTATAAGAGATTGTGGGAGCCTCCTTAAGTTTCCCTAGAGTTTTAGCTATCCAAATCTACAAAGCAGTTGTCCTTTTTATATATGCTCTTTTTAATTAAAATGAAACTGAGATGTTTAAGAGGCACTAAAAAATACATATGGATAAACAGGAAAGCTGAGTCAAAGAACTAATTATACCTTGACGCTGGCATTCTGCTGCTGTAGAGCTCAGAGTCCTTGCTCTAACTGCCTCATGCTCCCTGTTTTAAGAGAAGAGAAAACCTCCTACACCACTTCATTTTTCTGCTTTTGGTTGATGGCTCCCAAGCCAGGCCTTCCAGCCCCAGCATCCCTAAGCCCCCAGTTCATATCATCCCTGTAGGACACTCCTACTCAAATTACACATGTTTAATGTTAAATGCAGTTTCATCTCTTGTCTCCAAATTATTACTGTTTATTATTACTGTTAATTATTATTATTATTACTGTTAATTATTACTGTTTCAAATTCCCTCATCTCCTAGCCTGCATGGCTTTTATTTTTGGACTTCTCATTGCCTTTAAAAAAAATAATAATAACAGTAGTCACAAATTCTATCGTGTTACTCAAGGCTTTCCTTTGACTTTTTTTATCCAACATTATTTACCATGGCCCCTTTGATAATTCTTCTTTTCCAGCCCATCCCAGCCTTTTGTGCTCTTTTTTGAATGCTGTATTAATTTTGTCTTCTTGGTACATTTGTGCTGTTCCCCATGTTTGGCACCTTCATTTATGTCATTACAAAGTAATGTATCCTATACTTTCTTTTGGTCTAAACTCGTTCATGATACTTCAGCTTACAACTGATGTCCATAAAATCCTTTTATTTCTCTGATTTTATAAGGCGCATTTAGCCTGAACCTTACAACCAGTCCCTCGGGCTTCACAGAATTCTTGTGTCTCAGTCTGTTTATATCAAAATAGAAGATATTTATCAAGCGATTGTTCTATTTATGTTACCAGATTCAATGCTGCTGGGATTCAAACTGAGTATGTCAAAGAAAGCTCTCGAGCTGCTTATTGTATAGTGCAGGGCACACTTCAAGTACACAAATGCATCTAAAGTAAGTCAAAGAAAATAAGACTTGTACGTTTGGCATCTTGTCGCTCTAATTACACTAGAAACACGGGGACAACCTGTACTTCTCATTCTTTTGTAGCCAATTATAACTAAGAAGCTTGTGTGCTATTCCCTACTCATTACTGCCCAACTGCTGGGAAATGGATACTTGTGATACCATCTCAGATCATTCCACAGATGACATTCTTGAGAGGGGGGCTGTTACACACACACACACACACACACACACACACACACTCCACACTAGTGACAAAGATAAGGGTTTCTTGATATTTTTTTTAAAAGCCCACTCCCCAAATGTTTGAGATTATCTGGCTCTGTACATGTTCTTTGCACCTTCTTCTGCCACGGCTCCATCATTTCCTTGTCAGTTGCATACATGGCCTACTTAAATAATATGAATAAAAGTCAACCACTCATAGCTTGAAGGAAGGCTTCAAGTCCATAGGAAACTGACTGTTACTGGATGTCCATCCTGGCTCTCGTTCATACACTGGGTCATTAAAAAGCCTAGCTTCCTTGCCATGCACAGGGTTTTGCCTGCAAGATCCCATTAGTGCTAATGGGTCATTTTCCTTCCATCACCCCACGGATGAAAAGGAGAAGGTGCATCTTTGATGAAGTGCTAATGTTACACAGGGCTCAGGCCACTTAAATGTTTCCTTTGTTCTCTTCCTATGGCAATCCTGTGGGAGACTTAAGACCACTCTCTGCTATATGAAGAGTTTATAAAGACGGTATTAAGTTGTGGTGCTAAGTGCAGCAGCTTCAGTAATGAAAATAAGAATGAGTCCCTTGCTTATAAAGCCAAACTCATCCACCTTGGTACGTCTGAGGCTTATATCCTGCACGGCTTGAATCAATATTTTCTGCTCTTTAACAACACAAGGGAAAGATTACGACATTTCCTCAATAAGCTTTAAAAACTGATTTGGGCAAGTAAGTGTGCTGATAGGAAAAAAAGTAGGAAGTAGCAGGAAATGGGGAAAGGAAGTAAGTGCATTTTAGGATTAGCTCTCTCCCTATGTGCTGCCTTACCATTCTTCTCTCTTTTCTGATTCTTATCTACTGTGACTTCAATCCATCCGTTGACTGACAATATTTATTGATTGCCTACTGTGCTTGTAGTCCAGTACTAGGCACTGTGGGAGAATCTAAGACACAGACACAATCTCTATCCTCCAGGAGGTTACAATCAGAAGGAGGAAGATTGGTTGTCACATATATAGCATCCCATACGTAACTTTGAGTATTAAGTTCTACATCTGAAAAACCCGAAGCAGGGACGAGAATTCTTAATTCAACTCCCACTGTTCTCTAATACTACATTCATTAGGCCCAGAGGAAAGCTGACATTTCCTAACAAATTTAGTTCAGCAAATGAATGCAGGGAGCACTTCCTTGCATTGCTATTTGATATGTAATAGCAGAAAGTTCAGCCCACAATCTCAGACGAGCAAGAAAGGTCACTTTCTCTACTTTCCTATAACTCACCTTGGTTTCTGTTTTGAGGTCTGATTCTTTGTTAGTGAAACTGTAATCTCAGGCAGTTTCAGTTCCCTTATTTCCTTGGGATTATGTCTAGATGATTTGGGGGTGGGGGGCTTCCATTGTACCAGTATCTGGGGAGGTAGAGAGATTGCACAGGAGTTGGTCTCAAATATTCTATATTAATTGCTTAGGTGCCTGCTGAATTGCTACCCAGCATCTTCTTTCTTGTGTGCATGACCTCCTCAGGCCAGGTTTTTTCTGCTTGCTCCTGTTCTGCTCTGGGAATTGTTCTGTTGCTGCCACACCACAAGGGGATATGAAAAGTTCTGTCAGGCTAAGAAAGCTCCCAGCATGTCTGAATCTACTATGCATCTATTTCTTCTCAAGGATATCACTGCTGCGTCTGGGTTCTCTTGAGGAAATGCACACAGATCAATATTACTTTCCTCAACCTACATGAGGTTTTGGCATCCACCAGGGCTCAGGCCTCAAGTCAGATCACTATGTCCTCTACTGGGCAACGACTATATTCAAACTTCTTCTCCTCCAACTTTCTCTCCTGCTTGCCCACATGAGGGGCAGGAAAGCTTTACTCTTCTCATGTAATTGCCTGTATATTCTGTCTGTTTCACTCCTCTAAGAGTCTTGAATTTTAAGGATCAAATACATAAAGATAACTTTATATCTTTGGTCTCTGAGGCAAATAAAACACAATCACTTGAAATTTAAGTGAGAGAAAAGACTAAGGAGAGAAAGGAAATATGGAAGGGAAAAATCAAATGTTTCAAAAATAGTATCCTATTTCAGATCAAAAACATGCTTTCCTTTAATATTACGAATGATGGTTAATAGTCAACAGATGTTTCCTTTTATTTAAAAGGTGAGGGAAGTAGGCATATCCAGTACCTTCAGTACAAACTATGCAGGATCAGTGGCATCCTAGTGTAATACTTAGAGCTCTAGTTAGTAGGTCAGGGACCTAAGTTCTCAGTTTTGTTTTTTGTTGTTTTGTTTTGTTTCTTTTTTTGCGGTACGCGGGCCTCTCACTGTTGTGGCCTCTCCCGTTGCGGAGCACAGGCTCCGGACGCGGAGGCTCAGCGGCCATGGCTCACGGGCCCAGCCGCTCTGTGGCATGTGGGATCTTCCCGGACCGGGGCACGAACCTGTGTCCCCTGCATCGGCAGGCGGACTCTCAACCACTGCGCCACCAGGAAGCCCAGTTCTCAGTTTTTATGGCTAAATGACTTTAAGCAACCTCAGTTTTCTTATCAGTACAATCAGGAGTGTTCTGTGTGTTGCTTGATTTTTACCCTACTTACCAGGTTAGCCTATTACTGTTTTATGGATGGTGGCAGAAGACACAAGCTTTCTGGGTCAGACACCAAGCACTTTATTACTCGTGATTTAACAAACAGTGTGAGCATCAGCATGTGTATCAGTTCTCCTCCCTCCCAAGTCCCATGAAAACAATACAAAGGGGCCCAGAGAACATTAGGAATACAGGAGTTTTGTGTTACAGTGGGAGAAGGTATCAGGTAACATGAAAGTTAAAGAAAATGGTTAACGTGAGAGCGAAAATCCAAATGACAATGCAAAGTCAGAGGAGTAAGTAGCTAAATAGAATATGTTACCAGGACTTGTAAACAGGAGTAGGATATTATGGAAATTTGGGGTCACCCTCCTTACGTTCTGCATTGATTGTTTACTAGAGTCAGTTAATTACATCTACTCAGTGCTATACAGATATGATGAATAATCTTTAATAGAAAAGAAACAGAATCAAACTTGGATCGCAGTCTTTTTTTTAAGTAGTTGTCCATAAAGTTGGGAAATCTTAAACGTAGAGACATGAAGATGACAAGCAGAGCAAAGTGTCCCACTAGAAACTGTAATAAAATTGGGAAAAATTAATTGATAACTTGTCAGTAGATCCCAGAACACCATAAAGAATTCAGAGTGGTATGCCTTTACCTAAAAGATGAAATACTTGAAAAGGGATGGAATATTCATGTATATATAGTCTACTATGGGAGTGAGTTAGTGAATAAGTTAGGTTCAAGCATACTAGAAAAGGCAATTTTAGACATTAGACATTTAGAATTCATTGAGCTTCTAGTTCACAGAAAGGCCTAGAACTCTCTAAGCAGAATGTAGATTTGATAATAATAACACCTGCTAACATCTACTACATATTTTCATTCTGATAGATTCTTTCCATTATTTTATTTCATTTAATCCTCACACAACACTATGGAATAGGTTTTAGAAATGAGATTACTAATGATCAGAGAAAGTAAAAAAAAAAAAAAAAAGCTCAAAGCCATAGAGTCGGTAAATAACTTGACTTGGATTTTATTGGGTTGGCCAAAAAATTCTTTTGGATTCTTCCATAACATCTTATGGAAAAACGTGAACGAACTTTTTGGCCAACCCAATAATTCAGGGACCACTTCATGGTACATGTTCCTTCCATTTGGCCACACTGTATCGAACTCACTTAAGTTCTCTGTGGAAGTAGCTTCTAGAAATTTCTTCCAGTGCTGATGTATTATTGAAACACCTCTATTGTTTTGTACTTTTTTTTTTTACATCTTTATTGGACTATAATTGCTTTACAATGGTGTGTTAGTTTCTGCTTTATAACAAACTTAATCAGTTATACATATACATATGTTCCCATATCTCTTCCCTCTTGCGTCTCCCTCCCTCCCACCCTCCCTATCCCACCCCTCCAGGCTGTCTCAGAGCACCGAGCTGATATCCCTGTGCTATGCGGCTGCTTCCAACTAGCTATCTACCTTACGTTTGGTAGTGTATATGTGTTCATGCCTCTCTCTTGCTTTGTCACAGCTCACCCTTCCCCCTCCCCATATCCTCAAGTCCGTTCTCCAGTAGGTCTGTGTCTTTATTCCTGTCTTACCCCTAGGTTCTTCATGACATTCTTTTTTCTTAAATTCCATATATATGTGTTAGCATACGGTATTTGTCTTTCTCTTTCTGACTTCACTCTGTATGACAGACTCTAGGTCTATCCACCTCATTACAAATAGCTCAATTTCGTTTCTTTTTATGGCTGAGTAATATTCCATTGCACATCTTCTTTATCCATTCATCAGATGATGGGCACTTAGGTTGTTTCCATCTCCGGGCTATTGTACTTAGAGCTGCAATGAACATTTTGGTACATGACTCTTTTTGAATTATGGTTTTCTCAGGGTATATGCCCAGTAGTGGGATTGCTGGGTCATATGGTAGTTCTATTTGTAGTTTTTTAAGGAACCTCCATACTGTTCTCCATAGTGGCTGAACCAATTCACATTCCCACCAGCAGTGCAAGAGTGTTCCCTTTTCTCCACACCCTCTCCAGCATTTATTGTTTCTAGATTTTTTGATAATGGCCATTCTGACTGGTGTGAGATGATATCTCATTGTAGTTTTGATTTGCATTTCTCTAATGATTAATGATGTTGAGCATTCTTTCATGTGTTTGTTGGCAGTCTGTATATCTTTTTTGGAGAAATGTCTATTTAGGTCTTCTGCCCATTTTTGGATTGGGTTGTTTTTTTTTTTTGTTATTGAGCTGCATGAGCTGCTTGTAAATTTTGGAGATTAATCCTTTGTCAGTTGCTTCATTTGCAAATATTTTCTCCCATTCTGAGGGTTGTCTTTTGGTCTTGTTTATGGTTTCCTTTGCTGTGCAAAAGCTTTGAAGTTTCATTCGGTCCCATTTGTTTATTTTTGTTTTTATTTCCATTTTTCTAGGAGGTGGGTCAAAAAGGATCTTGCTGTGATTTATGTCATAGAGTGTTCTGCCTATGTTTTCCTCTAAGAGTTTGATAGTTTCTGGCCTTACATTTCGGTCTTTAATCCATTTTGAGCTTATTTTTGTGTATGGTGTTAGGGAGTGATCTAATCTCACACTTTTACATGTACCTGTCCAGTTTTCCCAGCACTGCTTATTGAAGAGGCTGTCCTTTCTCCACTGTACATTCCTGCCTCCTTTATCAAAGATAAGGTGACCATATGTGCGTGGGTTTATCTCTGGGCTTTCTATCCTGTTCCATTGATCTATATTTCTGTTTTTGTGCCAGTACCACACTGTCTTGATTACTGTAGCTTTGTAGTATAGTCTGAAGTCAGGAAGGCTGATTCCTCCAGCTCCATTTTTCGTTCTCAAGATTGCTTTGGCTATTCGGGGTCTTTTGTGTTTCCATACAAATTGTGAAAGTTTTTGTTCTAGTTCTGTGAAAAATGCCAGTGGTAGTTTGATAGGGATTCCATTGAATCTGTAGATTGCTTTAGGTAGTAGAGTCATTTTCACAATGTTGATTCTTCCAATCCAAGAACATGGTATATCTCTCCATCTATTTGTATCATCTTTAATTTCTTTCATCAGTGTCTTAATAATTTTCTGCATACAGGTCTTTTGTCTCCTTAGGTAGGTTTATTCCTAGATATTTTATTCTTTTTGTTGCAATGGTAAATGGGAGTGTTTTCTTGATTTCACTTTCAGATTTTTCATCATTAGTGTATAGGAATGCCAGAGATTTCTGTGCATTAATTTTGTATCCTGCTACTTTACCACATTCATTGATTAGCTCTAGTAGTTTTCTGGTAGCATCTTTAGGATTCTCTATGTATACTATCATGTCATCTGCAAACAATGACAGCTTTACTTCTTCTTTTCCGATTTGGATTCCTTTTATTTCCTTTTCTTCTCTGATCGCTGTGGCTAAAACTTCCAAAACTATGTTGAATAAGAATGGTGAGAGTGGGCAACCTTGTCTTGTTCCTGATCTTAGTGGAAATGCTTTCAGGTTTTCACCATTGAGGACGAAGTTGGCTGTGGGTTTGTCATATATTGCCTTTATTATGTTGAGGAAAGTTCCCTCTATTCCTACTTTCTGCAGGGTTTTTTTCATAAATGGGTGTTGAATTTTGTCGAAAGCTTTCTCTGCATCTATTGAGATGATCATATGGTTTTTCTCCTTCAATTTGTTAATATGGTTTATCACATTGATAGATTTGCGTATATTGAAGAATCCTTGCATTCCTGGAATAAACCCCACTTGATCATGGTGTATGATCCTTTTAATGTGCTGTTGCATTCTGTTTGCTAGTATTTTGTTGAGGATTTTTGCATCTATGTTTATCAGTGATATTGGCCTGTAGTTTTCTTTCTTTGTGACATCCTTGTCTGGTTTTGGTATCAGGGTGATGGTGGCCTCGTAGAATGAGTTTGGGAGTGTTCCTCCCTCTGCTATATTTTTGAAGAGTTTCAGAAGGATATGTGTTAGCTCTTCTCTAAATGTTTGATAGAATTCGCCTTTGAAGCCATCTGGTCCTGGGCTTTTGTTTGTTGGAAGATTTTTAATCACAGTTTCAATTTCAGTGCTTGTGATTGGTCTGTTCATATTTTCTATTTCTTCCTGATTCAGTCTTGGCAGGTTGTGCATTTCTAATAATTTGTCCATTTCTTCCAGGTTGTTCATTTTGTTGGCATAGAGTTGCTTGTAGTAATCTCTCATGATCTTTTGTATTTCTGCAGTGTCAGTTGTTACTTCTCCTTTTTCATTTCTAATTCTATTGATTTGAGTCTTCTCCCTTTTTTTCTTGATGAGTCTGACTAAGAGTTTATCAATTTTGTTTATCTTCTCAAAAAACCAGCTTTTAATTTTATTGATCTTTGCTATTGTTTCCTCTTTTCTTTTTCATTTATTTCTGATATGATTTTTATGATTTCTTTCCTTCTGCTAACTTTGGGGTTTTTTTGTTCTTCTTTCTCTAATTGCTTGAGGTGCAAGGTTAGGTTGTTTATTTGAGATGTTTCCTGTTTCTTAACGTAGGATTGTACTGCTATAAACTTCCCTCTTAGAACTGCTTTTGCTGTATCCCATAGATTTTGGGTCGTCGTGTCTCCATTGTCATTTGTTTCTAGGTATTTTTTTATTTCCTCTTTGATTTCTTCAGTGATCACTTCGTTATAAGTAGTGTATTGTTTAGCCTCCATGTGTTTGTATTTTTTACAGATTTTTTCCTGTAATTGATATCTAGTCTCATAGCGTTTTGGTCGGAAAAGATACTTGATACAATTTCAATTTTCTTAAATTTACGAAGGCTTGATATGTGACCCAAGGTATGATCTATCCTGGAGAATGTTCCATGAGCACTTGGGAAAAATATGTATTCTGTTGTTTTTGGATGGAATGTCCTATAAATATCAATTGAGTCCATCTTGTTTAATGTATCATTTAAAGCTTGTGTCTCCTTATTTATTTTCATTTTGGATGATCTGTCCATTGGTGAAAGTGGGGTGTTAAAGTCCCCTACTATGAATATGTTACTGTCGATTTCCCCTTTTATGGCTGTTAGTATTTGCCTTATGTATTGAGGTGCTCCTATGTTGGGTGCATACATATTTGCAATTGTTACATCTTCTTGGATCGATTCCTTGATCATTATGTAGTGTCCTTCTTTGTCTCTTCTAATAGTCTTTATTTTAAGGTCTATTTTGTCTGATATGAGAATTGCTACTCCAGCTTTCTTTTGGTTTCCATTTGCATGAAATAACTTTTTTCATCTCCTCACTTTCAGTCTGTATGTGTCTCTAGGTCTGAAGTGGGTCTCTTGCAGACAGCAAATATATGGGTCTTGTTTTTGTATCCATTCAGCCAATCTGTGTCTTTTGGTGGGAGCATTTAGTCCATTTGCATTTAAGGTAATTATCGATATGTATGTTCCTATTCCCATTTTCTAAATTGTTTTGGGTTCGTTATTGTAGGTCTTTTCCTTCCCTTGTGTTTCTTGACTAGAGAAGTTCCTTTAGCAGTTGTTGTAAAGCTGGTTTTGTGGTGCTGAACTCTCTCAGCTTTTGCTTGTCTAAAGGTTTTAATTTCTCCATCAAATGTGAATGAGATCCTTGCTGAGTAGAGTAATTTTGGTTGCAGGTTTTTCTCCTTCATCACTTTAAATATGTCCTGCCAGTCCCTTCTGGTTTGCAGAGTTTCTGCTGAAAGATCCGCTGTTAACCTTATGGTGATTCTCTTGTGTGTTATTTGTTGTTTTCCCCTTGCTGCTTTTAATATATTTTCTTTGTATTTAATTTTTGACAGTTTGATTAATATGTGTCTTGGCGTATTTCTCCTTGGATTTATCCTGTATGGCGCTCTCTGTGCTTCCTGGACTTGATTAACTATTTCCTTTCCCATATTAGGGAAGTTTTCAACTATAATCTCTGCAAATATTTTCTCAGTCCCTTTCTTTTTCTCTTCTTCTTCTGGAACCCCTATAATTCAAATGTTGGTGCATTTGATGTTGTCCCAGAGTTCTCTGAGACTGTTCTCAGTTCTTTTTTTTCTTTATTCTGCTCTTCAGTAGTTATTTCCACTATTTTATCTTCCAGGTCACTTATCTGTTCTTCTGCCTCAGTTATTGTGCTATTGATCCCATCTAGAGTATTTTTAATTTCATTTATTGTGTTGTTCATCGTTGTTTGTTTCATCTTTAGTTCTTCTGTGTCCTTGTTAAATGTTTCTTGCATTTTGTGTATTATATTTCCAAGATTTTGGATCATTTTTATTATCATTATTCTGAATTTTTTTTCAGGTAGACTGCCTATTTCCTCTTCATTTGTTAGGTCTGGTGGGTTTTTATCTTGCTCCTTCATCTGCTGTGTGTTTTTCTGTCTTCTCATTTTGCTTATCTTACTGTGTTTGGGGTCTCCTTTTTGCAGGCTGCAGGTTCGTAGTTCCCGTTGTTTTTGGTGTCTCTCCCCAGTGGCTAAGGTTGGTTCAGTGGGTTGTGTAGGCTTCCTGGTAGAGGGGACTAGTGCCTGTGTTCTGGTGGATGAGGCTGGATCTTGTCTTTCTGGTGGGCAGGTCCACGTCTGGTGGTGTGTTTTGGGGTGTCTGTGGACTTATTATGATTTTAGGTAGCCTCTCTGCTAATGGGTGGGGTTGTGTTCCTTCTTGCTAGTTGTTTTGCATAGGATGTCCAGCACTGTAGCTTGCTGGTCGTTGAGTGAAGCTGGGTGCTGGTGTTGAGATGGAGATCTCTGGGAGATTTTCGCCGTTTGATATTATGTGGAGCTGGGAGGTCTCTTGTGGACAAGTGTCCTGAAGTTGGCTCTCCCTCCTCAGAGGCACAGCACTGACTCCTGGCTGTAGCACCAAGAGCCATTCATCCACACGGCTCAGAATAAAAGGGAGGAAAAGTAGAAAGAAAGAATTAGTAGAAGAAAGAAAGGAAGGAAGGAAGGAAGAAAGGAGGAAGGAAGGAAGGAGGGAAGGAAGGAAAAAAGAAAGGAGATAAAGTAAAATAAAATAAAGATAAAATATAAAGTTATTAGAATAAAAAATAATTATTAAGAGAAAAAAAAATTAAAATAACAACAAAAAAATGGACGGATAGAACCCTAGGACAAATGGTGGAAGCAAAGCTATACAGACAAAATCTCACACAGAAGCACACACATACACACTCACAAAAACAGGAAAAGGGGAACAAATCATAAATCTTGCTCCCAAAGTCCACCTCCTCAATTTGGGATGATTCGTTGTCTATTCATGTATTCCACAGATGCAGGGTACATCAAGTTGATTGTGGAGCTTTAATCTGCTGCTTCTGAGGCTGCTGGGAGAGATTTCCCTTTCTCTTCTTTGTTCTCACACTCCCAGGGGCTCAGCTTTGGATTTGGCCCCGCCTCTGTGTGTAGGTCGCCGGAGGGCGTCTGTTCTTCGCTCAGACAGGACGGTGTTAAAGGAACCGCTGACTCGCGGGCTCTGGCTCACTCAGGCCGGGGGGAAAGGGAGGGGCAAGGAGTGTGGGGCGGGCCTGCGGCGGCAGAGGCCGGCGTGACGTTGCACCAGTCTGAGGCGCGCCGTGCGTTCTCCCGGGGAAGTTGTCCCTGGATCATGGGACCCTGGCAGTGGAAGGCCGCATAGGCTCCCCGGAATGGGGGTGTGGATAGTGACCTGTGCTCGCACACAGGCTTCTTGGTGGCGGCAGCAGCAGCCTTAGCGTCTCCTGCCCGTCTCTGGGGTCCGCGCTTTTAGCCGCGGCTCGCGCCCGTCTCTGGAGCTCCTTTAAGCGGCGCTCTTAATCCCCTCTCCTCGCGCACCAGGAACAAAGAGGGAAGAAAAAGTCTCTTGCCTCTTCGGCAGCTCCAGACTTTTCCCCGGATTCCCTCCCGGCTAGGCGTGGCGCACTAACCCCCTTCAGGCTGTGTTCACGCCACCAACCCCAGTCCTCTTCCGGAGCTGCGACCGAGGCCCAAGCCTCAGCTCCCAGCCCCGCCCGCCTCGGCGGGTGAGCAGACAAGCCTCTCGGGCTGGTGAGTGCTGGTCGGCACTGAACTTCTGTGCGGGAATGTCTGCGCTTTGCCCTCCGCACCCCTGTTGCTGCGCTCTCCTCCGTGGCTTCGAAGCTTCCCCCTCCGCCACCCGCCGTCTCCATCCGCGAAGGGGCTTCTAGTGTGTGGAAAGCTTTCCTCCTTCACAGCTCCCTCCCACTGGTGCAGGTCCTGTCCCTATTCTTTTGTCTCTGTTTTTTCTTTTGCCCTACCCCAGGTACGTGGGGGGTTTCTTGCCTTTTGGGAGGCCTGAGGTCTTCTGCCAGCGTTTAGCAGGTTTTCTGTAGGAGTTGTTCCACGTTTAGATGTATTTCTGGTGTATATGTGGGGAGGAAGGTGATCTCCGTGTCTTACTCTTCCACCATCTTCCCCTGTTTTGTACTTTTAAGAAAATATATAGTCATAAATTTACTTTTTAAAATTAATTTAATGAAAAATAAACCTATTTTTTGTGTGTTCTACTGTTGTTTAAAGTCAATGTTAAGTTACTTTTGTGACCAAAATTTTTGTCTTCCCACAGGTGACTTGTATATAGGAGGAGTGGCCAAGGAAACATATAAATCCTTGCCGAAACTCGTCCATGCCAAGGAGGGCTTTCAAGGCTGCCTGGCATCAGTTGATCTAAATGGACGGCTTCCAGACCTCATCTCAGATGCTCTTTTCTGCAATGGACAGATTGAGAGAGGCTGTGAAGGTACTAGATCTTTGTTATCACACTCAAAATAATTCTAATTCCACCTATAAATGAGAACAGCAGAATTCTCTGGCAGGCAAAATTTTCATTTCTGACAATTGACCAAACCCCCAGTTACGGCTTAAAAGTCCTTATTCGTGTTTTAAACTTTTCATCCCATAAATCTTAAATTTTCTGGACTGTTTGCAAACCTAGACTGATGCCTGATATAAAATGGGAGCTATGGATCTTGTTATATTCTGCTTCTTTGCATTCTTTAGTTCACCTAATTAGTGTGCTAATCACTTCTGCAGTGCTTTCGTTATAGCATTAAATAGATACTCCACTTGGACTAGAAAAACATATTTACTCCAGCAAACGTTAATCAATTTGAGCCTGCTTTTTGACATCTCCATTCAATAGGATACAACAAGAGAATAACATTCAGGTACCCATTCTCAAATCACGGTTTGGTTTGTTTCTACCTGGCAGCAAGAGTGTCTCCCATATATTATCAGTTTGTTTTAGCAAAAATTGGTTTCTTCTATTACCCAAAGCTAATATTCCATACTTCAGAACTGTGCTCAAGTATCTTTCTGTACTTTCGTGTTCTCTATCAGACTAAGATCTGTAGGAGTACTTTTTGATTGCTACTTTCATTTTAGATAATTTTCACTTCAACACCTCAGGTTATTTGAGCCAATTCTCCCTCCATAAATGCAATTTAATCACATTATCCTGAATTTTGTAGCTGTGAATGTGTTGCTGCTTCTCTTTTAATGTTGAATACAGTTTGGGCCATTTTGAAAATTTTAGATTCATAAGGAAATTTCATATGGGGGAAGCGAAGAAAGATGTGAATTCCTGTCTCCCAGGAGATTATGAATCATGTCTTCTCAGCCAAAATAATGCTATTAGATTTAGCAATTACCTAAGTACATATAAATTCTTTATTTGGAAATACATTTTTTTCTCTCTGTAACATATGTTTCCCTGAAAAGTCAGGTGAAATTCAAATTGTGTTTTAATCACGCCAGAGGATAAGATTATTTAATGGAAATCTTTGTTGAGTTCATTTTTAATGTTTTGCTGTATTTATTTACTTTGTTTCAAATTTTGGTATAAATGTCCTTTTGTGAAACAAAGGGAAACTATGTGTTTTCTCCTTTTACCAATTTGGCAAAGGAAACAAAATTGTTAAGTGAATAAATTCTCTCTAGTGGATGGAGACAAAAATGTGGGACATAACTTTGATTCTTGGAGGTGATCTAATAAGTGAGAATATATGGGGGTTTTTTTTGTTTTTTTTAAAGGTACTACAAAATCTTCTGAAAACATTTTTCAAACATAGGCCTTTCGGGCTTCCCTGGTGGCACAGTGGTTGAGAGTCCGCCTGCCAATGCAGGGGACGCGGGTTCGTGCCCCGGACCGGGAGGATCCCACATGCCGCGGAGCGGCTGGGCCCGTGAGCCATGGACGCTGAGCCTGCGCCTCCCTAGCCTGTGCTCCGCAACGGGAGAGGCCACAACAGTGAGAGGTCCGCGTATCGCAAAAAAAAAAAAAAAAAAAATAGGCCTTTCTACAAGTTGCTCGGTAAATTCTCACCTACAAGAAATGGTGGGAGCAGACAGACACATTCACAGCTAAACACTCACAAGATAGAAAACCAAACCCACACACATGACCTCCCACCACTGGCACATAATGTGAGTGGGTGAGTGGAAGGGAAAACTAATAAGAAATGTACTGAGAAAGTGTATTTACAGAAATAAAATTTGGTGTTATTTTCCATCATAACCTAATAAGCAATTTGGTTGAGGTGATTGTACATCTTCTTGGGTAATTTTAAACTCTGGTTTGAACATCTGAAATCATTCAGTAGATTATGACATTGGCTCCTTCCTTACCTTATCTAGTTTGCTTTAATATCTGAGCTTTAATAATTCTCACCCTCTTTTACTCCCTTTTCCTTTATTTTTAGAATGTTGCCATGCTCCTGCCTTTCTGCCTTGACACTTCCCTGATTTTTTTCATTCCAACGTCAAGGTTAACAATTTTTAATGTATGATTATTTCTGTCCTCTGTGGTTCCTAGGAATAATCTCAGATGTACCTGTCAGAGGTGTAATTGATGAGATACACGTATTTTTAGGATTGGTGGTAAACTTCTAGATACTCAATACATTATTTCTCTAAAGATTGTTCTCATGGGATTTTGAGCTCAAACCACATTGGAATCACTTAACTTTCATATTAATAGAAATAGTTTAAATTTGACATCACTAAATGATATCTTGTCAAGATTTTCCACCATTTCTACCCAAGACCCACGAATCTCTAAAGTTCTTTCATGTAAAAAGTCATTGGCCTTCTCTCAATAATCACTTGCTGCCTTTCATTTCTAACTTATTTCAGTGAGTAATAGCTGATTTTACTTACACACCACGTTAGCTAGCAGAGGGAACTTACCTTGTCCTTTTCCCTTTACATTAATGTTTCTCAACTTGAGCAAGTATTGGAATCACCTGGAGAATTGTTAAAACCCATGTTACTTGACACCAACCCAAGGTTTCTGATTCAGTAGGTCTAGGATGGGGCTCTAGAATTTACATTTCTAGCAAGTTCCTAAATGATGCTGCTGCTTTTGGTCTGACACCAGACTTTGAAAATTACTACCTGGAAAGGCATTGACCTGCTTACTTAAGAGAAAAGAGAGACTGGCAATCCACCAATAATCAGGCTCAGTTAAGCTCAATACTGAGTCAAGATAACTTCCATACATGAAGTCAGTGAAACAATTTTTAATTTAGGCACTTGCATAGACTCATAACATTCAACACTGGAATTGCACTGTAAGCTACAGAAATACTTCACTATTAAAGCTACCATCGATTAAGCACTGGTAGCAGTAAGTTTACATATGCAATTTCATTTCCCAAAACTCTATCAATTAGGTATTACTGTTGTTTTTTTTTTTTTAAGAAGAGTAAATTGAGCCTTAGAGGTGTGAGGTGACCTTCCTAAGGTCACACAGCACATAAGTGGATGATGGAAGCTTTGAACCCAATTTTGCCTTACTTGAAATCCCAGGCATCTAAGCACTTTCCTCTATTGTTTCTTTGGTTTCCAGACATTGTAGTTTTACCTTCACTTTCCTTTCCTTTTCAAACATCCTTATTATTATTATTATTGTTATTATTATTATTTTTTGTGGTACGTGGGCCTCTCACTGCGGTGGCCTCTCCCGTTGTGGAGCACAGGCTCTGGACGCTCAGGCTCAGTGGCCATGGCTCACGGGCCCAACCACTCTGCGGCATGTGGGATCTTCCCGGACCGGGGCACGAACCCGTGTCCCCTGCATCGGCAGGCGGACTCTCAACCACCGCGCCACCAGGGAGGCCCCCATATCCTTATTTTTAACCACTTAATACAAATATCCTTGTGGCTTGCTCCCAATTTTATTCAGTGATAAAATAAAAAGGGCATTATATAACTAAAAAGGAAAAATAAATTCAGGGTTTTGTCTTGTGCAAATGACTGTCAATGTTTAAATATTTTTCAAGAAGGTGAGTACTTTAAAAAATGTGACTTGTCAGGCATAGGCATGCATTCACTTGCAATACCTGAATATATAAAGAGTGTTGTGATAATGGAAAACGTAATAAAGCATGTCTTTATGCTCACATAAAGGCTTGGGAGCTACTCTGAGTGGCTGCTCTACAATATGGGCAGGCAGGTTAGTTTTTAGAATTGCAATTTTACCATTTTTAGAGTTAAGCATTATTTTGCAATTGTATTTCTGATAATTTTTGCAAAAAGAAAAACAAAAACATGGCTCTTCATCAGTTCTTGTTCCTGCTCTTTCCTTCTGCTGGGCAAGTCAGGGGAATAGTATCCTTTGATAACCCAGCCCCTGACCCAGGCTGGGCTTGTACCAGAGGAAGGACTGTGCTAAGGAATATTGCTTTGAGTTTTTTTTTTTAAACAAATATTAATTATTTTCAGTCTCTAATGCCATGGAATAAAGATCATTGGACCACTTACCTCTCACAGATTGGAAGAAAAACAAAAACTGAGCAATTTAGTGTCTCTTAGTTCTTTGATGCAATAGGTGAGAAAAACTATTACATCCATTCAGGTCTCCCAGGCCTGGGAGATTTTTATTATTATTAAAAACGACTATTATTTTTGTTATTATTACTACACTGATTATTATTATTACTATTATTATTATTATTATATAATTAGTAGTTACAGTATTATGATTTCTGAATTTGTAAAAATTCATATTGAATGTTTAGGCTACATTCAATAACTTCTTATGAAGAATACCGTGACTAAGAAATTTATAATAAAATTATGGTTGTAAGGAGCATGTTTAAAATTGATGTTTATAGGAACATCAATTTGTATAAAATCTAATCACAGATATTCTCATGTATTCACTAGAGCATTTACCTCAAAGGCTCTCAGTGTTAATAGCATCTAATTAGTCTGGTGTCTATTTTTGTATTTTCATAAAACCTAAGATTGTGTTTACTAGAAAATATCTTCAGTTTATACTCTAAAGGTGTTGAGGTAGATGGTGTTCCCTTCCCACCTAAGATAACCCTTATTAATGAGGTTCTACTGTAATAAATATTCACAGGGCAGTATTTAAGAGTTGAAGACAGTTATAGAGGAAGAGAAAATATAGATGTAACTCTGAGATCTGTAAGAAATCTATACCCGGTCTGGTAAAAGCAAAGATAAATACTCCACGTTGCAATCTTGTAAAGGAATTTTCTTTATGGGGAATTATACTGCAATTTGTTTCTTCCATCCTTTACTTTTTCTTTCATCTACCAAATGGTGTATACATTTTGATAATTTGGTGTCACTGTAAGGTCCAACTGTTGACAGAGAATGGCTGGCATTACAATTTTAAGCCTTAACTACAATAGCAAGATAAAAGACCTAGAGGGAAAAAAATAGAAAGGGATAATTGGTCTTCTAATGACCATCGTCTACACTGTATCTGCACGTGACAAATGTTCAGCTAAGCAGTGCAGTCACTTTGTGTCATTGGCTCAGTTAACCGTAATATAAATACATATATAGTGAAATTCTAATCAATTATCGCTTTCTTGGTTTTGGCTTCTCTTAAGATTTATGGCTGTTAATTATTAATTTGTTTGCTCTACATAGCATTTCTCTCCCCCTTTACAGCAGCATGCTTTTTTGAATCTGAATGTTCTTCTATGTTTGCCCCATTTCAGTATTGCTTACTAACATTTAATATATTTTGCTTTTTTTTTTTTAATTTTGCTGACAAAGTTGCATTGATGAAAGCTGACTTGCAAGGTAGATAGCCCTGTGTGTATAAAACAAGACTGAAACCCCGTAATACACAGTGGAAACCTCAAAATAACATTTTTACATTTTTGCAGTAACTGTTATTTGAAGTTTTCATTTTTCCCCTTCTTGAATGTTGTGCAAGAAACCTCATTTTGTAGCATAGTTTGCATAAAGGCTTTCAGTCTTGAATGTTTGTATAGTGATTACCTTTAGTGCTTTGATCATCCTTTTTTTAGTTCTTTGTTTTTCAGTGTTCTAGTTATGATTCTTTAGAAATAGACTAGCATTCTTTTTACTTGTATGTTACATGGGGGCATGTCATTTATACAGAGTTTTTAGTTTTATGTTTAATTGCATGAAATTGTTAAAGCATGTGGATTGATACTTGCCAACATACCTATCCAAAACACCCAGCAATCATAACTTTATTCATAGTTTGTGCAGGAAAACTTCTAGAAACTTATAGGACATTTTTGTATAACTCTCTTCAGTGGTTCCTTTTTTTTGTTTTTGTTTTTGTTTTTTTTTGCTAATCTGTATCTCAGTTTCATGAAATTATAATCTCCATCTCTCATGGTGTCTCTACCCATTGGTCAGAAGTTAAGGAGATCCATGTGTTTTTCTAAAATCCAAACAGTGAGAGAGAATTATTGATGAAGGAATGAGATCACCTGCTACCATGATCATACGAGAAGCTATGTGCTTGCTTTTACTATTTGCTGGTCTAGTTTACTATTATAATGTATTTTGTCCTGTATTTGAAACTTGAGAAACCTTTATATTACAGCTTCTCTGTTCCTAATTCAGGTGTGTGAACTAGAACTTTCCAAACTAGTTTGGTCATGTACTTTGAGGTGTTGGCAACTACTAAATGTGACCTAGCTCATGTGTGAAACACTTTTAGATTTTTTTAAAGAACCCAAGTTGCTTTTGGATTGTTTTCAGGGCCCAGCACAACCTGCCAGGAGGACTCATGTTCCAACCAAGGCGTGTGCTTGCAGCAGTGGGACGGCTTCAGCTGTGACTGTAGCATGACTTCCTTCAGCGGGCCACTCTGCAATGACCGTAAGTTCCCCTCTGAGTGTAGACTGATTCTCAGCGTTGCTTCCAGTTACTGTTTGATATCCCGGGTCTAAAGCTGGGAGTCTTTATATTATCCATGAATAAGTTAAACTGTCATAACCAGGAGGAGCATTTGGTTCCACAGAAGGGTCATGTTTGAAATACTAAAGTATCAATCAAGGATGCCATTAGCCAAAATCTGTGATGATGGTGATTCTTTGGTCTTCAACTCTTTGTTGGAATTTTTTAAATTGCTAATGGTCACCTTGTCGAAAATAATTTTTTCATTTCCTGTATGTGACACCCCTCCCCTAGTTTTTGAAAGAGGCTTCATGTTGCTTTTTATTAAGTAATATTTCATTTCATAAGATTATATCTTGAGGGCTGGAATTTTAGTGAATTGACAGGTTCATTATGTTTCTCTCTCTACATCTTTTCAAGCCCATACTGCCTTTTACATTAAAAAACAGTATGTTTAAACTTTGTCCTTCAACTGCTCTCCCTTATGTTTGTGTTTTTTCCCCTTTAGTCTCACAATATAAGCATGACAGGGGACATCCCTGGCAATGCAGTGGTAAAGACTTCACCTTCCAGTGCTGGGGGTGTGGGTCAGGGAGCTAAGATCCCACATGCCTTGTGGCCAAAAAACAAAAAAACATAAAACAGAAGCAATATTGAACAAATTCAATAAAGACTTTAAAAATGGTCCACATCGAAAATAATTTAAAAATTACATTAAAAAAATAAGCATGAGAAAGAAACACGACATTCACATTATATTACGGAATATTTGTGAGTGCCTAATTTATGTGATAGCAGTGTGGATTTTGAGACCGTATTAACTGGTATGTGGGATGAAGTTCTGTTTCTTAACTCTTAAATAGATACTGCTTTACAACACTTCATCAAAATGATAATACAAGGGTTTCCTACAAAACTTTGCATTCCACTCTCTTGAGAAAATATATCTGACAGAGCCTTCTGGTTGTAAAATATAGTCCATGCTTATGTTGTAAATGCTACAACATTGAAGAAAAAGCTCTCGGATGGTGGGATAGCAGATGAGATGATTGAAGGTTTGGGCTTCCAAGCAAAGGCTGAGCTTGAGTATGGATTTAAAGAAAGACTAGAGCTTGTTCATTTTGACCTTTATCTATTTGAGACTCTGTTCATGTCAGTAGATATGTGTATCATAAGGTTGAAGATGGGGTCAAACCAGAACGTGTTATTGAACTGAGTTGTTGCAGCCTAGCAATATAGTACAATTTCCTAGCTATCTTCAGGTTTCCTCTCCAAAATATTGAATATAGGAAGAACAAGCAACTAATACAAAGTAAATAGTACTTGGAAGAGACATGTAAAGATCATACCACCACAGAAGGAGAAATATTTAGTCTTCATCCTACCAGTGAGCTCTTCCATTACAAGAATTACAAGAAACTTGAAGCCACAAACACATATTCAAACCATCACACATTTGCAAACACTGTATTTCTGCAAATCAAATCATTCTTACAAACATTAAACCACATTTAGAGTTATGTAAGTAACCTTATGTAAAGAGTCAATAAATACTTATATGTACATAAAGAAAAGCAAATCAAAGAAACTATATATCCTTTTAATAAAGATATGTAAATAGAATAGTAACGTCCTGCAGTTGCTCCTGCCCCAGAGAAAATAACATCAACTTATTTTCAAGGACAAACAGAAGACTGATAATTTGTTATGATTTTATTATGACAATTTTAAAATCCTGAGTATGATCCTGACAGATATAGCTGAGAGAGCTTTTGTTTTGCATGAAACTGGTTTTCATTTTGCTAAAGAACTTTCTCTGCCAAACTTTGTGCTTAGTCTAGTTTCCATGTTTTACAAAACAGTTGTCATTTGATTGTGTCAGATTGTGTATCCTCTTATAGCAGTTAAGTATAAAGAATATAATTTTCTCTAGACAGTTCCTAAAGGAACATCAAGATCCTGCCTTAAGTATCATGCTGTCTTCAAATCATTTTTACAGAAAATTATTTGAATGCTGCTCTTGGGTGATAGTAGTGGTGATGACAACGATAAGGCTATTTGCTATTTTCTTGTAAATAAGGTAACTGTCATTCAATAAATATGTCTCCTGATATGCCTCTAGCACAGATGAGCATTAAAATTACTTTGGAGGGCTCTCAGAATACATGCATTTTGATTAAGTCATTATCTCTTTGTGGGTTTTCTGGAAATGTGAAATCGTTTTCTTGGCTTGTACACTGGTGTTTTGGTGGTGAGGATATGTACGTACAAATCAGTATTTAAAAGCAAATCTTATTTTCATATCAACTCTAATTTGTAGAAGGTACAATAGTGACAGTTACCTTGAAGACATGCGGTTGATATGGCAATAAAAGTAGCATGCCACATTTTCTTCACTTTTTAAATTGATCAAAACGAACCTTATCTCTACATCTCACTGTTTTTCTGTAAGTTGCGCAAATAAAATTAGTGTGATTCCTGGGATTTTAACAAGATCCTTTTCTGTATAGAAGTTGACTTTTTTTTTAATGAAGCCATTTAGGACATTTTGTTTCTTAATGAACTTTTCTTCTCCACGCTTAGATATTTATCCATAAATTCTGTGGCTGCAGCTGTCAACTGCATAGAAAACAAAAAAAGGAAGATGGAAACAAAGCTTTTTTTTAAAGAAAGGGAAAGAACTCACCACATTGTAAATGAGATCTTCCCACCCCCACCCCTGCCCCCTACAGACCTTCTAAAAGTCATCTCTCTGATAATTTTCACAGAGTTAGGGTAACTAGAAAATTTTATTTATATTAGCCTGGAGACATAATTAACAGGAAGATAGGAATAAGTTTTCTCCTGTAAGTGTAATCCTGGATAAATCATACTAATTAATGAAGGTAAAGGAATCTTTCAAAAAGAAGAAGTACTTAGGCAAAGTGATGCCAAAGGCTACTTTTAAAGAAAAGTGTTTGTGAAACCCTTTCTTCGCTGGCAAGTTGCCATCTAAATGACCTACTCATTGACAAAAATAATTGCTCTGACAAAAAATAATTGCACGCGTGCGTGCATGTGTGTGTAACTCCTTAATTCTTCCATATCTGTACCATATTTTAGGTCCCCGATATAATTTTTCTGGCTCATTGTAGCAATATCTTGGTTGAGTTTCCCTCTTCTTATCCCTCCCTCATCCAATCCATCCTATGGCCTCCTTACCAGTTTTGTTCTTTCTTCCTGTTCTCCCTAGTTTAAATATCACAAGCTCTTCCTGATTCTCCTAACGGGAGACAATGCTTTCTCTCCTCTGACCTCTGTAGAACTTCGTTTATGCTATTTTATCAGCCATCACTTTCTACCTTATAGTTACTTATGTTTGGTCTTATCTCCCAGGAACGATAATCCTTTTTGCGGGGGGAGGGGTTCATAAGCCCAATGTTTTGTACCTTATGTTGCATATAACTGTTGATAATAGTAACCCATTAAATCAGTGTTGACTAGATGCATGAATCTTGCATAAGGATTTCTAGGACGTCCTCAGTGGTCAACAATACTCTCCAAATTCATCAGTTTGGAGTTCATGAACCTCCATGGTCTGACCCTAGCTTTTGTTTTCATTCTTATCTATTGTAGAACTTTGTCAATATGGCATGTTACCGCCAGTTAACTTATGGTGTCTGAGCAACATTACACTTTCCCAATTTCCTCACCATTGCTTATGCTAATTTCTCCTCCTGGGGAATGCACTCCTTCCACCTAGAATGCATTCCTTTCACTATATCTGCTTGAAGAAATGTAATTTCATTTTTCAATCATTACCTAAACTGCTTCATCCCATGGGAATTTCCCTGGCCCTCTGAGCTGGGCCTACTTTCCCTCTTCTGGAATCTTAGAGCAACTGTTTTTGCACTTAGCACTTAGATTTGTGAAATTTCTCTTGGATGCAACTACTTACTGAGTGCATGCTGTGTGCCAGGTCTGTGTTAAGAGTTGCTATTCATTGCATTAAATCTACATATCACCTGTTCATGCTTGTGCACACACACCATCATCAGACCATTGTGCTACAATAATCCTTTTTTGCATCTACCCTGTGGTCCAGAATAGAATGTAACCATACTAGCTAATTTAATGGCAGGTTGGGGAAGATGAATATGGCTATGATCATATGGAAAATAGTGAACATAATAACACTGTCACATTACATTAGTGTGGAAACGTTGAGTGCCAAATTACAGTTCAGCTTCAATGGTGTCTGTTACCATAAGGGATTAATACATCATAGTGCTGTTATTTTGGTGCTAGGAGGGTGAGGGCACTGCCATTAAAAGACTATTTTCAGAATTCTAAACTTTGCCGAAAGAAAATCTTTGGGATAAGAATTCATCATATCTTTTGTATGAGAATTAGTATTGTTCATTGAAACAAGGATGAAATACATTTGACTGTGACTTGTTACCATGGCATTTTAAAGTATCTTCAGCTTTTTTTGTCACCTTCTTTTGTTGTTTGAAAAGAGAATCCAATACCCAGTATTTGAGCATCAATATCAGAACTACTGGAAGTGAATCATAACATACATAAAAATAACTTGAATCAAAGTAACATTGTTTCTCTCCGATGTAGATCTGCCGGTAGTATTAAGCTGTGAGCTGATTTGCTACTGGTGCCATTTATGGCTGGATAAAATTTAGCAATTAGCTGTGTCCACAACCAGATCCTCATTGTGAGTATGATGAATCTTATCAACCTTAAATCATTCAAGCATTTCTAAATGGCGGCCCTGAAGTTGTTGAAAGCAGTTCATAAGTAATATTTACTAATAATGCTTTAGAAAAACTAATGCATAAAAAGAAGCATTAGTCTCTGTTCATATTGCAGTTGGGCAAATGACAGTTTTAAGCTGTATCTATATAAGAAAATTTAAGTGGGAAGGAAAGTCCCCAAACAGTGGAGTGTAGAGTATTGCTGTATTTGAATTACTCAGATTAGTCCCGTATATTTTTCAGCAGCTGAATGATCCATGATTCTAAGTAGCCTTTTGCTCTGTGTAACTGGTATCAATTTGGCCCCAGAAGTCAAGAAAGAAGGCCCAATCGATTTTTTTTTTTTTTAACCCCTGCTAGTACTCTCTAGTTTTTCTGGCTTGCTGAAAAATCTGACTTTGTGGACCTTGATTTTGCTCTTAAATTGGTGCTCTTCACTGTAGGCCTTATAAACGTAAATACGAAAGTAGCCTTTGATGTGGTAATACTGTCACATCCCACAAGAACGCAGCTAGACCAGGGCTCCGTGGAGTCACCTTTGTTAACTGTCCTTAAGGGGTTACAGTGGTTCCGGTTCTCACAAGGGGCTATTTCAGAGAGCTTTAGGACCCTAGTCTCTGTCTGAATAATTTTTTTTTCATGTGAGTGCATTTTGCTTAGGCTTCTGACTTTGCTGATCAGCGGCGCGACACAACGGGTGCAGAATCCAGGCTGTGGTGAATCTGAGAATCCAGGTGCCTGAATCTGAGGTGCTTATTTTTGAAACTTGAGGCCTTTGGGTTTACTCTTACTTTTTAAATGGATTTTACTTCCCCAGAAATGATGCACTGAAAGCCCTTGTAAACAAACTGAAGATTTATCATGGTGAATTCTCAGAATCCTGCATATACTAAATAAGTATAAACAATAAATAGTTTAATCAAGAAGCTATATGAAGAGTAAAATGTTAGGTAATTGTCCAACTTTATGGAATCTGATTATCCTGGGTAATTTTTAAAAGAAGGAATATAAGATTAAAAAGAATAAGTTTAGTTTTTGTGAGATAGATATTTGATTTTTAAAAAAGAATAAAATTGCAGTTGAATTTGGAAGGAAGTGGTTGGATCAGGCATAAGTTGTTTACATAGTTTGTTGCTGTGAATATACCTAACTAGTGCATACGAAGGACTACAAAATCATTTTACGTAGATCACACCAACATATTTTAATGTGAATCACATACTTAATAGGTGTTATATACATGTTGTTTATATATTATAAACCTTATCTTTTCAGTCTTCACAAATATTATTTTCAATTTTCAAGTGACGATATTGAGGTATGAGTAGTTTAAATAACTTCTTTGGGCTGAAATGGCTGGTAATTGGCACAGAAAGAATTTGAATGTAAGTTAGACGAACTTCAAGCCCGTATTCTTACTTGCACCCACAGTTCTTTCCAGAAAAGGATAGAACAGAGAAGTTAGTAATGACTGATGTTTAACATTGTGGACTTTTTTTTCCATCCTCACCTGACTCTTGATTCTTATATTTAATTTTATGCATTGTGTTGCATGAAACATGCTCTTCCCCTTAACTGCTCAGTTCTGCTTCCAAAGATGAGTTAACAGTTCATAGCTGTTTAAAGCATACTGTCATTAACTTTCAGTTCTTTTAGAAAAAGTTACTCATTATGAAAATAGAGATGGGAATTTTCTGTGATGTTTCTACGACAGCCTGGGTTTCTCAAAAATAATAATCTAATATTTGATAATGAAGGCAGGCAAAATACTTCCCAAGATTCTTTTACTTGAATCAGATTCACAATGTACATTACGGGAAAGGAGGAACAAAGATTCAGAATTGTGCTGACCACCGAATCGGTGCCAAGTGTTTGATTATGTTGATTACATCCCAGTTTTCTCTTTATGCAGTGTTGAGACAGAAAGGGAAAAAAAAATGAAGTCAGAGGTTAGCAGTGTGGCCTTTAAAGGTTTTGGGAAGATTCACAGGGATAACACAAGAGAATGCATGAAGCCCAAATCATGAAAAGTGCCTACAGGATTAGTAGTAAGGACCAACTGTCCCTTGTATCTGTAGGGAAGGGAAAGAAAGCTCAGGGGAAATGTGCAGAGCCCAGAAAAAAAGGTCATGATAAAAATAATGCTGTGCTTGCATTAACGAATAATTCTAGTAGTAAGGAAAAAAGTATTACTGCGAAGAAAATGCACCTTGCCCGGCAATCCTTTTTCCTTCCTTGAACAAAGCATTCTGTGTCTTTAATGAGATTTACTGTAGCAATTAAAACGTTTAGGAATCTTTTATGGGGAGGAATTATGGTATCCTCTGCAGCTCAGTGCTATTATACATTGTTACTTCTCTGGTAGCACTCTACGGCAGCATAAAGTACAAGGATGCTTGTTAGCTCCGGGTATTGTGGAGTGTATGATTTTAATGACCCTAATGATCTAAATTCACATCTCTCAGAAATGGCCTGTGGAGCCTGAGGCTTAATCTCCCCAGGATTTGGTGAGATAGGAAGGTACAAAGGCGTTTCTTAACTTGAAATGATTTCAGAATGAAACAAGTCATAAAAGGATGAGCTGATATAGAAGGGTGTTAAAAAAAAAAAATGGGTCGTGAACAAGGAGGCGGCTGTGTTTGATGGAGACTGGAAACTGTGTTTGTGTAGGTGTGAATGCTTCTTATAAATATATAACATATGACCCTTTAGGGAGAGAAACAGATGGAATACGTAGCGGGAAATAAAGAATACATTTTGCTTGGTTTCTTCACTCAGATGGAACAGGATGTATTTTAATATTTGGCATCTCCTGTTGGGAAGCTTTCAGGGCCTCATCTGGATTCCAGCAGCTCAGGACAATGCTGACATTGGGAATAGTGCTGGGTAAAAGCAGGCCTTTGAATACGATTGCAAAACTTCTCCGGGTCGTGACTTGATGCATAAATATTTCAGCCACGTTTCATGTCGAATCCTTGATGGTCACTTGAACGCCCAATATGAGGGAACCCAGAACCAAGGATCCGGATTCATGCAATCATCACACCCTCAGAGTAAGGCTGTGTTCTGAAACTGTGGGGTTCATCTTCCATGACATCAGTCACAAATCTGCTCTCCTAGGTCCTATGCAAGGCAAGTGCTCCATTTTACTGAACTACAAACAGAAAAGTGTCAGAGAAATATCATTTCTTCTCAGCTGCAGGAGACGTCACAGAAGTAATTAAACTGGATTTTGGTTATGCCAAGTACATTCCTTTCATTGACAGTGACAATAATTTTGTAAATCAGAGCTTGGAAGCATTTTTAGTGCTGTTGAAGTGTGAAAGATAAAAACCTAAGGTTCTTAAAATTAAATCTCATGAAACTAAAATTGATCTATGGAGTACAGTGTAAGAGGCTGCTTCCTGGGTTGAGAAGGCAGTCTCCCTTCTGGAATTCAGTGCCTACAAGGTATATAATGATGATGATGATGATACTTTTTTTTTTTTCTTTAAACACTGAGTCCCTGAAAGCTATATTGGTGCAAAATCAAATGGAGTAGGTGTTCAGTACGAGCTATCGTTTATGGTTTTAAGGTCACTTGGAAAATCCTCTCCCTGTAACCCCAATATCTCCTTTTCTAATGTTGCCAGTAGGTTTTGTTGACATTCATTTCCCTAGCATTCCTGTATTCTTTCACTCAACATTTAAGGTTGTCCACAACCTTGCTCGAGAAACACAACTGTACACTGTGCCTCGTATGCTCAGGCATCAACTCTTTGATACTGACATGTATAGAGAGACACGGGTGTGGTCACTGAATGCTCTCTACATGTTCACCTCTGCTGAACGAGCCCCTCATTCGATTGTCTTCCTCCTCCCCGACTTCCACTCTTCCTAAGAAAATTCATTCCGTAAAGGTGACCCAGCTCAGATCAAGTTCATCCAGAGTAGGACAGTCTTCAGTTAGTAATTTATCAGCTTCTGAGTCTCCAGTTACTGTCTAACCTGTGTCTTTTTATGTGTGTATGCCTTTAATTCCCAGCTGTATTTTACATCCCATTCTTCTATTTTCGGTATTATTTCTCACAGTAAATGTTCTGCAATACTTGAAGAGTGGTGTCTTGAAGCCTCCATTAGTTACCTAATTTTTTTAAACACTTTATTTTTTAGAGAAGTTTTAGGTTCACAGCAAATTAAGAGGAAAGTACAGAGATTTCCCGTATGCCCCCCATCCCCACACATGCGTTGCTTTCCTCATTACCAACAGCCCTCACCAGAGTGGTACATTGGTTACAATTAACGGACCTACACTGACACGTCATAACCACCTAAAGTCCATAATTTACAAGGTAACTGATGTGTGTGCCCATCCCTAAAGTTCTCTAAAATATATGTATATGCATATTGTATGCTATCTGACAGAGATAGTGTATTATGTTCTATCATATTACTGTAAATACATTTTTCATGATCTTTATTCCTAATAGTAAAGACCCATGTGGAATTAGAGTCTTACATAGCTAGAAAGAAAGTGCTTTGAGTAAAGATGTGTGTGTTTCTCTGGGGGTGTGTGGTTAAGTTTGTGTGTCTGTGCAAGTGCACATACCATGGGAGATGGATTTAAAAACATCACTTTCTATTTTCTTCAAATTCCACTGATGTCCTGCTTTGTATATTATCACATTAAATCTAACAAATTCTGAGACCTCTAGTTGTTTCAAAGTAACTATTTTTTGTTCAGTTTTCTTTTTTCTCATTAATTGGCTGATACCTGTAGGAATAATGACATTATTATGAAATGCTACACTGCTTATTTGATCTTTTCTAGCTAAGCTTTACAATTTTGCAATGTTGGGATGTTTTTCTAGCAATAACATAAGTCTCTGGGGGGAAAATGATACTATTTCTCCTATAATAGCATAGCACTGATTTAGTTAGCTCACCAATGTCTTTGAAGAATTCTGTAAATGTTGCCTTTGCAACAGCTCTGGAAGAGCCAAGTACCATACGATGTTATATAGGTGGAATTCAAAATATTCTTGTTTTTTTCCTTTCCATATTAAATATGATGAAGATATCATTTGTGTATACAAGTGTACCAAGTGCAAGAGGCACACTTGGCCTTATTGCTCTGGTTCAGTATTTTAGGAGAACTTGCCTAATGTCAGCTTAATAGGATGATGAACATTTTCTACCTCTCCGTCAGGACGTAGAACCACGATCAGTGTGCCAGGTCCATAAGGACAGCCTCAGAAATAGAACTTGCTTGGTTGTTGGAGAGGTTGAGAAAGGGTATAAAAAAGAAATTCCAAGTATACTAGAATTTGTCTACCTAAATTAAAGAGAAGGTTGTAAAATGAACAGGCTGGACTAAAATCAGTGGTTCCCAAAATGTGGTTCTTGGACCAACATTGTCAACGTGACCTGTGAATTTGTTAGAAATGAATATTCCTACATTCCAGACCTCCTGAATTAATCACTGTTAGGTGGGACCATATGAAATCTGTATTTTAAGAGCCTCCAGATAATTCTGATAGACCCCCAAATTTGACAACTGTCAGACCAGATGACCTCTAGACTCATCTTGTTAGTTCTACGCTTTCCATATACCAAAAACTTTATTTAATGGAACAAAGGAAGTTTGCCTGAAGAATTCTTACAAGTAAAACACCATGACTAGAAGTGGTTTAAGTACAATCTTGGCTATTTCCTTCATGGTAATTGAAAACAACTAACAAATTTTCATTTTGATAATTAGCCTCTGCAGTAGGCTGGCAGTCTTAAAAATGTTTGAAAAGTTCCCACTCACACTACTCATGCTGTGAAAAATCTAGTTCAAGGCAAAATTTTCCCTGCAGTATAAGGAAATTGACTAAATCCAAGTACCCATCCTTCTGTTCATATTTTTTGGGATTCTTCAGAAGAATACTCTGATAATTGGTTTGACTGGACCATAAAATATTATTCTTATATGCAAACACATTTTAACCTAAAAGAAAGTTGAGTCAATAAACCACTGTCAGAAATGCCATTCATATGAGATAGTGTGCTCTTCACATGGCATCTTTTTCCATTGCCTAAAATGTTCCACATCTATACCTACCCTTTCCACTTTCTAAATAAATGTGATCCCATTTCAATTCCCTAGATAGGATTTCCCTTCTCATAAAGAAATACCGCATATCTAGTAAGATCTTCATTTTTCCTTATTTATCTTTACTCACAAAGAATGATTCATGTGTGGATCATTTAGTCAGGATCCCAGTATATGACCCTGAACAAGTCACTTGAGTTTGTGAGCCTCAATTTCCCCATTAGAAAATTAGAGATTTGGTTTGCCTGGGCTTTAAGGTCCCTAGAGCTCCAAGGGTTTGTGATTCATTCTTACTATATTCTTTCTTTTCTTTTCCCCAACCCTCAGACCTATTTTTACTCATGTTTAAGGATCTTCTAGGATGCAGCCTATAGCTCAGTCACACAACACTAATCTTAAGCTATATTTTAGCCAAAGACCTTTCCTGCCAAGTCCTATAAAAAAAGGAAGAACTTGGGAAAAGAAATCCAATTAATGGTATGTCTTCCTTTCTTTGAATTAATCCTGAAACACAAGGCAAAGACATCCGCTCTTTGTTTCGTTCATGTTTGTGTAGCTATTTATTTATAGCTCCTTTTAGATACCTATTTACATCAAATTTGTTTTAAGTTGAAAGTTTTACTGATGCAGGAATCATGCCTGTGTACTTGCTTAGCTAAATGCTGTATGTAATTATTAATAGTACTTAAATACTTTTTAGTGATTAAAAAAACTAATTAAGGGTGTATAATTGTTAATATGATCAGGATACAGCTACTAATTGAACATTTACTATGTGCTGGGTTTTTCATATTAAATTTTTTTACTCTCCTACCATTCTCTCATAATAAGAATTATGACATCTATGTTACAAAAGTTGTATCTAAGGTAAAGAAGTATTCCCCTGTTCACATGTTGATAAGAATAAGAATTCAGGCTTATCGCGCTTAAAATTCTATGGTCTGCCATCGAGAGATGGTATCATGTAATCTCTTAGTATTGAATAAATTAGTCAAATTGAGAAGATTCACATGATTTCTTTACTTCCATTTCAGATGTTTTAGAACACACACAAAATGAATAAATGTATGCAAATCTCCTCAATGTAAGAAATGGTAAAAATGAGGAAGAACTGATATAGAGCAAGTTTAATCCTATTTTCTCAGCTAAATCACTCATCTTCAGGCCTGTATCCTATACTGATACATATTAATGCATGTGACCAGCACACCTAATGAGACTTTACAAGGACTTGCAGCTTCAAAGAGAAAACCTTTGTATACCTTCAGTGAATGAGCAGACTTTAAAAGTGATGCTTATGGGGGCTTCCCTGGTAGTGCAGTGGTTGGGAGTCCGCCTGCTGATGTGGGGGACACAGGTTCGTGCCCTGGTCTGGGAGGATCCCACATGCCGCGGAGCGGCTGGGCCTGTGAGCCATGGCCGCTGGGCCTGCGCGTCCGGAGCCTGTGCTCCACAACGGGATAGGCCACAGCAGTGAGAAGCCCGCGTATCGCAAAAAAAAAAAAAAAAAATGATGCTTATGAAGTAGGATATAGAACATCCTGAATAACCCAGGAAATTATGTTTTCTCTATTTAAGATAGAGAAAACATTTGGGGTGTTGTTAAAAGCATTCATGAAAATGATAAGCATGTGGTTTTTCCTAGTTAGCAGATTTCTGGTCTATAGTTTTAGTGTGTGAGGAGGAAAAGGATCATATTCAACAGTGGAGCTAACCTTTCATGAAGTTGCCTCTTCCACTTGCAATTTCTATACTTCTGAACAGATCATTTCCTTTTGCTGGAAACTACTATGATTTAGTTTTAGTGAATTCCATCTCTCCAGCTGATACTTGAACTGTGTAGGAGACTTTAATACCTCTGCTTCTGGCCTGAAACACTGCCCGTGGAACATGAGAAACAGTGTGAAAGCGTCGTTCCACCTTCCAAGGGTCACTTGTACAGAAACAGAGGGCCTTGGGCTTAGAGAGTCTGTAGGTTAGGAACATATTTGCATGGTAAATTATCTGAATCTGAGACTATTATTAATTATGTACTTACTATGTACAAAACACTGTGAGATATATGGAAAGTGAACTGATTGGAACCATACCCCCAAAGGAGTTTTTATCTTGGAAGAATGACTCCCAAGACCCAGGGCAATAGGGAATATTGTCCGTTTTGTTTCATGACCTATCATAAGTACTTGCAACAATGCTCGGTGCTTAGTACCTACTCAGTAAATATTTATGCAATAAATAAAATACATTGTTAATAAGATAACTAGTAATTTCAGTACTCACTGTATGGTGCAAACAATTGCCGTTTGTGAACTCAGAGGAGAGGGCAAGCATAGTAGTGGGCTGGCTGAGTAGAAGTGAGGTGGACCTCAATTGGGAGGAGAGAAACAGGGAAGGCATTCCATACAAGGGACATAATATGAGCAAAGGAGAATCTATAGATAAAATATTCACAGATCCAAACACATCTTTGGAGTATCACTATAACATCAAGTACACTGCTAGGCTCTGTGTGTACAGAAATGAACAGAAGGAGGCTGTGGGTACAGTGGAAAGATTACAGACTTTGGAGACAAATAGACCCAGAATTGCATTCTGACTGCACATGGTACCTGTGTGGCCATCATCATTGATTAATGTATCTGAGACTTGGCTTCTTCATCTGTAAAATGAGGCCATGATAACAGATATTGCAGGGTTGTGTTGAGAATTACAGGTAATGCATAGTAAGATACTTACTATACCCCAAACTGGTCAGAATTGGTATCTATTGTATCTATTACCTTTGCTTTCAAGGAGCTCATAGACAAGAGGAAATGACTGGCATGTATACAGATCATTACTACTTTGCTCCTTCTAGGGACCCCTGTAATGTGAATGTTGGTGTGTTTAATGTTGTCCCAGAGCTTCTCTTAGACTGTCCTCGTTTCTTTTCATTCTTTTTTACTTACTCTGTTCCACAGCAATGATTTCCATCACGCTGTCTTCCAGCTCACTTATTTGTGCTTCTACGTCATTTATTCCGCTATTGGTTTCTTCTAGTGTATTTTTCATTTCAGTTATTGTATTTTTCATCTCTGTTTGTTCTTTAAATCTTCTAGCTCTTCATTAAACATTTCTTGTATCTTCCAGTCTGTACCTCCATTCGTTTTCTGAGATCTTGGATCATCTTTACTGTCATTATTCTGAATTATTTTTCAGGCAGATTGCCTATCTCCACTTCACTTAGTTGTTCTTCTGGGGGTTTATTTTGTTCCTTCTTCTGGAACATATTTCTCTGCTGTCTCATTTTGTCTAACTTTCTGTGTTTGTAGGCTCCATGCTGCAAGACTGTAGTTCTTCTTGCTTCTGGTGTCTGCTCCCTGGTGGGTGAGGTTGGTCCAGGGGCTTGTGCTGGCTTCCTGGCAGGAGGGACTGGTGCCTGCCCACTGGTGGGTGGAGTTGGGTCTTGTCCCTCTGGTGGGCAGGGCCATGTCAAGGTGCATGTCTAGAGGTGACTTTGGGCCCAGGACCACTTTAGGCAGCCTATCAGTTGATGGGTGGGGCTGTGGTCCCACCCTGTTAGTTGTTTGGCCTGAGGTGTCCCAGCACTGGAGCCTGCAGGCTGTTGGGTGGGGCCAGATCTTGGTGCCAAAATGTCAACATCCAGGAGAGCTCACACCGAGGAATATTCCCTGGGAATACTCCTTGCCCTCATAGTGGGCCACAGCCAACCCCCACTTCCCCAGGAGACCCTTCTAAGACCCGCAGGTAGGTCTGGCCCAGGCTCTTATAGAGTCATTGCTTTGCCCTGGGTCCCAGCACGTGAAACCTTGTGTGCGCCCTCCAAGAGTGGAGTCTCTTTTTCACCCAGTCCTGTGGAGCTCCTGCACTCAAGCCCCACTGGCCTTCAAACCAAATGCTCTGGGTGTGCCTCCTCCCAATGCCAGACCCCTAGGCTGGGGAGCCCAATGTGGGGCTCAGAGCTCTCACTCCTGTGGGAGAACCTTTGTGATATAATCATTTTCCAGTTTGTGGGTCACCCACCCTGCGGGTATGAGGTTTGATTATTTCACAGATGTGTTCCTCCTGTTATCTCACTGTGGCTTCTTCTTTGTCTTTGGATATAGAATATCTTTTTTGATACATTCCAGTCTTTTTTGTCAATGGTTGTTCAGCAGTTAGTTGTGATTTTGGTGTTTTTGTGAGAGGAGGGGAGCTCAAGTTCTACTCTGCCATCTTGTCTCCCTTCAATACTTTGCTTTTCAAAGTGTGGTCTGAGGACCAAAAGCCCCTGCAAGATGCGTACTCCACCTACTGAATCAGAATCTGCATTTAACAAGATCCCAGGTGATTCATGTGCACATTAAAGTGTGAAAAGCACTGCTCTAATAGAGGTATGTAACTAGGGCAGAGCAAGGAGTGACTAAGTAGACTTGAGAAAATGAGGAGAGACTTCTCTTAGAAAATGAAATCTAGAGGAATTCAGACAGAAATATTATAAATGCGTGGGGTAACTTGTTTAGTAAATCAATTCCTGATTTGAAAACTTTGGTATAGATTCACCTTCTTGACACCACTGTTTTTACATCACCTTGACTTTTGGTAATCTTCAGTGGCTTCCGCAAGGGAAATGTGTGCCCTGGCAACAGTTTTATCCAAGTGAGGCTAATCCTTGCTTCTTGCTTCAATGCATTAGAAGGAATAAGCTCTAAAATCTAGGATTTACTGTGAACCTGTCCATAAGAGGTCTGAGTCCACAAGCCGTCTCCCAAGAAACTCAGAATGCAGACATTTCATTGGATAGTGTAGTTTAATCACAAAGGTCTTAGCGGACATTACTTCTTTCTGGGCCAGTAAATGGGATAATGTAAGAGTTAGTCATGTGATGCTCAGGAAAAAATAAATAGCCAGCTTTCCCTAGGCTGTCCCTGAAGGCCCCTCTGGTTTAACTCTCATTTTCTTTTTAATGTTAGAATTGCTTCCATTTTATGTGGAGCCACGTGGTTCTGTTCGTTGAGTTGGCAGGTGGCTCCAATCCTATAATTATGATCTTGATTGTCGGCTGCCAAAGCACAAAAAACTGTAGTAATCCGCTGAGGTGGTCTTTAGTGAATTGTTGCATATGCTTTTTAGTGTATCACTGCACATTAATCTCACAGTAGCAATAAAACTAGTAGGGTAGTAAAAGATATGCATTTTCATTTTCATAAAGTGTCATAAAATTCAATTAACTACACTTTCCCAAATTGCAGTTCATTCTGGGAAGCCCTGGGTTTCCTAATCTGAAATTACATGTTCCGTTCACTTTTTCTAGTGACCTCCATTAATGCTTTAATCGTTACACCTACTCTAACGTTATCATCTCTGGCATCCCTTTGTCTCCTTATCTTTCTATAAATTTTCTCCTGCTTTTCTACTTACAGCCTTGTAGAGGCACTTCCAATACAGTTTTATTTATTTATTTTCCTATTGCCTTAATTGGAGGGAGAATGGGAGAATGAACAGCATAAGTAATCCCCACAAATTTAGGCATTATAATTACGCAGAATGGAGGATGTTCTTTGGTGCTATCCCCACAAGTAATGAAGAAAAAGCAGAGGGGTTTTATTTATTAGACTGCAAGAGAGTCTGACCAACCACCACTTTGCTAATCTATAAAAGTGAACATTCCTCCCATATTTTTAGATTGTTCACCTTCTTCTCAAAAGTAGTTTAATAGCACAGACTAGAGAAAGGTCTCCTGGTATTCAGATTTTATTACTTTCACTGACTAAAGTGCAGTACATTTGCTAGTATAATTACACCCTAGTTGTCACAATAAATGAACATGATATATTTTATGATACACTTTACTTGCTTATTATCATGTTTGTTCACACATCTCTCAGACTTAATAACCCATGGGGGGCTTCTACCAACATTGGTGAATGGAAATTAGCGAAGTTCTCTCTTTCATTTGTGGCGAGATTTTTATTTCAGTTGTACAAAAGCCATACACAGGATAGATAGTAGATTTAGAGAATTTGTGAAATATCTGTAACTCTGCAGTATTCCCTGCTCACTGTGTGACTTTTCTAAATTTCACTACTAATCTCCCAGAACCCACAAAAGTGAATATTAGTTAAATGCATTTTTAATGGAGACCAACTGATGTTCCTTATTATTTTACAAAACAAAATCAAAGAAAATCCTGAATGTCAACAGAACTCTCTTTTGACATATATATTTATATATGAGTTCAGGTTGACCTTTTGCAGGGCAAGGTTGCTTTCTACATTTATGGTAGGATCATAAAAAATATCAAAATATCCATTTGGTTTAAATAATTTGGAGTCAAAATATACGAACTCAGCCCTATTAGCATGGATATTTGAAAGATTGTCCATCCTGCTTGTTGCAGGACCATTACAGATCTTATCATAGACATCTAAAACGTAGTCTAACAGTAATGAAATCTTTTTCTTTAAGGAGAGGATAAAGGAATCGCATGCCCTGAATCATGTGGTATTGCATTAACTTTTATAAACGTGCAGGGCATTTTTCCTCAAATCAGACAGGGCACAGTCATGTAGGCTTGGCCATAAAGTGAGTAATTAGGTTCCAGCTTTTGGGCAAGTTTAAAACATTGCTGACTGGTTATAAAGGCAACACATACTTGTAGAACCATTGAAAATATAGAACAAATAAAAGGCAAAACAAAACCACCTGTATTTCTACAATTAGGCTTCTTCCCTTTTAAAGGAAGCTTTCAATTCAACATCCAGGAAGTATTTACTTAGTATTTTCTATGGGTTTAGCATTGTGTTAACTATTGAAAGAAAAAACAAAAGGAAAGAAAGAAGTTAAATTTACTCTGTAGAGATCAGACAGAATTGTGACATAACAATGACATAGCATTGGGACAGTAGCCACTATGTAGTGTTGTTTAGTTTCTATATTGCAGAATCTAGGAGGCACCGTCCACCTCATAGTCATTGATCGCTGAATATTTGAACCATTATTTCAATGGATAGTTTGGTAGCTCTATGTCTTGATGAAGCTGTGCCTTTTTTTTTTCAGTTCACACAAAGTTACCATATGTGCTGCAGTGAGAAATGCAAGATGGTGTCTAATCAAGAGCAAAATTATCTGATACAATATAAATCCCAGTGGCCTTACAAATGAGAAATAACTTAAACTAGGCCTTGAAATTCATCTAAGATTTTCTTACATCAATTTAAAAGAATTAGGAAGTCGAGGATGTCAGTGCCGGCTTCCCAGATCTATCTTCTGGGGAACCAATGGGGAGGAGTGGTGGGCAAAGAGTAAAGGGTTTCCCTACTTCTGGTGGCCTTCTCTTGAGGAAATCTCCTCTTGCCAATCTCAAGGTAGAAGGATTGCCACAGGTGTTCTCACCCTGGTGTAAGCCCATTTTCCCTGCCACACCATTGGCTTATTTGGTATGAAAGTCCTTTCATATGTCATTGCTTGGGGTTGACAGTTGTCCCCATCCACCTACACTGAAGTGATTCTCTCCCATTTTTACAAAGATAATTGAACAGAAGTCATGTTTCTTCCCCTCATGGAGCTTAAAATCTAGTTGGAATATCAGACACTGATCAAATACCACCCTCCCCAAAATTATAAAATTTTAACTCAAATAAGTGCTGTAAAGGAGAATGGTTCATACATTGAGAGGATAACAGAGGTAGGCCTCAGATATCAGAGTTTAGAATTTTGTTTACTTGCCTTTTGAGATTGGACACAGCCTCATTATAAGCTGTTTTCCTTTGACTGCAATCATTCATTCTTTCTGTGCTCCAAGAGTGAAATGGACAGAAGCTATCAGTACATTTGTTAGGTATATCCACAGAGATTCACTGACTTCCTCCAGTTGAAAAACTGTATATCTTTGCAACTGCCTTCCTTTCAACTCTTGCCTGATTTTGAGCAACAAATACGGCATTTATTTTCCCTGGAAATACTCTTTATCTCCCCTGGTATAGTAGATTGTTTTGGTTATTTGAAGTACTAAAGGCCGCCCAGGATTTTTCTAGAGCAGTATATGAATGAATCCCTTTACAGAAACTAAAAGGAAGAGAACTTCGTGGGGTAAATAGTAGTTGATGTCCACAAAGAACTGTGTTTCTGTCGTGGTAGCAAAAACAAGTTATGGGTATAATGTGTACTACATGCCAGCTGTTTTGGTGGTAAATTTAAACGTGTGAGACTAGGCTGAGGCAAGTGAGGCATTCACTAGGGTGTAACATTTAAGGGGGCACTAAACACTCAGTAATTAGTGCAATATTTGAAACAATCAAAATTAATGCATAAAATCCGTGATGAACAAAATATCAAAATTTAAAATCAAGAAAGCATCCGGGGTTTCCCTGGTGGCGCAGTGGTTGAGAGTCCGCCTGCCGATGCAGGGGACACGGGCTCGTGCCCCGGTCCGGGAAGATCCCACATGCTGCGGAGCGGCTGGGCCCGTGAGCCATGGCCGCTGAGCCTGCGCGTCCAGAGCCTGTGCTCGGCAACGGGAGAGGCCACAACAGTGAGATTTCCTTTTGTCTCAGACTCTACTATAGCTCAGCACACCAGTGTTACTGATCCTGTCTTTTTTTAAAATGTTGACATTTTGTCCACCATGGACAAATTTTGATGTTTAAAATATTAGTTTTGATTTTTAAATATTGCTTGGTCACCGAGGTTTTGGTCCCGCCCCTTAAATATTGATCCTGAGGCAAGTGCTTGCACTCCAATCCTGGCAAATATCCACTTTAAAATAAAGGGCAATTGGCAGCACATAATCAGAGCAGAGACAGAGTTGCAACTTCAACTTGGCTCCGTTCGTTATTAATCCACAAGTCCCAGGACTTCTTCCGCAGGGCTGTAAATCAAAAAACAAATAAATAATACTGAGTATATGACATCATTATGGGTGCTGTGGGTGTCGTAATTTGCTGAGGAGACCCAGCTTCTAACAGGCTAATCACAACCGAGGAGTTAATTGCATCCACTTGCATTTCAGGAAATTAAAGTCAGGCAACTGTGTTCCACACTGTTTTCTATGAGAGCTTGTTCCTTTTATGTATACTTATTTTTCATGTGACAGAAAATGGATACCCCACGGCTAAAATTAAATGCCATTTACTACACTCTAAGTTGGCTAAGGCCAAAGATTTTTGTCAGAGAAAAAGAAAAGATTAATTGCCCATCTTTGATTGTGTTGTCATTGGATAGAAATTTATAAACACAATTAAAATCACAAAAGCGGTGGAGAAGGAGGCGGTGAAAAACCCTTGCTGAGCATGTCGTGGATAGTGGTGTAGTTTTCTCCTCAAATGCAGTCCATCCATAGTACCAAAACTTCAAGTTGACTTTTGTATTTAATTCTGTATTTTATGCCCCAGGCACATTTTTGTAATTAAACACTTAAATAATAAAATTGTTTTAAAATTTCTACATGACAAACTTAAGAAATTGAAAACATCCCACAGATAACTGAGGACAGTTTTATAAAGGGCATATGGAAAATCTAGAGGATTTGTACAAGTTTAGTCTATGAACATAAAATAAGTCTATATGTAACTATTTTGACAGTGAAGTAGTCGCAATTTTGAAGACTTTCGTTAAATTCTATAATAAAACAAAGAGTGACATCAATCATTCATTGGTCATTCTCAATGATCTGTATCAGTCTCCTTCTACAGAAGAAAAAGTTGAGGTTGAGATTTTTCAAATGCTTAGCCCAAGATCACATAGTGATTTAGAGACACATCTCAAACTAGGGCCCCTGGAATTCTCTTTCTCAGGCCAGTTCCCTTTCCACTCTGTAACATGACATCATTTAGTCACGAAACAATGTTCCACCGCTTGTGCTAACAAACAAACTATAAATAAACACTGGCTGTGAATTTTCCTCACACAAATCCACAAATGACATAGTCCTTGCCCCACACTTTCTATACCACTGAAGGCCATACTTGAAAACAAAGCTAGAAGCCAGTAGAAGAAGACTCTCATATTTCCACCACCTCCACTTTCTTCTTCGTCTTATTCTTCGTGATTATTTTTTACTGTCTTACCTTGCCTATCTACTCAAGGACTCAGTCTTTCAGTTTATTTCCCTCTCTTGCCTTGAACCTTCAACATTATATATTAAATTATACTAATCCTAAAAACAAATAGCCCCTAACCCTTCCTCTTGACCTGACATCTATTCTGTGCCCCTTTTCTTGGCTCTCCTTCATGGCCAAGCTCTGTGAAAGTTTTTAATGATAAATGCAACATGACATTCACTATTCAGCCCACTCCATTCTGGCTTCCCCGGCAGAACTCAGCCAAAACTGTTCATTCTAAGAGCACCAATAGCCTTCCCGTTGTTAAATACGTTAAATGTTTTTTCAGTTATCATCTTACTCAGTCTCTCTTTGACATTTTATGACTCCTTCATCCTAGAAGCATTGTGTACCCATGACACTACACATACCTGGTTGTCCTTCTCCCTCTATGACTCCTCCTCTCCAGGTATCTTCTAGTTCTGCTGCTCTACCTACCTCCTAATTGTTGAAGATACTCAATTCTTGATTTCAGGGTTCTTCTCATTTAATATCCCACTATCACTATCTAAGTAATCTTATCCATTCCCATGTGCTTAAATGCTATCTTTATGCCCATGACTCTCAGATTTCTACCTTCAGCCCAGACCCCTTATATTGAGATGTTGGCATAAAAAATTGTATTTAGCATTACTATTTGGATATCTCACAGGTGTCTCTAACTTCACATCTTAAATTTAACTCTTGGTACTTCCCTCCCACCTCTTCCCTCTCCCTCATATCTCTCTTTCCCTTATGTCTCCCCATTTTAGTAAATAATGCCTCAATTTGTCTGGTGAGATAATCCACATAACTTGAAACTTCAACCATAGGTATATATTTGAGAAAAAGTTTCAAACAATGAAAAATTTAAGTATATTTGTGGCATCACATTTGTCTTTTATTACAAGTGTTTAACCCATGGGTCTCATAATATTTCTGGTTTATAGACCTTAGAAATAATAGAAATGAAAGGCAACACATAGGTCCTACTATGTGCTAGGCACTGTACTAATATTTGACAGGTAACAGTGTTATTTTCGTTTTACAGATGATAAAACTGAGGCACAGAGAGATCAAGTAACTTTCCCAGGATCATAGAGTTATTAAGTAGCAGAGATGAGATTTGAACTCATGCAGTCTGGTTCTAACGTCCTTGCTCATAAAAACTATGCTGTACTGCCTTAAAATGGGGCAGTGATGGATATATGTAACTTTAAGCCAGTGTGTTGAAGACTGAGAAGAGAGACTCAACTAGAAGAAATTAGCAGTGGATTCTGATCCAGCTTTGTAAACATTGAACAATGCTTAGAAAGAGCTGATGTTTTATTATATCCTCTTATGATTCTTCCCAAGTTTTTTGACAACACAGACTTGAGTAGTAGGTATAATTGTCTTATGGGCAGGAAACCACCAAATCAGATGCTGATGGATGATTATTTTCTACGTAAGTTTTCAGAAATTCACAGTAAAATTTGCATTATTTTGACATTCTAAGACCAAAATAATATGGAACTGTTTTGTCTTTATATGAGGTCTCTCCCGTTTCTTCCACATTGCAACTACATTTACAATAATTGATTTTTGAAATACAAAAGCCCAGAACAGGTTGTGCAGACAGTTTGTTGTTTCCGTGGAGTGGGAGTCTTGGACAAAATACACGACCCCATTCCTTTCCCGTTAGACTCTTGGGAAACACCTGATGTTTTTCTGTCTTTCCCACTGACTGCTGGAAAGAACAAATGCCAGTTATCCCAATTAAACTGAGAATGGTGAATTTCACGTTACACTAAAATAAACTACATTGAATGTTTCTTATGATTGGAGAGCTTATAAATTGTTCTTTTTTTTTTTTTTTTTTTTTTTTTTTTTTGCGGTACGCGGGCCTCTCACTGTTGTGGCCTCTCCCGTTGCGGAGCACAGGCTCTGGACGCGCAGGCTCAGCGGCCATGGCTCACGGGCCCAGCCGCTCCGCAGCATGTGGGATCTTCCCGAACCGGGGCACGAACCCGTGTCCCCTGCATCGGCAGGCGGACTGTCAACAACTGCACCACGAAGGAAGCCCAAATTGTTCATTTTTAAAAGATATAAGAAATACAACTCTATCCATTTATTCTAAATCCTTTTAAAATAAGCTAATTAGGGGAAAGAAGGAAGAATAAATGGAAACAGAGGTGAAAAGAGGGCTAATATTCCATTTACTACAAAGTAGATAATTAAGTAGCTAATCTATAAATTAAGGACCATTGAGACAGATGGCAACATTTTTATGAAACTATATTTTCTGAATTATGAGAATTGTCATGCTTTAAATTTCTTGGGTTTCTTAAGTGATATATAATCTTCCATGATGTTCTGATGAAAAACCAAATTCAAGAATTATGTAGAAGTAAAGGTACACATCTAGAAAAATCAGAAGATCTAGAAATTCAATGATCTCTGTTTGGATTGTGTAGAAACTAAGTGAATATGCCTTTAAAAATAATTCAGTAAACAAGAGAGCGTACCCTTGATGGAGAGTTGTGGTGAAATGGAATTATGTTATGTCTGCTGTAGATTAATTTTTCCCTCTATACCGTAATGGATGGACTTTAAATTTCTTACATCAGTCAAAAACAAATGAAAAATTGTGTTTGAACAGTTATAAAAGCATTATACAAGCTTATGTGTAAAGACCATGGTAGGTTGAAAGTTATGTACATGTGCTTTCTTAAATCAAAAATATCAGTCCAAAGCAAAAAATAACTATTTTTAAAGGAAATATGAGATATGTGTGTGTGATAATCCCAAACCACATTGGAGGGAGGGGGCATTACTGAAAAAGGAGAACTGAAGGGCAATGAGTCTTTTTGTTCAAATGTCACCTTCTCAGTTAAGCCTTTTTCCTGGCTATCCTGTATCAGATTGCACACAACTCACCAGACACTCCTTAACCCTGTTTCCAGCCTTATTTTCCCCTTTAAACGTAATCAACATCTATCAAGCTACCTATGTTAGTATTTATCTTATTTATTGACTCTCTTCACTCCATGAGGGCAGTAACATAATGCTTTGTTTGCATTTGTATTTCTAAACAAACAAACAAAAAAGCAAACTATTGTCAGATGAGTCATCAGGTTTGAAATGTTCAGTGGTTACACATGCCCTCAGCATCCCGTCTCCAATCTTAAGTGCAGCTCTGAGAATCTCTTTGGATATTCTGGCCTATGTCATCTGGAGCCTTGACTCTGCTTCCACCACTCTCGCCTTCCCCTTTCTAGTCACCTATATCCTCATGCTCATCATATGTCATCCTCATCTCTGCCTTGTTGCCATTGCTTATATGAACATCCTTGCCTGAAATGCTCTGCTATTTCCCTTCCAACCAATAAAATTATGATCATGCTTGAAGATGAATTGAAATTTTGCTTCCTCCATAAATCTTTCCTCAACTTCTGTAGTTAATAATCCAGAGAGAGCTTTGAAATCTCTGGACACAGATTCAAATCTAAGCTCTGCTAATTTACTAGCTATGAGACCTTTCATAAGATGTCTAATCTTAGAGTTTTAATCTTCAAATTTATGGTAATTATTTTCATCTATAATATTATGGTGAATCTATTATGGAAAAGATCTAGCACATGATGAGCTTTCAGTAATAATATTATTATATTTATAATATTATGTAATCTGTAAATAGGTACTGTACAATAATATAAAGATGATTATAACTATGATTATGATTATAGCCGTAGTTATATAGAATTTACTAAGAGTCAGGCTTTCCCGACTGCTTTATATATCAGGCTCTCTGCCTCTGTAAGAGCTGTTGTATCACTTATAACTCCATATTTAACATGCACTCTTGTGTTCATATATTCTTCCATTTTGTTGAGTGTAGTTTTCCCCAAGTGTATCTTGGAGCTCCTTAAAACAATGACCATGTCTTATATTTCTTTATGTTCCAGAACTTAGCACATTGCTGGCTACCCAATACTTACTATCTGTGACATCCTCTAAAGGATATGGCTCTGTATTCCTTGCATATTTAGGTTGTATCATTTAATACAGAGACAGCCCGAAAGATTCAGAGACGTACATCTACCCATCATACTGCCCAGCAGTCTACCTAGAACTACAGTCTGCTGCTTATTTCCAAGCTGCAACTCCTGGTGCTGGAGTTATTTTCTTCAATGTGCCTGATCTTAGTCTTTTAGCAGGGCAACAGAGCCACCAATCTTACCAACATAATTATGTTTTTTAAAGCTAGCCATCAGAACCCAGAGTGACCCCTGCAGACTGTGAGGTACTATTTTATGTTTAGGTGTAGCCCTTTAATAACAGCCTAGTTTGAGTACCTCTGGTAGTTTTCCATAATGACAAGGGAAGTCAAGGTCTGTAGCCAAATGGTCAATATGCAAATGACAACAAAATGCATCGTGGCCATAGCAGAGGCCGTTGGGATATCTATTTCAGAAAATATTTTCTATATTTGTCCTTAAAGCTGTCTTTCCTTCTTCTGAATTTAGTGGAAGTTTAGAGCATATGTAGCATCAACACCCCCAGGGATAGGAATTACCCATGTTCTAATTATTGATAAAATATTTAGTAACCTTTTTTATTCCCTACTGAATCTTAGCACCAGTTGTTTCTGAATATGCATTAGTGAATCTTTTTTCCTCCTGTGGTGTGAGTAACAAAGTATGTATACATAGAGCTGATTCACTTTGTTGTATAACAGCAGCTAACACAATATTGTAAAGCAATTATACTTCAATAAAGATGTTAAAACAAAAATGCATCTGTTAAAACAATGTACAGCCTCAGTGAAGTATAGCACCTGCCCAGATACACTCATCATGTGAGAAAAAATGTACTTGCCAGACTGTGCTGATCATTTCCAAGTTGACACAGTGAAGTGACATCTGTGCTTAAGCAGTAACCTGCCGTTTACTGTCAGCATTTTTGAGTCAACTCAGAAAAAGTCCACTCTCCCCAATTCCAGCAGACTCAGAAGGTCTTCCCTGGGCCTATTCCTGGACAAGCTGGAAGCAAAGATTCATTTTTTGACATTTTGCTGTGGCTGTCCCTAGTGAATTATGTAAAATAAATCTGACTTCTAGCTTTCTTCATTCAGGACTGTATATCCACAAGCAAATCAAGCAAAGTGAGATACAAAATGCCAGGGCTCTTCTATACTCAGTTAACTTCTAGCCACGCCCTGGGAAGAAGGAAAGAGAATCCATGTTCTTGTATAGTAGGATATTAGAGAGCCAGGTGGAAGGACAAGGAGGTTATTTTTGGTGTTGCCGTCTGTAGATCTTAGAAGATGCCACTGTCCGTCTGGTTTGCTATAATGACTGACATTCTGGGATCCTCCTGCTTGATAGCATTGTTGATACCTAGAAAGACTCTTCTTCTCTTTAATTGTAGTAACTTTTTATTTGATGATTGCTATGGTATGAACATCCCCAAATGAATTTTAATGGGTTTTGGCAGCTTCCATTCCAGGGGTTGCAAAGCATTTCACTCAAGCTTTATCCATTGCTTTTTGGTGACCAAAATTTTATTAGTAGACAAGGTATCAGTGAATTAGAAAATTTCTCTTTTCATTTTTTCAGAAGGAAAATAGGCATCTAAGCTGCCTTTATCATTAAGCAAAGTAATTAGGAATCTACTAGCATATTTTCAAGATCAAAGAAAATTTTGCCTTCAGTTTTTCTTTTTTTACCCCCTTCCCCACAGTTCCACCCCGCCAAACACATAGTCTAGATCCACAGACACACTGTATGCAGAATCAAATGCTACAGCTACCATGTGTTTACTGACATAAAAACTATTCTCACAGAGGGCAAGGCCATTTTATTAAACGTAAGAGATAAGACTTCAAATAAGAATAACCCTGGGACTTGCATTAGAAGCATCCTCATGGAAGAAAGGTAGTTCTAGGTTGCTGGTGGTAGGGGCAGGTAGAGGGGAGACAGGATTGGTGCAAAGAGGACCATTGGGCACAAAAGGTTGCTTGGGACCTTTTAGATGCATCCAGTACATTAAAATCCTGATTTAAGCCCATCTAGTATGTATTTATATGTTTTTTCCATGTCTTTAACAAAGAATAGTTCACTTAACTAGGCTTTTCTGTAATAATTAGTTTTGTGGAAGTGAAACAAGGCTTAAATATTCATAGAAGAGCTTGGAAGTTGGCACCCATGTGTGGTTTTCCCAGAATGGCTTTGGAGAATGAAAGTCTGCTTCTAGCCATACAGTGTTGAGAAGTTTTTTACCATGGAGATCCTAACTTCAGTGAATAGTTTGTCTGGTAGAGAGGGTAGGGACTGGATACTGTAGAAGGTAATTATGATTGTTATTAAGAGACAGATTACTTTGGGAGATAGAATAATCTGGTATAGGTATTCTTCATCCTAGTTTTGAGATACCCTTGGGTGTCTCCAGACATCGCAAAGGAGATCACAAGACTCCCCAAGCAAAATTAATTTTACTCTGTCCTACTTTTAAAAATATATAATGTGCAGCACTATTAAAAGAAACAGAATCCCTTGTAATCAAAATATGATGGAGATAGCTGAAAGGTGGAAAGAACACCAGGCTATGTAGAAAACACTGATTCCATGCTTGGCTCTGCTACCCATCTCTCTGTTCAGAAAATTTTCACTTTCAAATGAAACTACTATCTGCCTTGAAACCCATCTAGGAGATAATAAAAATAAAATGAGATTTTAGTTTGAAAATGTCTTAGAACTGAAAGATTTCACATCACTGTAAAATTATTTTTAAATCAGTAAATTCTGGTAAACACTTCTACATTTAACAGACAGTGGAGTTTTTCAGTAGGGAAAAACAACGAACTACGAGTTAGGAAAAAAACAGGTTCTAATCTAAACTTCTTTCTCAAATATTTATTTCTTTTATTTTTAATCTTGGATAAGTCAGTAGTGTTTTCTGGGTTTATGTTCTTTATCTGTAAAATGAGGGAGCTTGACTACATGAGTTTTAGGTTTACTTATACTTCTAAAATTCTGTAATTCTAGCAATAAAAACTGATTCTTAGAGCAGAAATTAAAGTCCTTGGTGAAATGAAAAATGCCAGCTTTCAACGTTCCTTCCATTTATTTATATACCTTCAGAGTTTAGATAATGTTTTCACCTACATACACGCTTTCATTTGTTCATCATAAATGAGGCAGACAGAGCAGGAATTATCCCCATTTTACAGGTGACTTGTTAAGTGGCTTGTATTAATGCACAGCTGGTGAGTGGCAGATGTGGAACTTGAACCCATTTCTATATCTAATATCCAAAACTCTTTCTCAAACTTAGCAACTATGGTCTTTGCTGTCCATGAAATGCCTAGTATTTCAGACTGTTTCCATTTTGTACAATATATCCCTGTAAACACAAGTATCTTACTGTGTAATTTGCATTTTGAAATAGATGCTTACATCTCTAAAGTATGGTTTGGTACACCATGATTTTCATTGAGTTTTGACAGCAGATAATTTAATCTTGGTAAATACAATACTGTATCCTGACAGTGATATAAATATGTGGGCAAGCTGGGTTAGCAAATTTCTCAGCACTTTATATGCTGTTTCCGTTTCTGGAAAAACAAGTCTGAACTGCAGGGGGGAAAAATATGGTCTTATGGAAATGGCTATGAGAAAGTTCTATTTAGAACTATTCAGTGCAGTCTAAGATAGACAGTAGAATTGCTGTTAGTAGCATTGATTCTGTTTCACAGTTCCGAGATTCATGAATTGAACAAAGAAACTAAAAACTTCTCTGATTGACTCTAAATATATCCCATTTTATAGTTAAGAATAGACTCTTAAAGATGACCTACCTGCCCATTTCACTTTGTTTCTCTCAAGCCTGGAATTATACATTTGTTCATCTTCATGAAGTCTTGTGAAGAAAGAAGCAGGACTGTGGGAAAGCAGGAACTGGCTTAGATGCCAGAAACAAGGAGTAAGCAGGAGGTGTAGTTATGTTTCATATGAAATGCAGAACCTAAGTGAAACATAAATATTGCTGGCGAAATGAAAGAGCAGCTTGTTCAGTTGCTACTTCAATTAGCAGGGGTTTCGTGGCCAAGAAGAAACAGGAAAAGCTGTACCATCTGCTTTTATTTCTGAAGCTGCCTCAGTATTGGGTGATTGACCTCTGCAACCTGTTCATCATTTGCATACAAAATCTTCTTTACATTTACCACCCTCCCTCTCTCTTACCTCTCCCTCCCTCCCTCCCTCCCTTCTCTCTCTCTCCCTCCCTCCCTCCCTCCCTCCCTCCCTCCCTCCCTTCCTTCCTTCCGTCCTTCCTTCCTTCCTTCCTTCCTTCCTTCCTTCCTTTCTTTCTTTCTTTCTTTCTTTCTTTCTTTCTTTCTTTTTCTTTCTTTCTTTCTTTCTTCTTTTCTTTCTTATGCTGATTTCTGGGTTTTTGGAGTGATAACTTTCAATACATTTTTGCTGCATATGACACCCTTGGAAGAAATCAGAACAGAATTCATCCTCCCATCCTGCTAGCTACCTATCTTTACCCCTCATCCAACATGTATTAGGGTATTCAGTCAACAAGCAGATATTAGGTATCTGTAATGGGTTCAATGCTGAGAAAATATATAGAATAATATATAGAATAATATTTCTTCCACCAAACCTTCAAGGACATGTTATGTCTTTGTTAAGTAATAATTCTAATGAAATGTTAGGTAATCAAAGTAATAAAAACACATGGCATAGCTGAATACAGAATAAAGGTGCAATATAAATGTATAAATGTATATGTATATATTAAAGGCACACTCAGGCATTTAAATTTCAGTAAATATTTGTTGAAAATTGACTCAGGTTCGGCAGGTAATAGAAGATGCAGATAAAGGTAGCCTAAGCAGTAATGGATTTTTTTATCCCTTAATAAAAAGTCTAGAAATAAGACTACAGTAGGACTGGTTAATTCAACAGTTAAAATAAGTCATCAGAGACCAGGAGGCTTTCAATCCTTCCATCTGATGGCTTGAGTGTGATAACTGTATGTGCTTTCATTGTTGCAAGTTGGTTAAACCTGTTCTAGGCAAAGAAGGGTGTTCCCTCCCACATATCAATTTTTATTAAAAAGGAAAACCTTTCTCTGAAGGTCCTTCTTATCTTTCACCTCACTGGTGTTTTGGACCGAATATTTGTGTTGCCTCCCCCACCCCTCCGCCCAACTCATATGTTGAAGCCCTAACCCCCAATGTGATGGTATTTGGAGATGGGGCCTTTTGGAGGTAATTAGGGTTAGATGAGGTATGTGGGTGGGGCCCTCAGGATAGGATTAGTTCCTTATAAAAAGAGGAAGAGACTAGAGCCCTTTCTCTATCATGTGAGGATACTGCAAGAAGACAGCCAACTGCAAGCCAGGAAGGTCCTCACCAAGAACTGAACCACGCTATTACCCTGATGTTAGACTTCCAAACCTTCAGAACTGTGAGAAATTAGTGTCCATTATTTAAGCCACCCAGTGTATGATATTTTGTTATAGCAGCCTGAGCAGACTAAGCCACTTCTCTTGACTAATTTAGACCAATCATGACTAAGCTATTGGTAGAGGTGGGTGTATCTTGCCTGAATACATGGATAAAATGGAGGTTCTGCTGGTCAGAAACAAAGGGACCGTATAGCTGTTGGAGAGACAACTATCAAAACCTGCTTCAGACTTTGCAGGTATTATGGCCTCTGTTGCAACTATTCAACTTTGTTATTGTAGCATGAAAGCAGTCATACCTAATATGTAAATGAATGAGTTAGGTGTGTTTCAATAACACTTTATTATGGACAATGAAATTTGAATTTCATAATATTTTCACATGCCATGAGTTATTAATCTTATTTTGATTTCAATATAAAATATCCTGAAATGTAATAAACATTCTCAGCTCTTATGCCACATAAAAACAGTCAGCAGGCTAGACATGGCCGGTGGGTTGTAGACTGATGATCCCTCATCTTAAGTAATGCTCAATTTCAGGGAAAGGAATGATGGAGAATATCAAATAAGAATGATCAATTAAAGAGCTAGAAGAAGAACCAAGGGCGTATACAGAAAAAGGTTGGATTGAGTGATTGTCAAGTCACTGGTCAGAGAAGTGATTGAGGTAGAGCCTAGAATGTCAGGGGAAATGAGGAAACAAAGCATAATAATTATGACAGCTTAAGTATGATTAGTGGAGGAGAACAGAAAGAATTACCTGTTTATTAAGTGGAATAATCAGTAGATAGACAAAGATTGAAGTTACAAAAAGATAAAGGAGATAATTAAAGAAAAATAGACCAGAGGAGGTAAGAGGGGATATTATTTATGTCACAGCTACAGGGTATGATCCTTGGAAGAATGCAGGCATCGTTGTTGACAGGAAGCGTGGAGGATGGAAAAACAGAGAGAAATTGATGTGTGGTGGTAGTGATGTGTGCATTGGCAGTGCTATCATCACGTGTACTTGGATTCCTTTGTGAATGAGGCATAGAGTATTTTCTGAGCATATAGGAGAAGGAGTAGGAGTAAGAGCCTTGAATGTGGAGATAACTTAGAATAGGGGCTGTCGTTAATGCATGAGTTTTAAATAAGAAGAATCAAAGGGTGTCCGAATGACGACAAGGTCCTATTAGGAATTAGACACCCTGACTTGTGGTAGTTGATACAGTCTCAGAGATTTTGAGATGTTCTTAGCTATGTTAAGAAAACAAACTGGGAAGCAGAGAAAGTAAGATTAGGAATTCACATACCTGATATGGAGAAATAGACAGGTTCCTTCTTCTGCAGCATTTTCCCTTTCACAGTCACCTAGAAATTGTTTGGGCATGGTATAGAGCTGTGTTGTTTAATATGGTAACTTCTGAGCACATGTAGCTATTTATTTGTTTGTTTAAATTTATTTAAATTAAATTTTAATTTTTAAAAAAACAGTTGTCCTAGCTGCATTTCAAGTGCTTAGGAGTCATCTCTGGCTCCTGACTATTGTGTTAGACTGTTCAGATAAAGAACATTTCTGTCATTTTCAGCAGAAAATTCCATTGGACAGTGCTGGCATAGGGAATGGTTTTCTTTTTTTTTTTTCACCTGTCCAGAGATCACTGAGATTACAAACAGATAATCAGAATTTGCATGTAGGTCCCCAGCCCAGGAACCTGAGAACATTGGGAAAAAAATGGTTGCAAGACAATCCCATGGCTCACCCTAGGTTAAGCTCTCCATCTTGACTGATAGGCAAACTGACAAAAATAGAATTCAACTGAGTGACAGTAAAGGATTTAAAATCCAAGGCACTGAAGAGAACAATGGGGGTGACTGTATTCATTCTGTTTCTTTTTTCTCCCACTCTCAAATTTTCACTTAATGGCTGAGTCACGTAGGTTAAATGTGTGTGACAAGAGGGTATTCTGTTGTGTGTGAACATAAAGGGCACATGCTGAAATGCAGAACATTAATATGTAAATCAATGCAATTTTCCATAATAGGTATATAATGGAAGTGCTTAAGAGATAACAAATGCAGGAGGTATTCAGATCAGTTTTTAGTTTTATAGCCCTTCACCTGATCACTGTGCCCTCTTGTCTTATTCCATTATGACCACCACATGGATGGGGCATGTATGAGGCCATGATCTCAGAAACTGGGTTGGCTCCTTTGGGAGAACCAGTAGTCGATTGCCTCAGTCATTCGTTAGGTAGTGCTTACACACAAAATTTTGGGTATTGCACTAACTGCTCTTCAGTAGAAAATTTTTTTTAATTATTACTATTTTTAGAAAGGTACTGTGAGTTATTCTTGATCTGTTTCTCCTGGATCTATTTTTATTTTCTTCAAAAATTTTTTTCAAGAGTATTAACATTTTTCTCCTGAATAAAAATGGTTTCTGTAATTTGGAGAAACTGTGTACAGGCACACCTCGTTTTACTGCACTTTGCTTTATTGCACTTTACAGATACTGCATTTTTTGCAAATTGAATGTTTGTGGCAATCCTGCATTAAGCAAGTCTATCGGCACCATTTTTCCAACAGCATTTGCTTACTTCATGTCTCTATGTCACATTTTGGCAATTTTCTCAATATTTCAAACTTTTTTGTTATTATTACATTTGTTACGGTGACCTGTGGTCAGTGGCCTTTGGTGTCACTATTGTAATTGGTTGGGGAAACCAAAAACCACACCCATATAAAAGGGCCAACTTAATCCATGAATGTGGTGTTCGGACTGCTCCACCAACCGGTCTTTTTCCCATCTCTCTCCCTTTCCTTGGGCCACCGTATTCTCTGAGACAAAACAGTATCAAAATTAGATGAGTTAATAATCCTACAATGACCTCTAAATGTTTCAGGGAAGGGAAGAGCCACACATCTCTCACTTTAAATCAAAAGTTAGAAATGATTAAGCTTAGTGAGAAAAGCATGTCAAAAGCTCAGATAGGCCAAAATCTAGGCCTCTTGCACCAAACAATTAGCCAAGTTGCGAATGAAAAGAAACATTCTTGAAAGAAATTAAAAATCCTACTCCAGTGAAAACACAAATGACAAGAAAGCAAAACAGCCTTATTGCTGATATGGAGAAAGTTTTAGTGGTCTGGATAGAAGATCAAATCATCCACCTGGTCACCCAAGCGCTCTGATGGAGATGTACAATGAGATTCATGTTGTTTTCATGCCTCCTAACACAACATGCATTCTGCAGCCCATGGATTAAGAAATGATTTTGACTTTCAGGTCTTATTACATAAGAAATACATATCATAAGGCTATAGTTGCCACAGATAGTGATTCCTCTGATGCATCTGGGCGAAGTCAATTGAAAACCTTCTGGAAAGGATTCACCATTCTAGATGCCATTAAGAATATTTGTGATTCATGGGAAGAGGTCAAAATACTGACATTAACAAGAATTTGGGAGAAGTTGATTCCGATTCCAGTCCTCATGGATGACTTTGAGGGGTTCAGGACTTCAGTGGAAGAAGCAGATGTGGCAGAAATAGCACAAGAACTAGAAGTGGAGCCTGAAGATGTGACTGAATTGCTTCAATCCCATGATAAAACTCTAATGGATGAGAAGTTTCTTCTATGGATGATCAAAGGAAGTGGTTTCTTGAGATGGAGTCTACCCTGGAAGATGCTGTGAAGATTGTTGAAATGGTGACAAAGGATTTAGAATATAAGCTAGACTTAGATGATAAAGCAGTGGCAAAGTTTGAGAGGATTGACTCCAATTTTGAAAGAAGTTCTACTGTGGGTGAAATGTTATCAAACAGCATTGCCTGCTACAGAGAAACCATTGGTGAAAGAGAGTCAGTCAATGCTGCAAACTTCATTATTGTCTTATTTTAAGAAATTGTCACAGCCACCCCAGCCTTCAGCAGCCAGCACCCTGATCGGTCAGTAGCCACGAACATCGAGGCAGGACCCTACACCAGCAAAAAGATTAGGACTCAGTGAAGGCTCAACTTATGGTTAGCATTTTGTAGCAATAAAGTATTTTTAAATTAAGGTACGTACATTATTTTAGACATAATGCTGTTGCACTCGCACACTTGATAGACTACAGTATAGTAAATTTATATACACCGAGAAACAAACAAAAAAATTGTGTAACTTGCTTTATTGTGATATTTGCTTTATTTTAGTGATCTGGAATGAAACCCCCAATATCTCCAAGGTGTGCCTGTATACACTGACAAGCTCTCAGGTGACTAACTGTCAGAGAGTTGTGAAAAATGATCCTATTATTATTTTACATTCTAAATATAACATTAAATAAGGAACTTTAAACTTATTTCTGAAAAAAGATCATGGCAGAAATATTGTTCTTCCATGGAAAAATTACTAAAATAAGTAAAGACAAAGGTCTTAGAATGGAGACATAGACTTTATTTAATACATACAGATTTATTTACTTACACAGAGTTACATATTGTTTAGATGAGCAATAGACTCTGTTTATAAACATAAATATATAAATTAGGTACTTACAAGCTCTGTGATGTTGGACAGATTGCTAAATTTCCCAGAGCCTTTTTTTTCTCTTCTTTTCAAATGGATTTAATAACAGTATCTTTCTCACCGGATTTTTCTTCACATTAAATGAGACCATGACTGTCAGCCTCTCAGCATAGGGATAAATGTCCTAAAGCAAGGTTTACCATTATTTTCTTGTTTTTAGAGCCCCAGAGCTAATAAATGTTCAGCGATTCAAATCTGTATCAAACTGTCAGCAAAGCCAATCTTCTTCCCGCCTCCATGGTTAGAAAACTGCCCTTCTAATCACGTGCCAAGACACCACTCAGCTCAGGGATCAGGGCAGTGTACATGCAGCAGTCTTACAGGAACATCTTCTAGGGAAAATAAAATTAAATGAATATCTAATTGTATATGAAAGTAGTTCACAAAATAGAGCCATTTAAATGTGTTTACAAACATTCTTAAAACCTCAGTTTTGGGCTTCCATGGTGGTGGCGCAGTGGTTGAGAGTTCGCCTGCCGATGCAGGGGACACGGGTTCGTACCCCGGTCTGGGAAGATCCCACATGCCGCGGAGCGGCTGGGCCCGTGAGCCATGGCCGCTGAGCCTGCGCGTCCGGGGCCTGTGCTCCACAACGGGAGAGGCCACAGCAGTGAGAGGCCCGCGGACCGCAAAAAACAAACAAACAAACAAAAAAACCCTCAGTTTTAAAAGTTCTTCTCAATGAAAATGTATCCCTTACTTTACTCTTAGTTCTAATTTGCCTCTGCCTTCGTTGTTCCTCTTACTAGAGCTTCTCTTGAATGACAATAATCTAAAGAGTTTGGGACTGAGTTTTTAGGGAAAGGAAGCAGCAGAACTTTGCCTGTAAAGAAGACGGAAGTGAAACAGTGAGTCTGGCCTTAGAGTATCCATTTCAGATTCTTTTGTCCTGCAAAGAGACTACTTGTCCGTCTATCCATTTTTCAAACTTAATATTCTGAATTTCAAATTCTAAACCTAAGACCTCTCTCTGAAGACAGGTATTTTTCTCATGACAAAAAACATCAAGAAAATGGGAATTAATAGGACATGAAGTTTTTCTTATATATTTGAAGATCCTACTCTTAGCCCTTGGGATTATGTCAACAGAACCAAAGGAAATACAGTTACTGACGGAAGCAAGGGCAGGGAGCAGTTTGAGTTCTGCCAGACTGATCTGTATTGAAGAGTTATCATTCTGAATTTGCTATAGAACATTATGACCTCCCATTTGGTTTTTATAACATCAGCACAACTTGTTAAGGAAAAATTTCTAAAGGTAGTGATTAACCCACCAATGTCATACCTCTGTTGACATCTCCCTAAAAGATAACCTGCAGTTATAGAAATCTACAATGAAAACTAGCCTAATGGTTCATATGTGCTCTAACTGTATGATCAGAACAAAAAAAATCTCGGCATCTCTGCTATTTCCAGATATGACAAGAAAGGTGAGAGGTATTAATCAGTTGTCAAATGTTTTTTGGGTTTTTTTTCCCCAAAATATCTATTGCATGGCTTCCCTCCCCAAATTAGACTATTACATAATTGCATACCAATAATTTGTCCTAAAGAAACATTCACTAACTTCATTTTAGTTATTATTGTGCAGTTTTATATATTTATAAAATGATGGCCTCTAATTTGGACATTGGCCTATAAATTCCTGAGAGCACTAGTTTATTATTAAAGTTATTTTACTGTTATTATAAATAATGAATTTGGATGATGTCATTAATTTAGTTTATTAGGCAAGACGGCTTGTAATTTGGATTCCCCCTCTTAGTTTGTGAGACTTCCCTGTAAAATTAATATCCCTCTTATAGTAAAGGATGGGGGAACCAAGACATAGCAAATTTGGCAGTAAACATACTGTCTTCATATGTTAAGACCAAAACATCCAAATGTCCCTTTCCCCCTTACCTGTACATTAAATGCTGTCACTGTACAACACAATTTTCAACTTTCAAAACTTGAAGGAAAGGCTGTGAATTTAGAGAAAGACTGCATGAGGCAAAGAGAATGTATATTTTGTCAGTTATGGTGGTGGTATGGGAAATAGACTCCATTTGAAATGTATCATACCATAAAAACACCTTGAGGTTTGGGTGAATGCTGTTCTTTGGCACGGGTCAGGGACTGAATTTGCAGTAGAATTTTTCAGGGCTGAATGCAACAAAAATAACTGCTTCCCTCAGGGAAAATGAGGGAAAATTTTACAAGACTGACCTCTAAAGAATTGGTACATTAGATGTGGAAATTGTCCTGGTGGAACTCACTTATGCTTCTGAGATTTCTCTCTATTCTCAAATAAATATCATTGTGCACTGGGAGGTGTGAATATGGAAAACAAGATGACGCACCATGTTGCTGTAGAATTGTGCAAAGTTTGTGGTGTGCTTCTTAAAATTCATTTATGAAATAAATCAAAAATTAGATCAACTGTAAGGAGGATTTTTGATACATTAAGTGAATTTTTAAAAAGTTTGTCTTCCTGTGAAAATGAATAGTAGGACACTAATGTTGTTAATTGATAAAAGCCATCTATGCCATTTGGCTTTATTAGCAGAACTAGATCATTCACCTAGACAGTCTCTTGCAGTTGCAGTAACTAAAAAACACTATTGGTGGGGCTTCCCTGGTGGCGCAGTGGTTGAGAGTCCGCCTGCCGATGCAGGGGACACAAGTTCGTGCCCCAGTCCGGGAAGATCCCACATGCCGCGGAGCGGCTGGGCCCGTGAGCCATGGCCGCTGAGCCTGTGCGTCCAGAACCTGTGCTCCGCAACGGGAGAGGCCACAACAGTGAGAGGCCTGCGTACCACAAAAAAAAAAAACACTATTGGTGGCATCCGCAGCCCTTTAAGCTTTAGCAGTTGGAGTTCTATCCCAGAAAGTTAGCCTCATAAGCTTCTCTAATGAGAAAAGTAAAACTTGGAATTTCCACAAAACGGTTTAGAAAATCATAAAAGACAGGATGGGTTTACCAGGAAGCGCATGACTCATATCCTTCCAGTAATATCATTTTATTTCAGGCACCACAAAAGCTGTAAGTACAAATAGTTACCTACTGAAAGGATTTTAAAATGTCTCTGCAACCAGTATCATTGAGAGATGCGGAAGGTGGGATGTGATAAGGATGTCCACAATTTTGCATGCCCAGTGAGCCTCCTTTATTGTAGCCTACATTTTCTGTTTTTGAAAAATAGGACTAAAGTCGTGCTCAAGGGGCTCTAGGAAAGAATGGCGCTTCTTGGAAAAGTGAGCGGGTTTGTCAGTGGTGCCCCTGTCAGGGGTGACCTGTGACAAGCACATCTCTTCATCTCAGAGGCATCATGCTTCTTTGGAAATCCTTAGATCAAACTCACAAGAAGAAAGAGGTGTTAAATGTATCACAGGGAGCCAGCCAAAGCATTTTAACAAAGAAAAACAAGGCTAGAACAGAAAGTGTTTAGGATTCAACATCACACTCTTAATCTTAATTTACAAAGATGAAGCCGTACACATCCATGGCCTCATTCTGGCCTTTAATACCAAAAGTGTTTTCTACCTCTCCCATACCTACTTTACCTGCCTCCAAAGCCTTCCAAAGAAAGGGGGTGGACATTAAGTAATAACTTACAGATTATAAAGCCCGCAGCTACACAGTAGCTGTTAAGACAGGAAGTTTGGTGGGTAGAATGGATGTTAATAATTTAAACAAGCCATAAGATGAAACTTCTCAGATATCCAGACATGTAGGTTAAACGAAGGCAAGACATTGATTGGAATGTAACAGAAAGGAGTTTGTTCCAGTATAAAGTCTTAGCTTCCCAGTTGTTATGAGCAACTACTGGCATATAATAGAAGCAATTGTGTTTTACTGTTGCATCTTAAGATCTTGACAGAATATTTTAAAACTAATTATTTCTATCACGAAAGAGCTCAGGAGGCAGTGGCATGCTCATTGAAGTTTGGCATTTTTTTATTTTTCTAGCAAAATGTATGATATGGCCTGAAGTGGTGGTATAAATTACAGCCTGTTTCTCAGCAAGACTTTTCTTATTACTGAGACCTGGTATCTTGTTTCTAAATAGTTAGGAAACTTTAAATCAAAGTGGGAAGATTTCCCACTTGTTACTAAAAAGACTGAAGAGCATTAGTGAATTAATAGAGGAGATTCTTCTTTTTTTTAAATATAAATACATTATACAGTAGGAAAAAACTTGCCTTTACTGGTATTAATCTGTCAACAACCAGTTCATACAAGGGCAGAAAATTAGAGCAAAGAAGCAGCCTCTGATACAAGCCAATGAGGCAGGTTTTTAGTACAAATATGAATCCAGGTCTTAAATCCATTAGAAATGGGTACAGTATTCTTGTATTCTCCACAAAGCTTAGCCTGGAATTGGGCATTATAAAAAGTGCTAATAGAAGCCATCTGATTAATTAAATCAAGTAGTGCTTATGCTGTTGTGTATGAAGAAAACTTTCTTTAGTATCACAGATGATGCCAGCTGGCCTAGCTGGGGCTTTGTCATCGATTGTTGGGGGGCTATTGTTGGAAAGACCCTTACCCTCACTTGTTATACTCTTTCTCTAAACCCCTGTGCTCAGGCAGCCTAACTCCTCCACTGGAATGGGGCAAACTGGATCTCACCCCAGGGCCTTTGCACCTGCTTTTCCCTATGCCAGACACCAGAGCAATCACCCAGCTACCAGATTGACTGGCTTGCTCTCATTTTCAGATCTCTGCTTAGATATCACCTCTTCAGAGAGTTCTTTTCTGACTCTTGGCTATCTTTCTTTAAATGATGCTTTCTTTTCCTTAATAACATTGACTGTTGTCACTATCTGATGCCTTACTATGTGTCTCCCTATCACCACTAACCACCTCCAACACAAGAATGTAAGCTCTCAAGGGCAGGGACTCTGCCTTGTTCATTACTATAGCTTCAGCTCCTAATAGACATACTAGGTGCTCAATAAAGATTTTTGATTAATGAATTCATGATGAGAAAATTTTCCATATTCTATTTCTGATTTCATTTCCAGAACAATGGAGCAGGTACCATGTTCTCTCTCTCTTCATTTCTAGTAGTTGAGCTTGTTAAGGTGACTTGCCTTCCAGTTGCTAAAGGTAGAGGAAGGTAGTCCATTGAGGACACAAAGCCAGACGGCACTGATGGGTAATCTGACAGAGTAGCACTAGTGCTTATTGCTGAGGGAAAGTCAGTGAGGTGGAGCATGTTCAACCAAAAGAAATGCGAGTTGATAGGAGAAGATTTGATCAACCCCAATTATTTGAGAACTCCCAATATATTCGGAAATACATTTTTCATGCTGGGGAATATATCCACATCGCTGCTTTCAAGGGCTTACTTCTGGATATAGGAGTGAGATAAGTCATGTGAAAGAACACAGATTCAATGACAAAAGTGAAGACAGAATTCCAGGAAGGAGAGAGAGCTTGAGCAAATATGGGAAGGCAGGAGAGGAATATGTTTCACTGAGGAGTGGATAAGTAATTCTGAGTTGTCGAGGATTCAAAGCAGAAAACTGTGGGATGATGGACTGTAAATATTAGTTTATGCCAGTTTGTGGTGAAATTTGAAGGCGAGGCTTTAGATTTTGTAGTTTGACTAGTGAGGCATATGTTTTCAATAGGAATATGCTAGGTTTAAAGTGACATTTAAGGACGATCAGTATAACATCAGTGTTCAGGCTAAAGCAAACTTGCATATGGAACCGAGAGTGGTCAGGAAGTCTGGGGAAATTTTTGCACATATTTTATGTCTAAAGATAGTTCTGTGTAACCACCTGGTGTATGTCTTCTATTAGCTGATCTGCCTCTCAGCTTTTGCTGTGTTACTTAACTATATTTATGGTTCTGGTTTGCTGTGGTCAAACCGACAATTCTCTGAGAAACAGCACATCACTAATCAAACCTTCATCTGCACTTAGATAAGTAATTGTGTTAGACTGATTAGCAGTTGTGAAATATCCTGCAGTGCTTGTGTGTTTTGAATACAAAATCTAGACTAGACCAACATACAGCCAACGCTGCAAACAAAATTGGATTAGCCAGACTAAAACAGTAACTTCAATTGAGAATCGAGTCATCGTGAGATTTCTTGCTAGAACTTGCCAGTTCAAAGTCCAGATACGATACTTGCTTCCATATGTACGAAAATATTTCTAATAATGCCAGTTCTAAAGAAGACCAGTTTTATTTTTGTTTAACTTCATGGTTTGTCTTTCTCTGGAAAAATATTCAGTTCATCGGCAACACATGTTCCCTTATTGAATGGTTTACCTTTGTTTTAACTCTAGACTATAGTTAGAATTCATGGGGACACAAATTGGTATTTTGGGAGGAAATTATGTCAATTATCATGTTACACTTTGTGCACTTAGCATCTCTAACATTCCAGAACCACACATTGGAACTGTACAATTTTTTAAAAGTTGGATATCACTAAATAATGTATTGTCTTATAAATTACACGTTTTCTTTTATAGCTGACAAGTTAAATGTGAAGTCTCTCACTATCATTCATTTAAAGTCAAACATCCTAGCCCAGATAAGCTCCTTGAGAATGTGGGTCAGAGATAGTTCATTATGTGAGGAATTTGTAACTTTGAGAGCATACATGAAGGAGAGTTAAATGAGGAGCTCAAATTGGAGAAGTACAGAGAATATAGCCATATAGTGACTCTAAAGAGTTTGATTACTTATTTTTTTTTAATCAATGGTCACAGACTAATAAGCTTGCCGCACCAAATCATTTGTGGTTTGCTTGAATTGCCTGTTTCATTAAAGGAAAAAATTGGGAAAATAGGATAAAGCTACAGTGCTGATCTCTTCATGATGAATTATGCATCTTGCATGGCTGTCGAGTTTGTCACTTTTTAACTTGCAACATTCACTTGTTTAGCTACAAAATCCACTGAATCACTCTGTTTAGGAGTCCAAATATGCTAGTGCACACGGGTGATGTCATCCTGGAAATAATCAACATAGTTCAGTGGTTTTGAAGATAAATTGAAACTTGCTAATTATATTCATTTTGTGAAAACTCAGATTAAAAAGAGACAGCCATATGCAAATTAGATACATGCAGCCCAACTGAATTATATTGTTTCATGTCTGCTTTCTAAATAATAGACAAGGTAACTATTCAGAATGATTCTTTTGAATCTTCTGACAAGCATGATGTTTGGTGTTCCTAAGATGTGTTCTTTGCTTAATAGGCAAAAGAAAGGCTTTACTTTCTCACTGATCTAATATTGCATGAATTTATGTTACAATGTAGCTCCACTTAGAATGTGAAGGGAGAGGGGAAAATAGATGAAAATTATATCTTACCGAAATATACAACAGGTTTGAAAATTGCTATGTTAGCATGCAAAATGGAAAACCACAATTAATTGCTTTTCTTACTACAGACACCATAATGAACTTTGTAGAAATGTGACATATTACAACCTCACTGTAAAAGCCCTTTGACATTATGAACACCCAGGGGACGGGGGAGGGGGACAGACTTTTCTGCATTTGACATAAATCAGACCCTTTCCCCATCTAGCAATAAGAGATCAGTTGCAAGATATCTAAATAAGAATGTGTTAGACTAGAAGGATAGAACTATGCAAAAAAATAAAAAATAAAATAAACCCATCTCATCTGTTTTGGCTAGGGTGACCAGACACATCTGTTTGCTTGGAGAAGTCCAAATTTATTCCTGCTGTACTAGTGCTAATTATGAATTCTTCTACCTTTAACCATCGTAAGAGTTCCTTTCTGTGTGATAAATTATGATTACACTAATAATGATTCACCACAGCAAACAGGGAACAAACTTACATGGTTGAGCATTCTTACTACTCCTTCACCTTGATTCAGTAGTGCAGGCACAAGGAAGTTATGGGTGACCAGAAGGGTATGTGGGTTGCATAGGATTTTCTTTATCACACAGTGTTAAATCATATGATCCTTGGGGTACTCTTAAGTGAGATATTTCACATGGTCAGCTTAATACTGAAAATAAATGAAGTAAGGTATCCTGAGTACAGCTGGCTCATCTACATTGGTTTCTCCATTCACCAAAGTCAGAGAAATGCAAACGCTCCAGCAATAGTCCACAAAATCCAAAATAACTTTTGCTTGCAACAGAAACCACTCATGATTTTTGTTTTTGTCTTTGTTGTACTTTTCATGGATACCTTCTATACTCTTTTCAGTGTTAATTTTCTTTATCTGTTTCTGTTCCCTCCTCTAGCTCTGTTATTTTTGTCGAAGGATGAGAATTCTCTGTGTTATGTTTAGTCTCTTTCATTCCTTCCCCAGATCCTATCTCTGCTCTCTTGCTTTCTTTAATATGGTTCCCATTACACATGTAAGGTGGGCCTGATCACTTGTTCTATCTCACCAGTGTGTTCACATTTATTTGGTGCAATGTAGGAGTGTTAACTGAGATGTAGAGGAGAGCTATTTCAGTGTTATTTGCACCAGATAAATTTGTGGCTTCAAAAAGTGCATTACCTTAACTATGGAATTTATAAAGTGTTCTCATAAGAGCATGTATTAGGAGGAGATACAAATAGATGCTTCCTGTAGTTTCTGTGGCTGAGCGTTATTTCCTTAACTTTTGTATTTTATAAGGAATAAAATTTAAGTATTTTCCAATTTATTCCAACTATTGTATCCATGCAAAGTTGTTTCATTTTCAATGTCTCCTCCCTCCCTCCCTCCCTCCTTCTTTCCTTCCTTCCTTATTTTCCCTGAAAACACATTGAGAAATAAAGAAAATTGGATAAAAATGTGATGGAATACCCAGAGTAATAGTAGGATACTACAAGTCAATAGCAGTTACTTGGATAATAATGGCACTTGTACTATTAGCATAAAACACTTTTAATACTGAGCCAAGATGAATCCGATGAGATTTCAGGTTAGAGTCCAACTGATGCAGAGATGAGTTACTGGGTGTGAAAGTTTAGCTAAGCAGCCAAACTATCACATATTATGTCGGTGAATAGATATTCCGGGCCCCAAACCCATTACTGAGTATGCTTTCTGAAAGATGTATCTGTGTTCCTGCATCTCTTTCATACATACTATTTGTTCAAGCCTGGGATTCACTACCTTGATACTGGGATGGTTTATACCTCTATTTCAAAACTGGAAGGAATTTCTCGATCAAGTGGTGGCATCTGATTTCTAGGTCAGACTCAGATCATTGGGTTCATTCATTTGATGACAGCCTTGCAAATCATGGCCCCCTCATTAATTGTATATTTTATCTTTACTGATAGACTTGACTTGGAAATTTTCAAAGGAGAATCAAAAGACTTTTGCAACAAAAATGATGAAAGTATGATTAAAGTTACAAAAATAAAAATATTAAAATATAACAAAATATTTGTCAGTTGATTATGATAAAAATATGATAAACTATTCATGTCTTTATACATGTTCATAGGTGTATTCACAGCAGATTAATGGATGTGCTGCATATATTGTAACTCCTTTGTGATTATAGCATCCTAGATATTAAAAATATATATATGAATCTTGGCCTGTATTTGAGAATAATTTCTCTATCACAGTGTAAAAGTTGATAATGGAGTAAAAATATTATTGATTTCCCTTGACCATTTGGATAAGTTTGTTCTATGGGGTGAATTACAAAGGGAGTTTACCTGTACAAAGATATAACTTCCTTAAAATTCACTTTTTAGTGACAGTTATAAGTCAAGGAGAAAAGAACTAAATGATGATCAAGCTAATCAGAATGCACTGGGCTTCCTGGGAAGGCCCTAATCAAACTATCGGCTTTTTACCAACTACCTGTCAAATGCAAAGAACAGCTCCCTTTCTCAGGTGTCTTATTCATGTCAGTCGATCAATGAACATCTTTCTTCGGAGGTCTGACGACCGATAAATGTGCAATACCATTACACATAAAATAGAACATCTGCGTATTGAGAAAGGCAGCAGAGGGGGGAGAATACGCGTTGAGGAATGAGTCTGAACCAAATTCATTCTGGATGATCCTTCATGGGCAGGTATACTTCAGAGTTGCCCATTCAAGGCTCAATGGCGACCCCTGTTTGCTTTAAAGGTATAAGAAGAGGCTTGCCTTCAGTGGTCCAAACAGAGACCCTCTCCCTTCTTCACATTCCATCAACTACTGGTTTCATCTCCTAAATAACTCTAGAACACAAGAGGAAAACTCCACTTTTTTCCCTTCTCCGGATTTTATGGTGCTTCAGGTCATCATCAAGATGACCTCTCAAGTACTCCTGGAACCAGTAATCTTTCTAAAATGTCACTTCATTTTCCTGCTTACAACTGCCCAGTCCCCAGTCCCCATGTAGCCTTCAGGATGGTCCTTCTCTACTTGACCCTCAAGGCCATCATCTAGCATTTTTCCCTCACCAGCCCTATCTGTGCCTCATCCCCTCTTCATACTTCACACTTCTCTTTACACCTCTGAACTTCTTGTAGTTCCTTGGATAAGCACTCTTTGGACTTTGCACATGTTATTTCTTCAACATGTTTCTTCATTTCTTCAATCTTTACTCACTTTCCAGGCCTAAATTCAGAAGCTGCTGCTCTAAGAAAGCCTTGCCTGCCTGCTCGCTGCCATGCAAGTTATGTGCCCCTCCCATATGCTTCCAAAGTATTTTTACACTTATTTAGATTATGATTGCTAGGTTGCTTTCTGATCCATCAGCCTCTGTGCAAGCATGGAGTTTGTCTTCTGAACTAAGTATGATCCCTATTACCAAGCAGAATGCCAGCTCTTGAGAGAAAGCAGAATGGCAGTCCTTAGGACCAAGCCTAATACGAGGGTTCTAGACATTGTCAAAAATCATGGGTGGCTACTTTCTCTAGACCAGGACAATTTTGCCGTCTATCAATATTAACAGAGAAGCAGAAGTTTTAGTTTAACGATAAACACAGTGATGAGTCGAAAGGTTTTCTACTGCCCCTTTTATCCTCTACTCAATAGAATATTATGCAGTATTCAGATATTTCCACATCTAGTTCAGTATTCTGTTTGTGAAATCTCTTTTGTTTCAAATGTCCAAGCAGATCGAAAGCATATGACCCTTATTTTTTGTTTTTTTTAAGTTCTTCTTTTTGGAGGTGGGGAGGAAGACAGATACAGAGGGAACAACCCACAGCTGGGCATCTGCTTGTAGGGAAGAATGGTTCTGGCCCTTGTTGTAACATTACTAGAGGCAGAAGTGAAATTCAATCACCATCTCTTTCCTCATTTTATTTATTTATTTATTTATTTATTTTTGGCTGCATTGGGTCTTCGTTGCTGCACGCGGGCTTTCTCTAGTTGCGGCGAGCGGGGGCTACTCTTTGTTGCTGTGCATGGACTTCTCATTGCGGTGGCTTCTCTTGTTGCAGAGCACAGGCTCTAGGCATGCGGGCTCAGTAGTTGTGGCACTTGAGCTCAGTAGTTGTGGCTCACGGGCTCTAGAGCACAGGCTTAGTAGTTGTGGTGCAAGGGCTTGGTTGCTCCGTGGCATGTGGGATCTTCCCAAACCCGTGTCCCCTACATTGGCAGGCAGATTCTTAACCACTGTGCCACCAGGGAAGTCCCTCTTTCCTCATTTAAGGTGGGTTCAGTGGGCAGGTCCCTCTCTGAATTTTAGACATAATAGTAAAAAGCAAGCTGTTGCTTTTTTTTTTTATTAAGATTGTGAAGTGAAACTGCTTAAGCATTACAGATTCAATTCATTACAAAAATGCCAATTGTAGCTTTCTGAGAAAGATGCACACATATCTTAATAATGGAAGGTTATAATGTTTATTTCCATTTTTTTCATAAAAGAGAAGGAAAATAAAAATCATTAACTCTATAGTGAATGAAAGAGGGCATGAAGCTGAAAAGGGATCTTTGGGGAGGTCACCTGGGAGAAATAGTGGGAACTCAATTAATCTAAACAGATGTGGAGGCCAGCTTCACATTAGTGCTCTCCAGCCTTCTTCTTGCAACCTGTTCTTCCCAACTTTTCTCTCCCCTGTCTTCCCTCTGTCTCCTTCCCTGTTAAATTTCATTTTCTCAGTGAGGCCTGCTCTGATGACTCTATTAAAACTTAAAGTCACTTCCACAACTTCCAAGTCTCCCACTATCTTTACTGGTTTATTTTTTTTTCCATAGGACAGAAGGCCATCTGTTTTACCACGTAGCTTATTTATTCTGTTTATTGCTTATCTCCCTTCCTTAGAATGTAAGGACAGGCAGTGTTGCCCATATTGTTTACTATGGCATCCCTAGTGCCTAGGACACGGATGCCATAGAGTAGACACTAAACAGATTCTTGTTGAATGAATAAATAAACCTTACTTGTAGTTGGTCTACAGTTTTCTGGTTTGTATTTGTCCCATCTGAAGCCTTTCAGTTCTCTATCTATTCTATTTTTCTTTTATTCTCATCTCAGAAATAAATATTTCAGCCAATATTTCTATATTACTTCTCCCACTGCTTTTCAATTTCTCAGTTTTTCGAATATCCCTGATCTGTGAAAGAAATAAAAGGAGGAAAAGACATACACAGATAAATATAGAGATAGAGATAAAGAAATTAAGATACCTTCAATCTTCAACTTAAAAGTTTTACATTAATCACAGCTCTGAATGTGTTGTTTGCACGTCATTTCGGATTTTGAAGTATCCCTATAGTAGTTTAATGCACACGCATGTACATGATTGTACACACACCACAGACACACAGACAGACAGATAGACATACACATGCTTACACAGTAGGCTCCACTTTCCCCAAAAATCTGAGCTCAGAGAAATCAGAAGCAGCTTTTGGTATTAAGCAACCTGATAAACTCCCTAAGGAAGGTTGTTTAAAACATGTCCATATTCTTCACACTGAATAGATTTGGTTATTTCTAATCAATAGCATTGACACTGAATAGATTTGGTTATTCCTAATTAGCATTCATTCTAAGTTTAATTTTTTTCATACTGTTGGATAACTACTAACAATTGCTCATAAAAGTAGGAATAGGGAATTTGAAAGTCATTCACAGTGACAAAACTAACAAACTCCTACAGATTTTGTCCATTTTCCTTTACGTTTTTGGGTAATTAGACATATCACATTGTGAGGGACCCTGTCATGAGATCTTCTTGAATTAATGCCAAATGTACAGTCTAACTATAAGTGATAAAACATTGGTCCTGCATCAGTATTTATGATTATTTATGATGTTATTTAGCTAATTACAGTTAGAGAGACCTTTATGTTTTTTACCCAGTAGCTTATTTCATGTTTGCATTTTTTCAATCTTGTGATTAAAACAGATACAAATGGCAGATGAGACATCCCTCTGTTTAACACGCCACATGCCTCTAGTGAGACTGTAGCCTAACATGCTATAGATCTGAAGATTCAATTCACATCATTATCCACGCTTCATCAGAACATCCACAGAATCTCTGCAGTGCACGCTAGGCATGTTGGAACAAACGATATCTTCATCACAGCTTCTGATAGTCACATTATGCAGCAGCTTGTTTCAACCAATCCATAATGTACTTTGTCAAACAAGTGAGGTGAGGATGCAGTGACTAAATTCCATGTAAGCCATAAAAAACACACCTTCTACTGTAACCTCTGGGTTCTTGTTGCTAACGTTCAAAGAACAAAGAAATGAGTTCTGTGAATGGGAAAATGGATTAATCTGTGGAGTTAAAAATAACTCTGATTGATTTAATGTGAACTTTGTATTCTGATTTTATACAAAGACCTCCAGTTAATAATAATTGTTTTCTCTTTCATTCTTAAAGAATAAGAAAATCGATCACATACCCTGCTTCTAGGAAGCTGTCACTTTCTGTCATTCCGTGTTTGGTGTCATTGTCTCTTACTTCTTCATGGAGAACCATATTTCATGCATCTGCTCCACTTTTAGTTATAAAGTGTCAAGGGAGTGGTGGGAAAGGTTAATGGTATCTGTGAGATTTAATAACACTTTTTATTGTAAATCATTTCTGGTATGTATAAGAATGGTTTCCAAAGTTAATAGGCTTCACATGAACTTTGCTGCAGTCCAGCATCAGCTGTCTTCACAATTTTTACATTGTATTGATATACCTAGTGTTATTACACTCACATTATATGTGAATTTTATGTATGTTACATATGCACTTTAAAAATAATATTTATGGAAATTCAAAGCACAATTATTCATTTATTTATTCATTTGTTTTGCTGAATACATACTGTGCTGGCCTTTGTGAGCGAAAAATGAGTGTGTGAATAGTCCCTGCCTCCAGATGTTTACTTGGGAATATACAACATATGACAAGAGTTTGTTGATATATATATACACGCATCATACCTGTGCAGTTGACATCCTGCATACTTCTGAGGGGCAAATAGGTACAAAATTAACTCATAATAGATGGTAGGTACGGCAGGTGTCACATGTGTGTTTTATAAAATAAGAACAATAGGGATTCAGAAAAGGAGGAGAGTACACAGGCCAGAGAGCAGAGAAAACTTTGAGGAGGAAGTGAATTTCAGCCAGACCTTCAAGTTCTATTAGCTGTTGTCAGGAAAGAAAGTAATTTGGAGAGATACCCTAGCTTTTCCTTTGTTCCATCCTCAGTGTCTAGCAGAGGCCTTAAAAATTGCTTAGTAAATCAGAGAATAGGATTGTGGAACTTCTGTATCCTTGCCTGAATGCAGGGGAGGAGGAGGGATAGAGAGAAGGGAGGTAGCAGGTCAGGGACTGAGGGGAAGGGCATAGAACAAAGAGAGCAGTGTGGCAAGAGTAGAGGGTTCCTGTAGGGAATGTCAAGATGAGGTTGGACAGGTGTTTGAAGGCAGAATGGAGGGAGACTTGGAGACTCTGGACTCTGTCCTGTTCCTAATGAAGGAGCAATGAATATTAAAAACACTCTTAACTGAAGAGTTACATGATAAAACTTTGAAAAAAGATCTGTCCACTTATACGTAATTGCCTAATTATATCTGTCAGATAACATAATTTCATCTTGTAGCAAATTTAATCATTTGCATATGTTGACAAAGCACTCTACATTCTCTTGCTTGAAACTATTGGAGTGAACTTAACATTGTGTCATCTGGGAAGCTAAAATCTGGAAAATCAAGTAAGTTGGTGGTAGCAGAGCTAAAATCAAAAAGGAGGTTTCTTATTCTAAGTCTTTAACAACTGTACAGTTATCTACTATTTAGAAGGTTTAAACTGGTCCAGATGATGCTGTCACAATGAAAGAAGAGGATGCTTAAGTTTATCTCTTTAGTCTTGTAGTTTTGGGAATGGAAAGCCTACTTATAACCAAGAGATGCAAATAGCCACTTTCTCTTACCCTACGGCACCACCCAAGAACACAGCTAGAGAAACAGGCTTTGTTTGCAGGAAAGGCTTAGCCCAAGACCATCAGGAGCCAAACAGAAACAGAGAATCTATTTTATTTTATTTTATTATTTTATTTTTGTTATCATTGGCTTATGAAGTCATATGAGTAAAGGAGGATGAACAGGTTTGGTCAGAAAATCTATAAGGCCTTGAAACTCTAAGGAGAATGGTGTTTGGTGAGTTGCTTCTCTCCCGAGGGGCGCGAGCTCCATCTGTGAGATCAAAAGACAGATTTTTACAACATTTGGTGGGGAGGGTTAAGCATTTGGAGACCACATGGAGATTATATAGGAGAAAAATCAAGGGGAAAGCTGCGTTTTGGGCTTCGGCATGCACCAGACTCGAGCAGGTCCCTAAAGAACGCCTCGCCAAAGATAAACCAGAATGCCACTCCAAAAACTCCATATGTCAGAATTGTCTTTAGTGTTCTCAGTTTTTGTGTCAGCAGTTTCAATTTAGTCTCCTCATTCTATTTATATCGTTCTGAAAAGGTACAATCAGATTAAGAATATATATAAAGAGAGAGAGATGGGGGGTGAGACACTTGAATTGGCATAAAGCATTCCCACCCATTAGCTCTAGCTGTTGGGAAGGGAGGGGGCAAAAGAAAGCGCAACATGAACTGTAAATTATTTTCCAACACACATATGCACGTGCATGCACATACACACGCACGCACAAAATCTATGTTAGTCCAAAATGTTTGGGGGCCTTGGGCTTTGGAGTCTGTTGAAGAATATATTTTTCACGGCTGTTGCATACTCTCTAATCTCAACGAACACTTAAAGAGCGCCAGCTAAGCAAGGGGAAGTAGCCCAGAGTAATTAAAGCCAGCTGAGAGCCAGACTGTTCCGCAGAGCCCCAGCTGTCTTGTGGAGGCTGTGCGACCTTTGGGCAGACACCTGCTTCCTCAGCTGCATTTCCATCCCTGGTAAAATGAAGATGGAAACAGTGCCTAGAGTTGTGGAGCACTAAATGAGATAACACATCTTGTGCGTGTGGTAAATGCTCAATAAATATTCTTTATTACTGTGATTATGTGCCAGGCATAACCTCAACCAGACTCTCATTGCTGCTTGGAAATTCTTGTATTAATCTGTTGTGGACTCTAATTTGTATTCCTCACAGCGGCCCTTAAAACTATTTCACCCAATTTATCACCTTATTCTCACCAGACTTTCTCACTCTAGATAGTGAGATCTTGGAGGGCTGGGATTACAGCTTATTTATTCTTATATTTCCCAGATTGACATATAGATGGTACACACTGAAAACACTTACTGAATGAATATGTGAAGGACAGCAAGTCTTTACTGAGTCCACTGTCTTTATTTAGCATATAATCTAATTGGCTTGGAAAGACAAACATAAAAAGAATAATATCATGCAAATAAGAATACAGTGAAGCACAAGCTTTGTACAGAGAATAAAGACGATGGTGTTGAAGAGAGGAATGATAGCCGTGAGGCTGAAAACAGTGAGTTGAGCCGGAAGTTTATTTGTGTCTTGAAGGCTGTGTCGTTTACATATGCAGAGGGGGTAATGCTATCATTTCCTGTGAGAAGTCATTGTACATTTCTGAGCAGAAAAGTGGCGGGTTGATGACAGAAATGTTCAGAGGGGACTGGTCTATAAAACCTTTAAAGATATCTTGGGACAAAGAAAAAATGTTACCCATGTTTTTAAAAGTAAATCTTTTAACTTTATAGAGGCGAGGAAGATTATAGAAACAATCTAGGTTTTCCCATCATTTGTCAGATTAGAAGACTGAGACCATAGGAATTTAAAAATAAAAAAATAGGGAATTTACTAATTCTTAAAAGATGTGTAATGAATAACATCTGTGGGCTTATCATAGTGTCTGCAGGAAATAGCCTCCCTTTTCATTCCCTGTGACCCAGAGGTGGTGGGTAAAGCTGTAGGCACCGGAGTCAGTGTTCTAAGTTCTCAAGCCTGTGAGTTGAGGTCTTCCTGTTTTCCAGAATGATCAATCAACGTACAAATTGAACTTCATAAATTCACCGTGAAAAAGGAATACTGCATGGGTTAAAGTTGTATTTGAAGGTTGGACTTATAGCCTGGTTGGTAGACTAGCCCCCACATAGATCACTCCTTTTAGCCAATGTTTTCAGACATACATGGAACAGAATTAGTCATCAGATAAGAAGAACCAGAGGAAAAATATTGTGCAATCACTCTCTCTGCATTAAACAGAAATGCTGAACTCAAAGTCATTAATTATGCATGTGGACCTACCTGATACCTGTGTGTCATTAGTTTATAATGAATGTAAGTCTCCTTTCCTGGCTCTTCACTCAGATCCTACTGACATCTGGCTAGACATGGCCATGAAGATCCCTCTTGACTGCAGAGTCAAACAGTAAAATTTATGCAAAGATAGAGTTTCTCACTGAAAAGTGGATGTCATTAAAGCAGGGTGGGATTTGGGTGCTGTCAACAGAATGCCCAAGAGATAAGGAACAATATTTTGGAAAAGACAATCAAAACCATTTTTGTTCAACATTGCCTTTGAATTTTCACAAAAGATCCATACAGGCTTTAAAAGTATGTCTTTTTTCCTAAGGGTTAACTTTTTCGTCTTTGTTTCTTCCTTTTTAATAGACCGAATGTACGACTGTGTCTTCTCCTGAAAGTTCCATCATGTTTTATGGTGGTTTTCCCATCCTCTCTCCTCCCAATAGATGTGAAACCATTATTTAAAGACTTATTGCCAAAGGTGTCAAGAGTTTATAGAAAGCAGAAAAGATTGGGAAAACATGATGTGAAATCAAAATTAGGGATTGAAAAGGTATCAGAGGAGGAGAACTAACATGAAAAATTATATGCTCTGGAGCAAGACCCCAGAACTCACATTCTGATTCCACTGAATACCAGCTGCATAATCCTGGGCAAGTGATTTACCAATCTGTGCCTCAGTTTCCTCATCTGTGAAATAGTGATAATTACATTACCTGCCATGAAGGGTTTTGTGAGGATGAAATTAACAATACAGCTAATACAGCTAGGGCACCTTGAAAAATGACTGACAAATGGGAAGTATGTATTAAGAGTTAGCTATTACTGTTTTTCCTATAATTAGTATTTATTTAGAGTACAATATTTTTATCATGCAAATCTGATAATTCCTCAGGAAATTTAAGCACTGAGTTTGAGTCATGTGAGTCAGGAGTCAACCTGAGCCCAACCTAACCTAGGTCTTCTGGTTTCCAATTCTATTTGCAGATAGGGAATAGAAAATTTGCTCTGGTGAAAACCAGATTTGTTTCAGTTCCCAAACTGAGTTCTGACCAACACGTGGATTACTTTTACACAATGGAAAGGAACTTTTGTTTATTTTCTTTGCAACCTTTTCTCTATGCTCAGGAAATCCCAGTGTCCCTAGAAGTTTGTGTTGCCTTTAAGGCATTTTTTTTTTTTTTTTTTTTTTTTTTTTGCGGTACGCGGGCCTCTCACTGTTGTGGCCTCTCCCGTTGGGGAGCACAGGCTCCGGACGCGCAGGCCCAGCGGCCATGGCTCACGGGCCCAGCCGCTCCGCGGCATGTGGGATCTTCCCGGACCGGGGCACGAACCCGTGTCCCCTGCGTCGGCAGGTGGACTCTCAACCACTGCACCACCAGGGAAGCCCGCCTTTAAGGCATTTTCGTTTTCTTTCCAATTCTTGGAGTTTGTCAGTGTGTAAGCCAAATATAGCATTTGAGCTGAAGGGAGAGCATTGTTTGCAATAGCATTGTCTTTTCTATATTGTCCCTAATTCCCTCCTCTAAAAGGTCTTTGCTTCCTGTGTTCAGCAAGCACACACATTGAGCCTACATCTCCATTCAGCATCGACAAAGAAACTTTTCTGTGTCGAGGGATGTCTATCTGTAAATGTACAAGTGGAAAGATCCCTAAGATCTTACTTTAAATGGAAGCTAGAAGAAACTGTGTATATCTTGTAGTTCAGGCCTGATATAGTGTCTATGTAAAAGATTTGTGAAGGGTGGAAGGAAAGAAAATATCACATACATCCTGTCCTCTTTTTAAAGTTTCCCTTCTTAGTGTAGTAAGCTGGGGAAGAGGTAGTTTTTCTGGGCCAGAACATTTGTCCAGAGTATCTGGAAACAAAGCTTTTGGCAAGAGAAAAGAGTGCCAATATGAAGAGCCTAGCAGAGAAGCTCCCCTGTGCCTGTGTGCTTGTGTTGGGTTCTGTTCAGTGAAGTGAACAGATTGGAACCCCCGGTACTCTCTTAGATCAAGGTCCTCGTCCTCTACTCAAAAGCTTCCCTCCAGTTGAACAGGCAGTCAAAATTCCTATACTTCTAGGACCCCCTCCTCAGACCCTCTCAGATCTTCAATATCCAACTTTAGTGCCTGGGAACATATTATTTTTTTCATGTTTCCGATGGAGAGCTCAAAAAAGAAATTGTACAAATTCTGAAATCCATACTTTTAGGGATTTTTACTGTTCTACAAGGAAGTAACCCGTGGACACTTACTTGTGTAGCTAGAGCCTACATTTTAGGTAGAAAATAAGCTAAAGAAGATTGGACAGCCTCAAGAAGATACCTGAATCCTGAAATCTCTCCCACATCAAACCTAAAACTCTTCACTCCTTAAAGTACACGAAGTTCCACTCATGAGCCTTTCACTTAGGTATATGAATTCTCCTGAAAATTCAGAGGGTCCCCACAAGGAGGTTACAAAAGACTGTTAGAGTCCAGCCCGCGTACTGTGCACTGGTTTAATCAGATGGCTTCACTCACCTGCCATTAGGGTACTCAATAATAGGAGAGGAATGAGTAGTTTTATAGCAAAAGCTGGTTATACAGGGACTATCCTGGCTGAACTACTGGTATTAAAGTCATTTAACCTATTATACAGAGCACAGCTATGATATAAAACACCTAAAGGAAGAAGGCAGAGCGAATGTGCACATGTTAAGGGCTGGGGGGACATGTGGGACATGGGAGGATGTAAAAAGGGAATGGATTCCTTTCTCCCACCTGCCCACTCATCTTCCAAGTTTGGTTCACTTTAAAATTGTGCCTAGATAATTCTGGCCCTGTTTGTTGCTAGTACAATGGTCTAGTTCCAACAACTAAGAGCATCTTATGGATTGGGTAGATTATATCTTTAGTGAAAGCTAAAGCTTATTAGATTTTTCAAAAATCTGATTAGACTTGAGTTGACTTTCTAAACTCTCTTCCAATTATATAATTGGCATTTTAAAGTTCTGTCAACACAGGTAATAAGAGCAAATATAAAGTATGCATGTATCATTGCCAATACAAGAATTATCTTAAAATTTGTACTAAAAAGCTATAAAAATTTTTGAAGTAATGTTATACAATATTATGTTTAGAAAAGTCATTTTATTCTAGTCTCTTTTAAGGCTCATGAAAATGAATTATCCGTTGCCACAGTTTTCTTTCCAATTTCACTTTTACAAGTAGTTGTCAATAGACAGTTAAAATAAGGCCAAGCCAAAAATACTCTTCTATAAATGCTTACTAGATATCAACTGGTGTATATAACCAGAGAGAATTTATAGCCTAAACAGACCAGAATGGAAGTTTCTTAAACTTGAGTGTGTATAACAATTACCTGGGGAGATTGTTAAAATGCAGATTCTAATTCAGTAGTCTGGGGTGAAATCCCAGGTTCTGTATCTCTGACAAGCTCCCAGGTGACCAGATGCTGCTGGTCTGCAGGCACAAGCCTAGAAAGCCAGGCAGCAGTGATTACAAAGTTAACAAGAAATCATCTTAATCTCCTTTACCCCTGTATCCATCTCTCTGTTCATCAACCTGGAGTGACCTCTTTAAGCATATACGATATTCTTTGAAATAAGAAGAATTTGAGCAATAGACATGGATATCAAAGATAACTGCAGTGAGTCCTTGGAAACCAGGTGATGTTATAGGAACTTGAATGTCTGCTTGCCTTAGCAACAGTGCCTGGGAGGTCCAGCCTGGAGCGCCTTCTGATGACTCTAAGGGAAGTTAGTTTAATTGTTAATGGAAGTGTCCCTCCCACCCTCATCCTTACATTCATACTCATATATTGCTTAGTGCTGTAGCATTTAAAGTGCTTTTTCTCCTGTGTAATCTCATTTTTGCAACAGCCTCTGCAGTAAATGGATGAATAATAGTAATAATAATTTGCATTATTATTTGCATTTTACAGATGAGGATCTGAGCGACATCACATAATGATATAGAGGAGCCAGGGCTATAGGCCTAGTTCTCCTAATGGGCTCTCGGATTCTTTATACGTAACCCAATCCTACCCCCCACTCTCACTCCCGATCTTATGTAAAAGATATGCAAAAAGAAAATAGATAACAATTATGTATGTAAAAAGAAATAGATAACAATAACACACACATTCCTTTCACTAAAGTGACTTGCTTGTTAAAAACGCAAAGCCCTCCTTTCTGTGGCTGGTCGGAGACCGATGTGCTCTCTGGAAGATACCACTTCCAAGATATCCCAGCAGGGGGCACTGTGGCATCGGAATTCAGCTTTGCTTGCTGTCAATCGTTCCAAGGTGGTTTTTTGTTTTTTTGTGGGTTTTTTCCCCATTCTATTCATTCCCCCCACCCACCTTGTGTTTTCACTAGATCCTTATTCACACTTATTAGACTGGCAGCTGATATCCATCCCTGGAAAGAGTTTATCATACTTTATCATTTAAGCACAGGGGGTATGGGGTGTGTGTGTGTGTGTGTGTGTGTGTGTGTGTGTGTGTGTATGAAAACTATGAAATAATTTATGGCTGATACAGCAAATATCAACTCTCTCACAAAAATAGTTTCTCTTGTATCTTTCCTTTTTTAAATTTAATGGGGGTAGTGAATTTGTGAAATAAATGAAGGACATGAAGGCTCTGTAACTTTGATCCCTTGGTGCCTATAGCAGATGCGGGTTGTGCTTACTTTTCTTCTGCTACAGATTAATTTTATTTTCCAAACAGGCCAATAGATAAAAGAAGATAAGCAATGCTTGTCTGAGTTCCTCAGGGTTATTATTTTCCACAGATCCAATCAGAATAAAAGGCTGCTGTCCTAGGCAGGTCCAAAGATGAGCAGCTAGCTTCTCGTGTCATACCTTCAGTTCGCTCCATGGGGGTGCTTCCAACTCCCTCATCCCCAGGCCAGAAGGGAAAGAGAAGTCCCCTTTGGAAGCGCAGAAGCTGAGCTGAGGTCTCCCAGAAGGAAAAAGGCTGTGGCAGCTTTGCATAGCTTTCCCCAGCTTTGAATATAGCAACAAGATGTTGAAATATCAGGGAGAGATTTTGGAAAAAATCACTCTGGTTGTGTTCTGAGTCACTTTTAAATGAGATTTTTTTCTTTTGTTTATTTGTAAGGAAATAAAATGCCCCTTATAGGCTCTCCTGAGAACTTGCCCACCTCACAATGGTATCAGTATGGAATTGCCCCATCATCCTCTGTGCCTTGGCCTTTTGTCTGCCAATAGATACAACCAATTAAAGATTTGTCAGGTAGGGGCCCAGCTGCCTTCGGTCTAGTCTAGTATCTAGTGTCTCATTGGGATACCACAAGTCACGCTATGGAAGGAGTGGAATAATCAAACTTCGTGAACTGGAAGGAATCATAGAGATTTTTGTTTTCTAAGCCAGTCAGCTCCTCCCACCCCCGCCGCCCCCATGAGGAAGCCACGTCCCCAGTTGTCACATCATTTGCCAAAGGGCACATATCTAGTTTCCAGGCAGAGGCCAGAACCTCCTTTTCTGACTCTCCTGCAATTGATTTTACTCTTCAGCAGTGATTTTTCAAACCACTGTCAATATAAATATTTGATTCAAACATATACATTAAGAATACCTTTACTAGCAGGACTCTCCATCTAAAAAAATAGATTTAAAAAATGAGTCCCGGGCTTCCCTGGTGGCGCAGTGGTTGAGAGTCCGCCTGCCGATGCAGGGGACAGGGGTTCACGTCCTGGTCCAGGAGGATCCCGCATGCCGTGGGGCGGCTGGGCCTGTGAGCCATGGCCGCTGAGCCTGCGCGTCCGGAGCCTGTGCTGCGCAACGCGAGAGGCCACAACAGTGAGAGGCCCGCGTACCGCAAAAAAAAAAAAAAAAAAAAAAAGAGTCCCATTTTAACAGCGTAAAACTCATCAATGTAAGCATCTTACCAAAGTTAAGTTGAAAGACGAACTTCAAAGGCTAAGCAAAATGCTTGGTATCACATGTGAGGACAGTCTAGTAACAAGGCCAGAGATACTCAAATTTGGGAAAAAACTCAAATTTGAGATATTACATTGGTTAGTTCACTTTTCTCGGGATTGGGAAAGGACTGCAGTATTTCAGTATTTCAGTCTTGGAGGAAGCATCTCTCAGCGCAATTCACGAGACTGTCCTGAAATTTTGTTTTGAAGTGATTATGCAGTACTACAACTGAATAATCAATTCTGGACCTATCATCTACATACTACTGAAGTATATTCATATCTTCAGTTTCTACCCAATCTTATAAAATATACTCTCCTTCCCTTCGTAAAACACTCTTCTTTGTTTGCCCAAAGCACACTTTTTATAAGTTTCAGCATTCAGAATTCTAGCATTTTAAAAAACTTAATTGATTTTAATTTATTAAGTTTTTAAAAAACTTAATTTAATTTAAAATAAAGACAGAACCTTATTTGTCCACACTAATATGGGGGGGAAATATATTTTTCCTTTACCCTTTTTTTTTTTTTTTAATTTATTTATTTTTTAAATTTTGCTGTGTTGGGTCTTCGTTTCTGTGCGAGGGCTTTCTCTAGTTGCGGCGAGCAGGGGCCACTCTTCATCTTCAGGCCTCTCACTATTGCGGCCTCCAGACGCGCAGGCTCAGTAGTAGTGGCTCACAGGCCCAGTTGCTCCGCGGCATGTGGGATCTCCCCAGACCAGGGCTCAAAGCCGTGTCCCCTGCATTGGCAGGCAGATTCTCAACCACTGTGCCACCAGGGAAGCCCCCTTTACCCTTTTAAGGTCTCAACTGGGACCCCTGTAACTAAAGTGATTAACAAGTGAAAAGCATGCAAATTTATTTAATACAGGTTTTATATGACGTGGGAGCCTTCATAAGGAAATGAAGACCTGAAGAAATGGTTAAACCTTAGTGTTTTTAAGTTAGGTCTGGTGAAGAGTGGAAAGTCATGGGAAGGTGCGATAGGAGCGTGAGCTAAGTGTAGTAAACCAGGGAAATTTAGCAAGGTCTGTTCCTTCAGATTCCTCTGTGTCCCTGGTCTTTGGAAAATAGGATGCTCCTTTCCTCTGGGTTTAGGGAGGGTGCCTCTCACATAAGGGTTTTATGACCTACTTCAGAAGAAGTCAGAAAGTCCTTCCTACACATGTCACTTCTCAAATTCCTTCAGCTTAAGCTATTCAGTATGCCAAGTGTATATTCAGTGTCATATTTTGGGGTTATTGTGTTTTGAACTCCATCATTGACAAGGTTGTTAATTTATACCAACGAAGTCCAATGGAAGCTTCTTAATGCGACTTTACCTGGAAACTCTCTGGTCTGGCTAGGGTGTTTTTGTGGTTTTGCTAATGAGAATCTTATCTTGTTTTCCAGGCATTGATGCCTTTTGGACTTAGTTATTTATTTAAGTTTTATCAGTTTTGCTTCTCACATGTCCATTATAATAAGAAATCTAAGTATTTTAAAAATACTTTATTATTTTTATTTATTATGTATTACCAATTATTATATATTATTAATTGTGTATTATTTATTATGTCCCCACTTTATTATGTTTATATAAGTAATTGGGTTTCTGAGCACCCACCAACATACAGCACCCTTTTACCTTCCAAGGTTCTTAACGAGTTGACAGTTTAAAAGGGGTGGGGAAGGGTGGGTGAAAAACAAATAACCTCTTTGGTTTAGTATGCTCTGCTATGTATCTCGTTTCTGTAACATGGAAACGCTCATACATGCTGGGAATATAGGAACTATGTCAATGTAGAGGAAAGTCACACTGCAGCCTTCATTTGTGAGTCTCCTGTCATGTTGATGTTCTACACCAGCAAGTAACAGTAGTTGCATGCAAAGTATTCAGACAGGCCAAGACATCAAGCCCTGGGGGAGCCAAGTACAGTTGCCCATTCAACTCATGCTCTTTCTTGAGGTGCAGTTGGGCCACAAGCTGTGTTCTACAAGCGTGGATCATACTGTCCTCCTCACATTTGGCACTTTGCTCATGTCTCCATGACCTAGCATCCGCAATTCTTTCTCTGTCCATCAGGCAACACTCACCTTTTAATTTCAACTGACCTATTCTTTACTATATGTATTTATTAAAAATTAAATGTTTTCCAATGCTAGTATTTTTATTAGGATTATTACTACTTTTACAAGGGTTCTGGTTACACAGTTGTGTAGATTTGGGGTAGTACAAGTTTTTGCCGAATACAGGGTTTTGCAAGAGCACATACACTGATGAAGACCAATCTGAAGAACGTGACTAAGTGGTGAGAGCCACCTGAACCTGCTATCTGAACCCTGGTTAGGCAAACCCAGCTCCCCGGCATGCAAGTGAGGGACCATGGGCAAGATGCACCCGTGGAGCAGAGCCCTCAGAGGAATAGAGGGACCTGAGGTCCCACTAGGAGTCCTCTCGAGAGGAAGAAGCATGGGACTGAGTGGAGCGTGCCTAATGATTTTTGCCAAATTTCCCAGTCAAAGGCAGAGAGAGAAACTAAGAAGAAAAAATTAAAATCCTTCACCATGGACTAGAGAAGATGTATTCCCCTGTAACATAGTGGAAAACATTACTAGAACATTGTGAAAATGTTGAGCAAGTCATGGAAAAATAAAATAAAAGGCAAATAACCCATTCTTCCTTGAGAGGCAGTTATGCTCAATAATTGAAAATATTTCTTTCCAGACCTTTTCCTGTGTCAACCTGGTTTTATGGAACATGTAGGAGTAGGCTTTCTGTCTGTCTCTCCTTGAATTCACATATACTAGTCATTTAAAAAAATGACTCAGGTCCTCTAAGAATGCGACCCTTTAAAATCTGGTGAAAAACATAAAAACAGAAAGAGAGAGAGAGTAGAATAATCAACCTTATTCTCTGTTTGAGTTGTGCTTTTTAAAATCCATTATGGCCTCCAATCAGTCCTGCAAATACTCATACACATATTCGCCCAGGCACGTTATAATTTATTCCAACTGGGTAGAAAAGAAAGTTTATTTCGTGTATGTGCTTGTACACCTACTCTCCCACCCCTACCATCAGTAAGAGAAATGGCTGGCTGAAGGACAGGGCGTCTCTCTGCCCCACCATTAGGCTGATAATTGAATAACGTATCCCCTTTACACTTCTAAGCCTGATATAGTGGAAGTCTAGAAATGAGAATAGAAAACACATGGGGAAGCCATGAAGTACATTTCCAAACCAGTTGAACATAAGTAAATCCTGCCCAAAGGCAGTTCCCATTATTCCCAGTGACCACACTCTTGCAAATGGAAATGTCTCTTGGATTTCTCTATATAGGGAGACAACTGTAGGCATGTTAATTGTCCTTCCCAGTTTAATCCACTATAATAAATTGTTTACATTTTCACAGACATATGTACGTGTGAGGTCTTGTATGCATCCTATATGAGATGCATGCACATACGTTTTCCATGGTTTATTTTTTTTCTCATTGCCTAACATAATAAGTCCCTTAGCTGTATTTTCATTTTTCTTCTTTTTTTTTTTAAATTTAAATAGAACTCCAATGCTTGCATAACATTGCATTCAAACTCTTTAGTTACCTGACTTTACCAGTTGTACTTTCTCAAGAGAAAATAATAAGAATGCTAAGATAATAAGTACAGTAGCCAGTAAGCTTTAGCACAGGCTGAAATTTTAAATTTCTATGGTGCATGAATCTATGAAAACAGTGATCTTAGTGGAGACAAAATAATGCAGGTTTGCTAAACAGTTCTGTGTGTGCTGAGAGTTATTGGGAAAACTAGCCAAGAAGTCAATCCCATTTAATAGGAGAAAAACACCCAAAGAGTCTATGGAACTGAGAAATTCCAGAGCCTCTTAATTCGTAGTCACCAAGTTTTGCTTGTGTGTAAAGCAGTGTTTAAATTAAGATGATGATCATGATTTTTTCAGCATTCTTCTCTTTCTGTGTTAAACAATTCAGAATATCCTCCCCTTATTTGCAGAGTTATGATCTCTTGTTTTGAACATTGCAGGGTTTTGTTTTGTTTTGCAATTTTATTCTATTTGTTGATCGATTAATTGATTGCAATTAGAATGAGATTTTTTTTTGGCACCATTTTATACATAAATTTCTGTTACTATAGAGGAATATGGAACTGAGTCAATGACACCAGTAAAACTCCTAAAGGAGTTTTAAAAGCTAAAAAATAAATTTCTTCTGCCTTCTCCACTCTAAATACAGTTGGTTTCCTTTTGAGTCTACCTAGCCAGAAAGCAACTGTGAATGAAGGGTTCTCTAAATTTTTTTTTTTTAAATTTTGGCTGCATTGGGTCTTCATTGCTGTGCGCAGGCTTTCTCTAGTTGCGGCGAGTGGGGGCTACTCTTCATTGCTGTGCGCAGGCTTCTCACTGTGGTGGCTTCTCTTGTTACGGAGCACGGGTTCTAGGCGTGTGGGCTTCAGTAGTTGTGGCTCACGGGCTCTAGAGCGCAGGCTCTGTAGTTGTGGCACACGGCCTTAGTTGCTCCGCGGCATGTGGGATCTTCCCGGACCAGGGCTCAAACCTGTGTCCCCTGCACTGGAAGGCGGATTCCCAACCACTGCACCACCAGGGAAGTCCCTAGATCAATTCTTAAATCAAAAATCATTGAAAAGCTCAGATTAGGAACATTAGGAGCTTGTGTCTTGGTCAGGAAATGGCCAGTGAACCTCTCTGTAAGCTTTAGTGTCCTCATCTGTACCGTGGATGCAATAACAGGACCTACTGCTCAGGGTCGCTGCTGGTATTTGGTCACGGTATGCAAGCCACTTGCCAGAGTCCATGGCCCATAGGAAGAAGGCAATAAATACTCATTGTCCTTGTCATTCTTTGCTTACACTTCATCACGGCAACCAGAGAACCTTAGAAGACTGGTCTCTTCACTGTCGTGAAGGTTGATACATCAGCATTACATGTTTCTGTCCTAAAGCATACAAGACATGATGGCAGAGGAGCGGTGTCACTGATTGTCACTCTGATAGTTTATCCCCTCTGGCTCATTTTCTCATGTCATTTGAAGTGTTGGCTACAAAATACAGCAACCAAAGCTTTCCCATGGTTGCTGTCACAGGGCCACAATAATACAAAAAGTAGAGAGAGCCAGACCAGTCATCAGGGTTTGCGGTGGGGCCCCGGCACAGCACCTCCTGAAGTCCTGTGTCTGCTTCCAGGAGGAGATCGGCACTGGAACTTGCTATTCCTCAAAGAGAATCAAGGTAGTAAGTTCAGTGTCTTCCCTTTTCCCCTCCAGAACATGCCTCAAGCTCACAAGAAGGCACAACACCCAACAACTTTGACCTGAAGTTTTAAGGAGCCTAAAATGCACCTTTTCCATGTAAAATTGTTCAGAAACCTGCCCTGGAAAATATGAAGAATAATTAAACATAGGCCCATTGCTGTTTTGCTTGATAGTACCTTACGGTTTCTGAATTTTAATACTTTTGACTCTGGAATGTTTGAGTCCATGGACAGTATGTGGACTGAGAGCTATGTGTCCCTCTCCGGTTGCACGTATCTTCCCCTGCCCTGCCCTGTGATCATGCCTCTCTCTTTTTTTTTTTTCTGGTATGCGGGCCTCTCACCGCTGTGGCCCCTCCCGCCGCGGAGCACAGGCTCCGGACGCGCAGGCTCAGCGGCCATGGCTCACGGACCCAGCCGCTCCGCGGCATGTGGGATCCTCCCAGACCAGGGCACGAACCCATGTCCCCTGCATCGGCAGGCGGACTCTCAACCGCTGCGCCACCAGGGAAGCCCGATCATGCCTCTCTTGCACACTACATTAGGAAGCACTAGAGCAACACAAGCAGAGTTGTTAACGTTGAACAGAAGTTCTCAGTCATTTTTTAACCACAATCCTCATGCCCATTCCATTCTAAACAAACACACAAAACTCTTGACAATGAAACATCACTATACAGGAAATTCAAACGGGATGGTGTGTGCGTATCATTTGCTTTGTAAACAGGAGTGTAGATGATTCATATTTGTCTGCTATGGGTAGATGTTCTAAAGTCTAGCCTTAAAGCAATTATGGGTCACCAGTAGCTTTGATTCAAATATGCATCATTACACAGAGTAGGATAAGAATTGTTAATGAGTTAAATTGACAAAAATGAAGTTTAAATAAACAGAAATTTGTAATTTAAAGCAAGAATAATGGTACTTGAAAACCTCCTCCTCTGCTCTCAGTGCCCAAGATGCTTTGATAAAAGAGTATCTCCCTCCTAAATTTTGGCAGTTCTGGCTATCTGCATGTGTTCACGTCCCAGGTGCTCTTTGCATTACTCCCAGGTGTTGTGCAGCAGCCAGATTTCTCATTAGGATATTGAATTAGAATTCTCAGTAAACTCTATTAAGTACTAATTTTAGTTTATGAAGACTAAGTTTTAGTAATTCAGTAACTAATAGGTTACTAGTAAGGACACCATAGACACAGGTAAATGGCCACCTGCGTTCTTAATCCCTAAGGACCTCACATATTTGGATTAATTTAGCCTTTAGGGTCAGCAGGGGTGTCCTTGAGGTTTGCTAGTGGCAAGTGAGCTCTACACTGAAAATTACCAATGTAGACTAGACCTAGCGATCAGAAAGACAAGGGTTCAAGGTCCTCTTTAACAGCTGTCTGATGTAGGACAAGTTACCTAATTACTCTCAGTTTCTTATCTCTAAAATAGGAATTCTTAGATCTCATGGAGCTGTCACAAGGAATTTAAATAATATTATACCTGTACAGCTTTTATCACATTGCCTGGTATAAGTTGTTCTATAAACATTAGCTATTGTGATTCACTTTGTTGTCTTCCAGAGGTTTCAATGGAGTAGGATAGGAGTACCTTGGAAGTGATAGTTGCATATTCAAGTGAAGTGAATGAAATCAGACTGTATTTTAAGACTAGCATATAAAGACCCTGTTTTGTTTTTGTCTAGAGCTGATACATATGTTGGGAGCCACTGCCATATAAGAAGTGGCTAGATGCCTTGTCATACATTTCAGGTTATTGAAAAGGATTTGAATTTCGTCTTAAGTGTGAGGGGAAGCCATTGATCATTTTTCGATCATGGGAATGGCTATTATTTTTCAGTACAGAACTCTGGCTTCAGTGTAGACAATAGATTTTAGAGAAGCATGGGAAAAAGGAAACCTGTTAGGATGCCCTACTGGATGTCCACACAGGAGATAGTGGTGTAATGTCCATCTGAACACAAGAAGTGGTCAAATTCCAGATTCATTTTGAAGGCTGAGCAGACAGCACTTGCTGACAGATAAGATGTGGGGAGAGAAAGCAGGAATAAATATATTCTTTAATTTTGACCTGCTAAACTGTGAAAATGGTGGTGTCACTAGAGGAAACCCAGGTTGAGAATGGAAAAATGAAAAAGAGCTTTTTCTTTTGTGGGGGAGGAGTGGGGTAGAGAAGAGGTTTTTGTTATTATTGTTGCTGTTGTTTGGTGTTTTTTTTAGGCTTTGGTTTTGAGACATAAAATCAAAAATGTGGTTTTGACATGCATAGTAGACCTCCAAGTAGAGAAATCAATCAGGATTTCCAGAAAGAGTTGGGGCTGGAGACTCAAATGTGTGATCCTCACATCTAGATTGATTAAACTCCCAGGACTGGATGAAATTACTCCGAAAAGGAGTTTAGATGGAGAAGAGGTTTGAAAGCTGAGTCTTCTGATATTTGGAGGTCATAAAGAACAGAATCTAGCAAAGGAGACAGAATAAGTGGCCAGCAAGGTGGGAAAAGCAGAACTAGCGTGTGACATCTGGGAAGCCAAGAAAATAAAGTGTTTCGAGGGAGAAAATAATCTACTATGTCAAATACTTTATTTGTGGAGGTAGAGAAACAGTTCTCAAAATACAAATCCTAGGAAATGGCAACACAGACAACAAAATGGCTTCTCTCTTGAGGTGACACCTGTTGATTTGAAAATTTCTTAGGGCTGTTTGCTACCTGCGCTTTGTATAGCATAATTTTCTTCCTTCTTTTCTTCTTTCCCTGGGAATTGCATGTGTCAGTGGCAAGTGAGCAGTAATTTTGTCAGATTCCCATGTATAAAGTCAGGAAGAAATAGATTAAGCCTATTTTTCAAATCCTCTTATTCCTACTTAAAAAAAAAAAATGTCTTCATATAACAAACCAAAGAGAATAAACTACTAGGAAGAATGAAGTTTCTATGAAAAATTTGAGGAATAATATGTTTTTTTATCCCAGATTTTCACAAAATCCAAAAGGAGAAATGATTTACTTTGGAATAGCTTAATGTTACTCATCATCTTTTTGGTAAATCCCTTCTACACATTTTTCAAAGCCAAGGTATCTTTACTCCCTTAAATGAACAGGCAAATTTCTGTTTTGTCTGTTTTGAAAATGACACACTATCCTCTAATCCATCTTCCTGGAATATTTCATGGAACTGCTACTTGAAATGCCACAAAGCTCCAATTCTAACAAGAAGATAAATTAAATGACCGAAAGGCTAGGTATCGTTAGGAATGCAACTTTGTCTAAAGAGGTTGCTCAGTTCCAAGACTAAATGACAGTAAGGAGGAAAGATGGAAGTAATATGTAGTCTTGGAAACTAAGGATTTTAAGGGTTTTAAAGGAGGAAACTATCCAGTATGCAGATACTTTATCTCGTTAGAGAAACAGCCTACAAATTATAAACGCTGGAAAATGATAACATCCAGACAACAAAATGGCTTCTTCTCTTGCGATGACACCTGTTGAATGGAAAATATCTTGAGTTTATTTGTGCCCTGTGGTTTGTCTATCATAGTTCTCTCCTTATTTCTTCTTTCCCAGGAATGTTGCCATGTCTTTCAGCTTTTAAAGAAATAAGATTTTAAATATCATTTGCTGATTTTTAAATATTGATCACTTTGCTTTTAATACATTGCTTGGGCCAAACCACTAACTTTGTAGTCCTGATCTAACTATAGGGGCTACCTATTTGAAATCTCTTCTCTTCGTTTGTTTTCACATGCTTATTCATTTACGGAACACATATTTATCAAGCACCAACTAGACCGATGTAAAGAATATGACTCTTATCATTAACTTTTACTTTATCTTCCATTACTTTATCTCAGTTCTCTCTTTTTCTCTAATGATCACATTATTCTGGTCTAAGCATATATCTCAAAAAATTAGTACTGTCTTATAATATTTACTATTTAGGTGTCTTTTCAAAAAAAAAAAAACTTTTTACCTTGTTGCAATCTAGTTGACCTTCTTATGATTTAGATGAATTGACATTTCCATTTCTCTTCCGTGATCCTATTACCTAGCAATTGTTTAGAGGCAGTGTTGGCAAAACACTAGTAGAGTGAAAAGCATCCTGTGATGGAATTCTGTAATCTAATCTCAGTCCTCCCTTTCTTTATCAGGTAATGATGATGGGGGTGGCTGTGGGGATTGGAAAGAGAGCAGAGCAGTCATATAAAAAGCTTACTTAAGGGCTTCCCTGGTGGCGCAGTGGTTGGGAGTCTGCCTGCCGATGCAGGGGACACGGGTTTGTGCCCCGGTCCGGGAAGATCCCACATGCCGCGGAGCGGCTGGGCCCGTGAGCCATGGCCGCTGAGCCATGGCCGCTGAGCCTGCGCGTCTGGAGCCTGCGCGTCCGGAGCCTGTGCTCCACAACGGGAGAGGCCACAACAGTGAGAGGCCCGCGTACCGCAAAAAAAAAAAAAAGCTTACTTAAGCATGTATTCGCACTTAAATTTCTCTTTTAGGGTACTTTTGTTGGTTATAGTATTATTAAATAGGTTTGGTTTGATAATTTATCACTAGTTATTGTATAAATAATATGTGTGATCAAGTCATCTTAGAAATGCATGATTGGCTCTGTCAGTGATGAGCAGATATTCATTCAAAAAAGAGACACCTCAGTGATTAGCATAGATGGCAACTATTTGATAAATTGATAGCCAAGTTTCATAACCTGCCTCATTAAGTAGCAGCAAAAATTAATCTGCAGAGATGTTTACAAGTGAAAAGAAGTTAATTGCTCATAAGACTTTTTAAAATTATCAGAAACATACGTTATTAAATGAGACAGTCCCCTTGTATATCCCTCTCTGAATTGTACAGAAGCATGAAACAAAGAAAAGAAAAGACGCAATCGAGGAAATTGCTTTCAATTGTTTCTCATTCCTCCCTAAGCCTTTTGTTGCTGCCTGGGCATCTTACTTCTCATTCTTCTGTGTAAATTAGAAGCTTAGTAACCAGCAGAGAGTTTCAGATCTGGGATTCAGATTCATTGATCCATTTGGTAAAAGCCAGCCTGTGTTATTAGTTCACTGGAACTTAAACTAGAATAGGAACCCTTGCCAGAATGTTCCATTCTAACGAAGACCAATGTTGCCCTTGTATTTCTAAACCTTTAATGCCATGTATTGGATTTTTTTTTAATAAATGATGGAATTGCTAATAAGTGTATTTAAAGGAGGTTGTTGTTATTATATTTTAAATGAAATATAAATTTGAAACAATAATATTCTCTTCTCAAGTAAAGTGAATTGTTTTTAAAGCAACTTAATTAGATTTAGTCATAACTAAACTCACTAAGATGATGGTCCTATCCCAATAAGACTTCGTTCTGTAAGGTTTATTTCTGTCTTCCTTCCCACTCCGTATTAATGCTTAGTCAACCCAAGGACCTTCTCCTGTGTTCCAGCTTTTACCTGTCTCATAAATTACTTTTATCTTTCTGTTAACTCTTCCTACTCTTTTCTTTCTGCACACTTGTGAGCCTCTCTAAATACATTTAAGTCAGTTTTCCCAGTATTGACTCATCCTGCCACATACCCAAAGCCTTTTTTTTTAATTGGAGTATAATTGCTTTACAATGTTGTGTTAGTTTCTGCTGTACAACAAAGTGAATCAGCTATATGTATACATCTATCCCCTCCCTCCTGAGCCTCTGTCTCACTGCCCCCCCCATCCCACCCCTCTGGGTTATCACAGAGCACCAAGCTGAGCTCCCTGTGCTATACGGCAGCTTCCCACTAGCTGTCTGTTTTACACGTGGTTGTGTGTATATGTCAGTGCTACTCTCTCAATTCATTCCACCCTCCCCTTCCGCCCTTGTGTCCACAAGTCCATTCTCAATGTCTGCGTCTCTTTTCCTGCCCTGCATATAGGTTCATCAATACCATTTTTCTAGATTCCAGACATGTGTTAGTAATACGGTATTTGTCTTTCTCTGTCTGACTTACTTCACTTTGTATGATAGTCTCTAGGTCCATCAGCATCTCCACCAATGACCTAATTCTGCTCCTCTAGCTCTCTGAGCTCTACAGGAAGGCCAAAATTCACCAAGTTATTCTGGAAGTTAAAGGTGACATGTTTTCAAAGACTGTGAAAATCAGCCCAGAGTGTGTTAGGGTAAATGACATCAACTCTGTGCTTCATCAGCTTATTCTTAAAACTGCTGGTCCTCTGGGTAGTTAAATACTAATGTGGCTTATCAAGGACACTTGTCACCAACCTTTGAGTTCTAATACAGTAAGCACAGCATTTCATTTTTTATTAAATCAGCATATGAGCTGAACCAGCCTGTGTAAACCAGTCACTCTCAAGAGTAAGAAAACATGTTCCTAAATTCACAAAGAGGTCTTCTGTCAAATCTGCTGAGTAGATTTAAAAAGTTAAAAGAAGAATGAACCAAGAAACCTGACTTTTTTATTAATTAAATTAAACAAAGAGTAGGAAGAAAGTCTGGGAGGACTTAATTATCCTTATGAGGATTCCCCATATTTCCTGTGTACCCCATTTTCCTCTAGGTGAAATCCTTTTAAATAACCAAACCCACAACTTATTAACTTACAAGGGATTTTTATAATAAATACAGGAAAACCCATGCTCCTTATCTCTGCCTTGGTTTGGCCATTTTTAAGGAAAGATGCATACTCACAACATAATTTGATAGTCTGAGATTGCTTCAAGATGGCGGAGTAGAAGGACGTGCTCTCACTCCCTCTTGTGAGAGCACCGGAATCACAACTAATTGCTGAACAATCATTGACAGGAAGTCACTGGAACTCACCAAAAAAGATACCCCACATCCAAAGACAAAGGAGAAGCCACAATGAGATGGTAGGAGGGACACAATCACAATAAAATCAATTCCCATAGCTGCTGGGTGGGTGACTCACAAACTGGAGAACAGTTATACCACAGAAGTCCACCCATTGTAGTGAAGGTTCTGAGCCCCACGTCAGGCTTCCCAACCTGGGGGTCCAGCAATGGAAGGAGGATTCCTAGAGAATCAGACTTTGAAGGCTAGTGGGATTTGATTGCAGGACTTTGACAGGTCTGGGAGAAACAGAGACTCCACTCCTGGAGGGCACACACAAAGTAGGGTGCACATGAAGACCCAGGGGGGAGGAGCAGTGACCCCATAGGAGACTGAACCAGACCTATCTGCTAGTGTTGGAGGGTCTCCTGTAGAGGTGGAGGGTGGCTGTGTCTCACCGTGAGGACAAGGACACTGGCAGCATAAGTTCTAGGAAGTACTCCTTGGCATGAGCCCTCCCAGAGTCCACCATTAGCCCCACCAAAGAGTTGGGGAGGCTCCAGTGTTGGGGTGCCTCAGGCCAAACAACCAACAGGGAGGGAACCCAGCCCCGCCCATCAGCAGACAAGCGGATTAAAGTTTTACTGAACTCTGCACACCAGAGCAACAGCCAGCTCTACTCACCACCATTCCCTCCCATCAGAAAACTTGCACAAGTCTCTTAGATAGCCTCATCCACCAGAGGGCAGACAGCAGAAGCAAGAAGAACTACAGTCCTGCAGCCTCTGGAACAAAAACCACATTCACAGAAAGATAGACAAGATGAAAAGGCAGAGGGCTATGTACCAGATGAATGAACAAGATAAAACCCCAGAAAAACAACTAAATGAAGTGGAGATAGAAAACCTTCCAGAAAAAGAATTCAGAATAATGATAGGGAAGATGATCCAGGACCTTGGAAAAAAAATGCAGGCAAAGATTGAGAAGATGCAAGAAATGTTTAACAAAGACCTCGAAGAATTAAAGAACCAAACAAACAGAGATGAACAATACAATAACTGAAATGAAAACTACACTAGAAGGAATCAATAGCAGAATAACTGAGGCAGAAGAACGGATAAGTGACCTGGAAGACAGAATGGTGGAATTCACTGCCATGGAACAGAATAAAGAAAAAAGAATGAAAAGAAATGAAGACAGCCTAAGAGACCTCTGGGACAACATTAAATGCAACAACATTCGCATTACAGGGGTCCCAGAAGGAGAAGAGAGAGAGAAAGGACCCGAGGAAATATTTGAAGAGATGATAGTTGAAAACTTGCCTAACATGGGAAAGGAAATAGCCACCCAAGTCCAGGACGTGCAGAGAGTCCCATACTCTGCTTTAATTTTTGCCAGTTTGATTCCTATGTGTCTCGGCATGTTTCTCCTTGGGTCTCCTTGGGTTTATATTCCATGGAGACACAAAAGACCCCAAATAGCCAAAGCAGTCTTGAGGGAAAAAAAAGGAGCTGGAGGAATCAGACTCCCTGTCTTCGGACTATACTACAAAGCTACAGTAATCAAGAAAATATGGTAGTGGCACAAAAACAGAAATATAGATCAATGGAACAGGATAGAAAGCCCAGAGATAAACCCACACACCTATGGTCAACTAATCTATGACAAAGGAAGCAAGGATATACAATGGAGAAAAGACAGTCTCTTCAATAAGTGGTGATGGGAAAACTGGACAGCTACATGTAAAAGAATGAATTTAGAACACTCCCTAACACCATACACAAAAATAAACTCAAAATGGATTAGAGATCTAAATGTAAGACCAGACACTATAAAACTCTTAGAGGAAAACATAGGAAGAACACTCTTTGACATGAATCACAGCAAGATCTTTTTTGATGCACCTCCTAGAGTAATTAAAATAAAAACAAAAATAAACAAATGGGAACTAATGAAACTTCAAAGCTTTTGCACAGCAAAGGAAACTATAAACAAGTTGAAAAGACAGCCCTCAGAATGGGAGAAAATGTTTACAAACAAATCCAATGGACAAAGGATTAATCGCCAAAATATATAAACAGCTCATGCAGCTCAATATTAAAAAAACAAACAACCCAATCCAAAATTGGGCAGAAGACTTAAATAGACATTTCTCCAAAGAAGATATACAGATGGCCAAGAATCACATGAAAAGCTGCTCAACATCACTAATTGTCAGAGAAATACAAATCAGAACTGCAATGAGGTATCACCTCACACCAGTTAGAATGGGCATCATCAGAAAATCTACAAACAACAAACGCTGGAGAGGGTGTGGAGAAAAGGGAACCCTCTTGCACTGTTGGTGGGAATGTAAATTGATACAGCCACTATGGAGAACAGTATGGAGGTTGCTTAAAAAACTAAAAATAGAATTACCATATGACCCAGCAATCCCACTACTGGGCATATACCCAGAGAAAACCATAATTCAAAAAGACACATGCACCCCAATGTTCATTGCAGCACTATTTACAATAGCCAGATCATGGAAGCAACCTAAATGCCCATCGACAGACGAATGGATAAAGAAGAAGTGGTACATATATACAATGGAATATTACTCAGCTATAAAAAGGAACGAAATGGGGTCATTTGTAGAGACATAGATGAACCTAGAGACTGTCATACAGAGTGAAGTAAGTCAGAAAGAGAAAAACAAATATTGTATATCAACGCATATATGTGGAACCTAGAAATATGGTACAGTTAAACCGGTTTGCAGGGTAGAAATTGAGACACAGAAGTAGAGAACAAATGTATGGACACCAAGGGGGGAAAGTGGCGGGGCATGGTGGTGGTGGTGGGATAAATTGGGACATTGGGATTGACATATGTACACTAACATGTATAAAATGGATAACTAATAAGAACCTGCTGTATAAAAAAAATAAATAAAATTAAAAAAATAATTTGGTAGTCTATACATCAAACTGCCATTTAGGAACAAAAAGGTTAAAGATGTCAACTAGTTAGTTGTAAGTGGTAGACATTTAATTGACAAACATGGTATAAACGATTCTAAAGATGAGTTTAACTTAGCAATCTAGAATTTTAACTTGTCAATTTAACCTTTTCAAGAAAAGAAACGAGATACCATAATATCACCAACTATAATCAGAAATTCAGTATTTAAAATTCCATTTGAATATGAGGTCCTGCCTTGGGGTTTGGGTTATTTCAACAATTTTTTCAACAATATTCATGGAGCATCTGCTAAGTGCCAGTTATTCTCCTAAGCACAGGAATATGTTGGCAAAGAAGGTAGAGAAGTCATCTACTTAGTGAAATTTAAGGAGGGAGATGGATGTCGACAACAAATTAGCAGTTTATTAGTTTGAAACTGTGAAAGATGCTTTAAAAGAAAGTGAAGGGAATTATAGGGGAGCCCGACTTAGTAAAGTTAAGCCATGAATCTCTGAGAAGGTTATATTGAATCTGAAATTTGAATAACAATTGGAAATAGCTAAGAGAAGAGGGAGAAGAGAGAGGGTCAGTATTACAAATTTGTACCCTTGGGTGCAATCAGGAGGTTTACTTAATAGATCAGTGATGTGTTCAGATATTACTGATACCAGGAAATCCAGCTTTCTTGGTTATGTGAATAAATAGTTTGTACTCTGGTGGACCTTGTCTCAGAACTTGTTTCCCAACTCACTCTCTCTAACTGTAACCATCTAAGAATTATCATTGGACTAAATGGTGTTCATATTTTATTCCATATTTTAGGAATACAATTAATGAAGAGCGCTGTCACTAGATGTAAATCTATTCATGTGTATGCCTAAATCTGTCTGTGTATCACCAGGATGTCTGGTCACTTCATTCAAAGCTTTGATAGTCCTTATTTTTTGCCTTATGACACGGAATCACTGATTTGAAGCATGTCCCCCTCACTAAGTTGGTTAGATACTGTGCTGCTTTTAGACATACTCTTAAAGTCGCCATGATGTGTTTTCTTTGTTTAATGTGGTGACCACATAAGTAACTAGACTATCTATAAACTTCTCAAGAGTAGCAACCATTCTTTCTTGCTGTTGTAACTGGAAAGTCTGTCATAGACTCTTCAGGGAGTGGGAGACATTCCATAAAAGGGTGTCAGATAAATATGTGAATAAAAGAGGGATTGAAAGGCGTCTGAAAAGTGGTAAGAGAACAATGTCCTGCCGTTTCCAGACTATCAGGATTAGTTTCAATGAATATCCTGAACTTCGATGTAATTGAATGGAATTGAAGGAGCATAAAATTATAATTCCAAAGCAATGGCACTCCTCAGAGAACGCCCTTCTGTCAGAAGCCAGATATCAGAGTTGCTGCCAACTCCCTAATGGGGAGCATTTCTGGGAGATGTTTTCCCTGTCAGGATACAGAAAAACCAAACCCTGGTTTGTATATAGGGCAATAAAGTACAGCATTTGGATGTGCTCCAAGTGGCTATGACAGAACCAATATACACATACACCAAGTTCTGAGCGTTGACAGAGCTGAGGCAGGTCCTCCACAGAATGATGACCTCTAGAAGGTCATCAAAGAGATTGAAGATAAGGCCATGTTTGATGGTGATTGTAAGCAAATCACAAATACAGATACATTATATTTAACATATGGGTAGGTTGATACCAGTCCTGTGCAGCTTAAAGGCAATTCTAGTACATTTTTTCTTCATAATCAGTCTATTTTACTTCACTGTGTTATGAATGGTCTAATTGAAAATCATGTCCAAAAAGAAGTAGTCTTCCCATCTGTCACGGCTGGTTCTTCTCCAAAATGGTTTACTCAGCATGGACCTTTAAATCTGTAGGGGGTGAAAGCAAAAGGCTGCAAGAAGACAAAACTACAGACTGTTCTTATATTTAGCTCCTTTAAGATCAATTGAAAATTTTCATTGTGGTTAATTATCTAATCACATTAGGTTTCACTTTTTCAGGACTTGTGCTGCATTACCCAGGCCCCTAGTGGATTTGATATTTATTGTCCACAGTGAGTGTTTTGCAAAATGTTATAAAATAAAGGTATTCATTTCTTAATTCAGAGCCTCCTGGGAGTTCATAATGGCACTGATTGTTTTAAAAGTAATCGAGTGTTTAAAAATATCTTGAAAATTAACAGGACCTTTTTTTTTTTTTTTTAATGCCATTAAGAGCAATCACAGATTCCCTGAAGAGAGGCTTCATAGGACCATGCACTTCAGCTGTCAACTATTTCTTCATGCTGTTCCTGTAATTTTAGCCTTTAGCACAAGTAACTGAATTGAGCTGAACTTGGCATTCATTTCTCCTACCTTAGCAGAAGTTTTCTATTTAGGTATGAGTAAATAGAAAATGCAAAGGTTAAAAAAAGTACATATTTTTAAAGGGCAGCATGTTCCTACATTGTTAAGGAGACACAATGAAACTGACTGCCATTAGGTCTCTTCACCTTCTTTCTAAATGGCTGGGGCCTGAGGACACTGGGAATACTGCCCCTGTGAGAGAAAAACTTCAATTGATACCAATTAACTAGAAGTGAATTTTCTTTTTTCACGTAAAATTGTTTTACTATCTCTTTTAAGGTTATTTTTTTTTCCCTCCCTGAAATCCACTCTAAATGTTACAAATAGGATATATTTTAAAATATATGAGGAATATCAAGCAGATTGCCTTAGCTCCGAATAAAGGAATCTTTCCCCCATTCCTGCACTGTCTCGTTTTCCTTCCTTACATAAAGTCTGTTGCTTTATTAACACTACTGGAAAAGCTGTTCATGGATAAAGGGAGTATTACCTGGTAAATGTGAAGAATCTTTGGATGAATCAGACCCTGTCTGATTGGGTTGGCAACTTGAGGCACCTGTAACTGTCCCCTTTACAAGGAGTCAAGGAATCTTAACTCTAGAAGGGACTTCAGGCATTTTCTCTACCAGATCATTGAGGCTCAGTTTTGTCAACTATAAATTAAAGGTCTTGATATCTCTCACTAGAGGAATAGACTAATTGTGCATGTAGAGCATTCAGTTCGTGCCCAGCCCCTGGGAGGCATAACACTAAGTGGAAGCAGATGGAGAAACTAGAGTTAAGAGGTAGACACCGTGCTCAAGGCCACCACTAGATCCCATAGTTCTCCTGCCTTGCCCAGGATTCCTCCCTCTACATGAGCCCACCCCTGCTTGGGATACATGCCTGACTCAAACAGTAATTGTCATCCCATTTCCATTGCAACTTGGAATCATAAATACTTGAAGTTACAAGAGCGTTACTAAAACCCCCTCTAGTAGCCATCCAGTGCAGGGGTAGCTCCCTGACAGTTTGTCACTACCTTCTGCTTGAATGCCTCAGTTTGGGGGCTTTTAAAAAACTGTTTGATAGACTAGCTATCTTAATCTTATTCAGCTGTAATCTTACCGTGACTTTTGCCCTTTCATCCTGGGTGTGCTGAAAAGAGAGAATAGCTCACTCTCTCTTCTATAAAACTCATTACTTGAAAAAAGAAATATATGTATGTGTCTAACGTACTATGATCCGTCAGCTTTCTTGGCAGCCGGATTTCATGACTGGCTTGCATTGAGATCACCATTAGTTAACATTTCTAAGGTCTTTTGCAACTGTATTACCATTAAGCCAAAGCTTCAATATTTTTCATTTATATAGTTTATGTTTTAAATCTTCAGTGCAGAAATTTCTAAATTTATCTCTGACAAATGATATTTTGTTTACAATGATCAGTCTGGTCGGTATTTTTAATTTTTTTAAGTGAATTTTGATTATGAGGGATTTTTTAAAATAACATTTTCATTAAAGGAGTCATGATTAAATAGAAATTGGAAAGAGCGGGAAGATTTTATGTAGAGATGTATCTATCTCTAGGCATTAGTATAATTATAGATATATACATTTATATATCTATAAAGATATATATGTATATTTAGATATACATTTTAGTGATGAAATATAACCACTATTTGTATTTGATATATTTTACACCACCTTTTCTTAATGCATGTTTTGAGAAAGTTTTATTTACATAATTTTAATAATAAATAATTTCACTTTTTGCTTGACAACTGTCTGAAATTTAATTATCTTAAGATTACTTTTCACTTTGGGGGTCATTTTGTAAATTTATGAGGCATGCCTTCTGTTAATTTTATCAAAGCCATCGATAAAACTGTTGAACAGTATAGTATGGGAGATATATGATAATACTGGTTATGGGTATTCTGAGTGAGGCAGGGGAAAAACGGCAAATCTTATGCAGTGTGAGAAAGAGCTTGGGAAGTTTCCTGGAAAGGGAATAAGCTGTGGTAGAAATCAAAGTCGTAATGTACAGCTCAGAAAAAGAAATACGAAAATGGCATCTTGCCACTGCTGGTTTACCCACTGACAGCGCTGGTTTGAGGTGTAAGCCACACGCCACCAACATTCCTGGGTAGCGTGAATGCCTGAGTTTCATTAGCTTAATGTAGAAATCACTAAGACTTCTGAAATCTGTTGCTTTCAAATGCTTTCTGGCAGTGCTAAATTAAGGAAGTCGTTTGAGTACGTTAACTGTGCTGTAGTCTGCATAGTTAATATACATATAGTCTACATATAGTACATATAGTGTACATAGTTAACTATGTAGTCTACAGAATGTTTGATTTATTAGGCTCTGACATGAGGAGATTGAATACTGCCGAAGAGAAGTAAATTGTTAACTATGTGTACAAGTATAGTGTGCATGCTCTAAATGGCCCAAAACAAGGCAAATGTTGCTTTACTCGTGCATGCGGTGATGTGCACTTTCCTTCTTATCTTCAAAATCTGACAAAGGTCAGTTGTCTAGGCAAGTGCAACATGCAGAAGTAGGCTCAAGTTGAATTGGCTTTTACAACAAAACTCTCAGAAGGATAGACTAACTGCCATTTCTCAGTCAGTCTTTTTGTGGTACTTTCCCAGTAGTGGAAAACTGTGTCAGAAGATATAATCAGCTAGAATCATAGTGACATGAACTATTGGAGGTGAAAGGATCCATAAGAGATCATTCTGACCAAGACTTTTAATTCTACGGTTTAGGAAAGAAGCACTGTAAGAGATTTATCCAATGTGTAAAATAGGTTATTTTCAAGTAGTACCAGAACCCATTTTCTTCCCTCTCTTAACCCAGTTTTCTTTTGTCAGGATTATTTCCTCTGATAGAGGAACATAACATTATTATGGAAGGTGTGGCCAACGTACAATGGAAAGTGATGCTTAAAATCTCATTTGTTTGGTGTCTAAGGGATCTCAGTCCATTTGGATGATAATGGATTCTTTTTTCAGTGTTAACAGCTGTTCCCTTTCTTGTTTCTTCTGCTGTTATAATTATTATTATTATTACTCACCTTGTGCTAGCTGGTGGTGGTGAATTCGGATGGGAAACAGGCAGGGTTCCCTGGGTTCCAAGCGCCTTCCTGAGTATCTTCTAGTACCGTTCAAGACTGAATGATCAGCGCATACCACATTCCGTCCTGGTTATTTTCTTCCCTACTGAAATTCTTGCAATATTGTACTAAAGAGACTTAACAATAAGTCTCTTTGACTTATTGTAAGTCTCTTTGAATCTTTGTGATTCAAAGTTTTAGGCAAATCCAAATTCATACCGTTAAATGATAAACTGAGGCATATTAAAATTTTTAAGAGTTTCTTTGAGCAAAAATATATTCAAATTTTGCAGTGCCAAACCAGAACTGGGTAGGAGCCATGGAAAAGGTTTGTGTACAGAAAGTGCAGAAGCACAAAAAGGAAATAATTTGATTGGCTATAGCTTAAAGCCTAGTCGACTGTGATTGGCTGTCCTTAGGGTTCAACTTCTTAACCTTGAGGCATTTGCAGATGTAGGTTTGGGTTTGCTTAAGGAGGCTGCTATAGCGTTAGAGCCACCTGAGTATAATGACCTCCTTGTTTAATTAATTTAAAAATATCTATTCATTCCACAACTTGATTGACCCTGAACGAATCACATGAAAAGGAAAATGAATAGTACCTACCCTCAGGTTGCTTATGACCAAGAACATACAAGACAATGGAAATAATTCTAAGGAAAAGTAAGCAAATGAGTAAGTTAAATACTGTGGGGTTAAATCTGGAAAGATCCTGAGTAAGAGGAAAAGTATACTGAGACTAAGGCAACTTCAGACCTCTTCCTAAGGGAAGGTTAACGCTAAGTTAGCCTTTGGGGCATTACCAAGGAAAGCCATGACTTTCCATTAGAATAAAGATCCAGAGTCATCTGACTTCCACAGTAAGTCCACCCTCCCACTGCCTAGTCCCTTCCCAATCCAGACTTGGATCAGAGTGTCTGCCTGTGGGGAGTTGCGGATGGATGCCTGTGTAGCTGATCTTTTGCTTCCGTGTTAGACTTTGATGATAAATCATTACCTTGGGAGAAATGATGACCATCCAGGAGGAAAAGCTTCCTGGCCATCGGCTATTTCAGATCTGGCATGCTGCATGCACTTAATAAACATCAAAGAAAAATAAGTGATAAAGCCCAAGAGAAAAGTTTTCTTCTTGTTTCCCTGTCCTTTTGGAGAAGGGCAGTCTAGTTTTGGTCTTATCATTTTTCCAGTATGTACTGGTGTACCTTTCCCCTCACATGTCCCAGGGTAATTCACAGCTAAATGGAATCTATAAAATTCTTGATAGATTTTCAAAGACTGTCGATACTTAACTGCTATTTGCTATTTTTCACTTGATAACCCAATATCGTAAGAAAATGAATCTCCTTTCAAAATTAAAATCATGATTAATTTTTAAAGGCAAATCAACACAATGGAAGTAACAGAGTAATGAGAAATTAATTTAGCAAGAAGATATTGAGTGCCTACTCTGTACCAGGCTTTGTGTACTAGTGATAAAGGTTCCTGATCTTCATTGAAATATGAGTTATAGGACTTTCTTTTATAACCCCCTTCTTAACTAATTCTCTTAGTTCTGGTCAGAGATTGAACCACTCTCTACTCTGCCTGTACTGAAAGTCAAGCCAATCTTCCCAGACATTAACCTCAAATAAATCCCAGCTGTCCTCTTTTGTAAGTGTGAGAATCAGCTCCCTATGTCACCTTCCCAGACGCCAAAGTTTACCATATAGAAATATATGCAATTCTGGGCTCTGCAGAATCTGCTTTTCAGAATCTACCTCAGATCCAGTGGTCAGAAGACTAAATAACTTCTCTGTCTTGCCTTTAATAGTCCTTGCTGTGACACATAGGACCCTGCACTAGCTCAAAGGCCCATCTAAAGTCATTCCTACAGAACACATCTATGGCTCCAGACCTTGGAATCTCTGCACCTCCTCCTGGCAAAGGTCCCTTTGATCAATTGGCTGACACTGGAACAGATTTACTAGTTGACCTGTAAGGCCAAGGAGGTTGGTTCTACCATTAGGTTAAGCTTGTCTCCTTCACCTTGCATTTAAAATTAGTATCTCGAGCTAGTTTCTCTTGATGGGCATTACTCTCTTGGATGCCATTCTATATCATTCTACCTCGTTTCCACGGCCAAAAGCAGATTTTCCTCCTGTTTAAAAGCTTGAGTCCCCTTTAGACCTCTCACTAAATTCCAATTTCTACTTTCAGTTTCCTTGCAAAACTAACAAGACTGGCATGCTCTCAGCCCATCTTCCCCCAGGTACTCTTTGGTAATTTATTCTTCAAGAGTTCCCTCCTCCCTCTCATCTTGCAACCCATTCCTTCAAACACAGCATAGAAGGTGACCACCGAGAATATTGTCACAATGATAGAACACTACTACCCTAGTAAATTAACCATAGCATTCCACCAGTGCAAAGAGGACAAATTTCTTCTCATGTAAATACATGAGACCTTGTCTTATTCTGTAGGGTTTTTTTTTTTTTAATATTCGTATTGTCTCTCCTCAGCTTGAACTTTTTGAAGCTAGAAATGTTCCATTAATTCTTTCAATTTTGGATGGACATGTCTAATGTTCCAGACATTATACTAGATGCTGGTAATACAGAGTAAAAACCTATCCATGAAGAGTTCTCTATCCGATAGCTTAAATAAGATACAAATAAATGATCAAAACCTAGAATATTACGGCCGTAAGAGAGGAAGTACAAGATCTGATTGTGGCCCCCATGAGAGAATGGTGGATTCTGGCTGTGTTCTTTAGCGGGCCTCATGTAACACCTTATGCTTATTAGGCTTACAAGAAATAGTTATCGGTGATGATAATATGTCATAAGTAGAAATTCACAGAAGAGAGGGGGTAGTAAATAGTCTTTCTTAGAATTGAGATAGATGTCAAGCTTCGTAATGATAAGAATGCTACTCGGTAATGGGCGGCTTTTATATTAACACTGGCAATCACTTGCTGCCGTTTGCCAAGTGCACATTATATACTGGGTACCATGCTATGTATTTTGCACAGGGCACATTATTTAATCTTGACACAATCCCTAGTGCTTGGGTATTTTTCCCTCCTTATGGATGAGAAAACAGAGGCTTATTAGTCAGACAGTAAATGGCTGAGCCAGAAATAAAACACTCTCTGTCTTCCAAATTTCTCCATTTAACCACTCTATATTTTTATCAATATAAAGATTGCAGCCAAATATGTGGAAACGTTTCCAAAACAACTACTTATTTGAAGCAATTTTACCAATGCCTTAGGACTGTTTTGACAGTTGGGATAGTCATGATGTGCTATTCAGTATTAGCAAACTTAAAATAGAATCTCTTAGGGGGGAAAACATATATCTGTATATCTATCTATGTAGATAGATATATGTCTATATAGATAGATAGATAGATAGATAGATAGAGATATATTTAGAATCATTTCCCAGCAATGTGTAATATTGAATACTTGAGTAAATTTGCATCCAGTATCCAAACTTCTCTAGGCCTTACCAGTTGTATAATGGTAAAGTGACAAACTGTAAAACCAGTGTTTAAATTCAAAACAGTACTTTAGTTCTTCATGAAGAGTTTAAAAAACATTTGTTGGAAGTACTTTCAGGGGCATTTCATCAGTCAAGATTTACACTTCATTTTAAATAAAGATCTTCTTCCTATTGGGTATTATCCTAGTCATTTACATTTCCATTTTTTTCATTTATTATTTTTGTAAATCTGTGATCAGGGCTGTTATAATAAAACCTGTAACTACTTATAACTGTTCACTGGGAACATAAGCTTACTCTCAAAGAATTAGGCTATAAACAAGGATTAGTGTCACTAAACACAATATGGTAGAATTGAGTGTTTAAAATGAGTTACAGATGTTTTAGAGACTTACAATAAAGCATGTATTTAATGAAGAATTAAGCAAATCTGGTATCCTGTTATTATTTAGTTACACTGTGAAGATTCCTTCCTTTTCTACACTCGCCTAATTTTTTTCCAAATTGCACATTAATATTAGATTGCTTTGGTATGTACTGCCTTAATCAGAAAAGCATATGAACTAAAGCCAGCTGTGGGACTGCAGAGCATCTCAAAGACGCTATAAAGGGGACGTAAACAGGACATTAAACCTCTCATTCTCTCTCTGTTTTTTATTGCCTAGCTCAGTGGTCTGTTTTATAGCCATGGTGCTCTGCCTTGCAGTCAATATTCTACCTGCAAGCTAGTCTGATTCTCCGGAAGGTAGAAAATCTTTGACTGTGGAGTTGTACACAATAGAGTCTGTTTCTTTGTTATTTTCCCCTGTCAGTCTCTCTGACATTCATTTTCCATCCTCTTTTGTCTAGCCCTTCTCTGCAAACATTCCTAAGGAAGTATATGTGTGTCAGAGATAGAAAAATATATGTGGGTCAGGGAGAGAAGGTGAGTACATTGACTCCTTAGGGGTTTGCCCTGGGTCCCCCAATGTGTGAAACAAAGGGTCACTTTTGAAAGTCATCCTGACAATCTGATGTCTGTCCATCTCTCTTCTCCCCTTCCTCTAAACTATGCCTTTCTCTCTCTTTCTTCTCAATAGTCATTTTTCTTCTTTTCATTTCTCTCCTCTCTTCAAACACATTACAGTGTGGACATTTCTTCTTTTAACAAACACTTACTGAGTGTCTGCTGTGTGCCAGATACTCTGCTGGAACTACACCAATAAAGAAGGCAGAGTCACGTCTGGAAAATATGGGAAAATGTCCATTAAGCAAATGATCCCACCAATTTTTGTAAAGTCACATGAGAGGAAAGTCCTGGAAGCAATATGTGTGTGAAGTAAGGGAGCCTTATCAGAACATAATAGTCTAACTGGGTCAGGAAAGGTTTTCCTCCTAAAGTTAACCTGATCTGATCTTGAATTCCCTTCACAAATTTCAAGTTCACAATCACTTTTCAGAATAAACAGCTTTATTTTGTTCACAAAACTAGGAATCAGCCATCTACTTTTATTGCTATATCTTACTCCCTCTTTCTGTTCCTATATTATTAATAGCCCTAAATTATTATATTCAATGGTTACCAGCATCTACCTACAGCAAATTCTCTTGGAATTACTAGGTGACCACATGTGAAAATCACCCCAAAAGAAGAAAAGCCAGTTCCTAGGCCAGGCCTCCATTCTTTAGATTCTTTAGGTAGCAGCTGTATTGACAAGTGAATGTTTACATGGCCAATCTAGCGTACCAATACTGAAGACCTGTATTTCATGCTTCTCTTTTCCTTTGTGCCTACATGGTCTAGCCTGTTTTGGTTGACTCTTGAGAACAAGATTCCACGACTCTTGGCAGCGCCTAGAGTCGTAGAGCTAAATGATAGTCATTGAACTTGAACAATTAAAAAGAAAAGTCCTGGTTACTGCTGACTCTTTCTTCTCCCTATACCCTACAGAGCTGCAATCTCCTTCTTTCCCACTTTCCATCACCTTTGTCTGGAATTAACACAAATGTTCAGTTTCAACCACTTTATTCGTTCCTCATGAACTGACCCTTCTAAAATGTGTGTGACTTCTCTGGGATATTTTTCACATCATTTCTTCACTTATACATCTCATAAGTGTGTAATGACGGTCAAATACGTGAGCAAGTGTCAGAACGCAAACTGGACTGGTCAGACCAGGCAGTTTGGGGGTGGGGATTGAGATCTCAATTTAATGTCTGCCGTTACCTCATTCTATCTTTTGATGGGTTAGGAAACCGTTTTGTGTTTCACATGATGGTACTTTGGAGATGAACAAGTCCCAACTTTTCATTTTAAGGATGTGAAAACTGAAGCCCAGAGAGGTTGTGTGACTTGTTGAGAGTCAAACAGAGAACCAGTTCATCTTTCTCACAGTTATGCACCTTATCGGTAAGTTGAGAAGATTGAAATTGTTATTGGGTCATCCTTCAACTCTAAAAATCTATGATTCTGAACTCTACAGCAAACTCTCCAGATCCCAAGGGAACAAAGTACTGCCGAGTGGCGTGCTCAGTCATCAGCCACGTAGAATTATTTCTATGTCTACTATTCGTCTTTTAGTGAATGTTTCCCTTGCAAAGGACTGCATTACTTTTATTAATTGAATTAATTGAATTTTTATGAGCTAAACCTCTTAGCTCATCCCTTCCTGAACAACAAAGAATAGAAAAACTTTCTTGTCTCCAAAATCAAGTTGTTCTAAAAACCACAGCATCAAAACTCAGTAAACCTGCACTTCACCAATGTTTGTATAAATCCACCAGCAGAACCTGAGTAGCTTAAGTAGATTGTAAAGTTGAAGGGATCTTTGTTGGGAGGTTTGTTGTCATTTCCCTACATTTTTTTTCCAATCCTACTTCAAATTTTGGTGGAGCAGCTCTTAGAACTGCTGCCAGTAGAGCACGAAGGAGACAATTCTGCTCACAATCTAAACCATTAAAGTAACAAGTTTTCATCAAAACTGATTCCCTCTCTTTCAGACTTACATAGTAGGAAATATTCTTATACTCTCTATATGCCTTTTAGAAGCCTCAAATAGAGTTTGTAAAATGTATTTTCTCCACCTATTAAAAAAATAATAAAAATGATCATCTTATTCACCATTTACTTTATAGTCTTCCCCTCAGCAATATAGAGGAGTTATATATATCCAATATTTAATTAATATTGAATTGCAGAGTGTAGTTTTTTCCTAATATAACACCATCTCTAAAAATTTAATCTTTTTTTTTTTTTGCTTTTTGCATCTTATTTTGTTAACCTTAGATAATGTCTAATATTATTGTACTTAGATTGTCTTTTAAACTAAATTTTTCTTTAGTCATTTGGTTTTTCCCACAGGACTTTGAAGGTAAAGGCTTGCTACAGCCAGAACCTCTGGTCTTTACATAATAGAAGGAAGTTCTGAATGAGTCAGAGGCTACCTGGAGGAATTTTTGTCTTCTAGAACTAAGTCTATGTAATTCTACTTTGAGAGCTTGTTGGTTAGTTTGTTTATTATTATCTGTAAAGTGTTTGTATTTATTTTTTACTTCAGAGCCTGAAATGGTTTCCTTTTTTTTTAAACATCTTTATGGGAGTATAATTGCTTTACAATGGTGTGTTAGTTTCTGTTTTATAACAAAGTGAATCAGCTATACATATACATATATCCCCATATCTCGGCCCTCTTGTGTCTCCCTCCCACCCCAGCTACATGTAAAAGAATGAAGTTAGAACACTCCCTAACACCATACACAAAAATAAACTCAAAATGGATTAAAGACCTATATGTAAGGCCAGATACTATTAAACTCTTAGAGGAAAACATAGGCAGAACACTCCATGACATAAATCACAGCAAGATCCTTTTTGACCCACCTCCTAGAGAAATGGAAATAAAAACAAAAATAAACAAATGGGAGCTAATGAAACTTAAAAGCTTTTGCACAGCAAAGGAAACCATAAACAAGACGAAAAGACAGCCCTCAGAATGGGAGAAAATATTTGCAAATGAAGCAACTGACAAAGGATTAATCTCCAAAATTTACAGGCAGTTCATGTAGCTCAATATCTGAAATCATTTCCTTTTAAAAAACTATTTAAGGGCTTCCCTGGTGGCGCAGTGGTTGCGAGTCCGCCTGCCGATGCAGGGGACGTGGGTTCGTGCCCCGGTCCGGGAGGATGCCGCGTGCCGCGGAGCGGCTGGGCCCGTGAGCCATGGCTGCTGGGCCTGCGCGTCCGTCCGGAGCCTGTGCTCCGCGGCGGGAGAGGCCACAGCGGTGAGAGGCCCGCGTACCGCAAAAGAAAAAAAAACTATTTAAATTTTTTTCATTTGCACTCCTAGATCAACCATCCCTCTTATACCCTGTTTTATTTTTTTCTGACTTTTTATTGTGATGAAAAATTTTATTATGTGACATTATAATTTATCTGTCTTGGCTCTTCCTTACACTTAAGCTCTGTAGTTTTCAGCATCCCTTGTTTATTACTATAGTTGTTCAATTTACAAAATTTTCAGTAAACAAGCTTACTTTCACATTCAGTGAGATTTAAAAAGATACTCTTGTTTCTTAACATTTTTTCCTATACTTTAGAATCAGTTGATGTGCTATCTAACCTAAAAGGATAGCATATAATTTAGTGATTAAGAGCTTTGGAATTAGACTAGCATTCAAATTCCAACTCAGAGACATACTAGCTGTATAACCTTTGGCAAGTTACACTTTAAACTCTCTCAAAGAGTCAGTTTTGCATCTATAAAATCGTGGTAATAATAGCTAGTTATTAAAATCAAATTTAATTCAAAGATAAAATAATATTGGAAAGTATTTAGCTGATATTTGGCACAGAGTAAGAGTTGGGTAATGATTTTGGTTGTTTTTATTATTAACCAGTAAGCTAAGCCTAGTAGGAATAATTGTCATTAACTATGCCTATTATTCACGAACTAGCATGCAATTTCCACTTAATAGCAGTGATGTTAAACTGATGTATATTAAAATATGTCAGAGTGGCATCTGATATATATTGGGTGCAAGTGTATATATGGAAACTTATCTATAGTTACTTCCACTGAAGTATAAACAAGTTTTCGTACCCACAAAATTGCACTTATTTTTAGGGCACTGGTGTCAACAGCCACCTCTTCAAAGAAATTATTGCTTTTGATCCATTTAGTAGCTTGATCCCAGCTGCATAAAAATAGACTTGCAGTATTTCATTTTTCTACAGACTGCTGATGGCTGCATTCCATAACTTAAGAAATCTGTCAAGAGGAAGCCTCTGAAACTCAAAAGCTTTTACAGAAACTTGTTGCATTCGCTAGCATTCAAGCTGGAATTATTTGCAATTCACAAAATATGGATTTTAAAAACATTGCCTCAATATATTGAATATGATCCTTGACTCTACATTAGATATTGACTGTAACAATTTTCATATCATAAAGGTTACCATGCAATCAGTAATTACATAGTTTTAGGATGATTTTAATATTTTCTCTTTGGTCAAATGGGGTCAGTTACTCAAATAAAGAGAATATGCCCAGGAATACTGTGTGTATGTGGGTGTCGCAGTGGGTAATAGCAGCCTCAGCAAAAACTCTTAGTTACAATAGTGAGTGCCTTGACCATTTCGCAAAAATTCTCCAACTCTCACACTCACGTCTATGAGTTTATTTATACGAGTTGGAAGTTCTGTGTGAGAGTTTGGTGCGTTCTTATTACTGTTTAACTCTAATCACAGAACATATCAATCACAATAAAGAGAACAGGTAGGTAAAGATAATCCAAATGAATCTATCCCCCAGTTCTAACATTTATCTAAGAGATTAATACTGTTTTATCTGTAACTTCAACCCCTTCCACTTCTATCCTCTGACCGGATTGTTTTGAAGCAAATCCAGGACATTGCCTCATTCACCTGCAGATACTTTAATATGAATTTTTAAAACATATGGAAAAAAACCAAGCAGAAAAACTATGACCACAGTAACTTTGGTGCTATTTTGATAAGGACATTATAGCCATGACCTAGAAATGTCTTGAGTACTGTTCTTCTGGGACTCCCTACTCTCCCAGGATTCTCAGAGAACAACACAAAATGTGTGCCTAAATTCCTTCCATGCAGAACTCTCTAGAAAATGTAATTAAAGCACCCAACATGAACTTGAAGCCAAAGCGAAATCTCCCTCACAAATCTGAATCTTTATCACTATCATTCTTAGATCTTTCTGAAAGTGAGAATATGGGGGCTGGGGAAGGAATGAGTTTACTTAGCCATCTACTGCTAGGAGTAGAAGAGGAATATCAACAATTTCCAGCCTGATCTTAGAGCCTTCATCTACCTAAATCTGAGGCCAAAAAACAAAAACCAAAAAAAAAACCTGTGGCCTAACCTAACTCCTCCGTAGGGTATGCTGTGACTCACCAGGACCCAGGCACAGGAGTGTCAATCATAAAGGAGAATGTATACTCACACGTCTCACTACCCAAGAGTACACACTCATGCTTGTTAAGGTATTAAAACATAAAGTAGAGAACTGATAGAAATTTGGTTAATTGGATCAGTGTGGTACAGTCATTCCCCAAATGTGTTTTAGGCAACATTGGTGTTGTGGGACGCTAAAAGGTGTCTTTAAAAGGGGTGGGTCTTGGAGTCTGAAATGTGTAATTTGAAGTGGGGATCACGAAGAAGCAGATGTGATAGGGGATGTTTTTGAAATGTATTTAGCTGTTGGTCTTTTATCTTCAGTGAGCATCTGTTAGGATTAGTGTTCCTCTTAACAGTCTTTGGGGAATGTTGATGTAGAAAATCAATATCGGGATGGGGAAAGAGACTGAATTTTTCATTTTGTCCATTTACTAGGTTTAAATTATTTGTGTGATTGTTGCTACATTGTTGAAGTTTGGGCTGTGAGTATACATTGCAAGGAAGTGGTTTTGGAACTTTTAAATCAAATAAATCTGACAGTAATTTTTCTGACACTTGAAATGGAAAACCTTTATATTCTAAGTCATCCTTCCTCTACTCATTTTATAAATCTGAGGTAGTCCATTCTTTGTTTCTGACTTAACCTGTGGAAAAAATGCCAGATTTTTCATATAAAATAAGAATGTATAATGTTTCTCTTTTGGAAATTTCAGGTGCTTTATTTATGTGAACCCCATTACTATTAAATTTGGAAATATAACTATCTAGAGTTGGGTGTAAATGGGCAAGTTCATGCCCTTTGCTCTGTTGCATTTCAGATGGGAAACTTCTGGAAAAGTCATTAACCCCTGATCTTCCCAGTTACACAGTAAAATACTATGATCCTCCCAGCAAAAAAAAAAAAAAAAGAAAAGAAAAAGAAAGGCAGAATATGCGCCAGAGATAGTCTAGTCATAGATTAATCAGGTCACAAGTGGGACATTGTTTTCAGTTTTTGGTTACATATTTATTAAAGAATATTGACACACTGAAATGTGTTTCTTCCAGCTCTAAATGGCTGTGAGTCTAGAATAGCAGCTTTGAGGCTGTTCAGATCAGAGAAGCATAGATTCTAGGGAATATAACTGTTATTTTCAAATATTTGAAAGGCATTCTGAGTAAGCAAAAAATGGCTTTTTTTTTGTGGCTGTGAAAGGCAGTACTTGGACCTTTGTGAGAAAATATAGAAAGGAAAGCGTACAGAGATATGAATCCCTTTCTAATAATTAGAGCTTTGAACACTGCTAACATGAGAGGTGGTAAGTTGTTAGCTCTCTGAAGATCCCAGGTAGAAGTTGCATGCTCTCCACCAGAAATATTACCTAAAATAGTATTGACTGGAAGTTTGGGTTTCATGACCTTCAACTCTGTTCTTCTTTAGTTTCTACAAATATTTTATAAATTACAGTTCTAGCAGTAACTATTCCAACTACGTTGAGGAACATTTTGAGAGTCTGATAAAATTATGGATCCTGTCTCCACAAAAATGCACAGATGCACACAAAAACTTTGCACATAATTTTTAAGATTCTTGGTCTCCTTGAAGCTTATTTATACATCCCAGGAAAAGAATCTGATCTTTAATTTAATTAACTTTGCAATTCTGAGTAATCACTTAACCCATCTAGGCCACAGAATCCTCATAATTAATGTGTAGTGATGAGAGATCTTTAACGTAGAGAGATCTTTCCATTCTTATACACACACGCACACACACACACATGTGTATATTTGATGTTCTGTTAGAAAGCAGTTCTTGAGTATAAGACCCATCCTCAGTAGGACAAAATGGAAATGGAAAGCAGGGGTCTTCTCACAATTTGAAAAATTGAATCCTAGCGAATAGAGGCAATAAAGCCTCATTTCCCTATTGGTTTAGACATAAACATGTTCTCAAGTCTTGATTTCCAATTTTAATTTTTGTCTATTTGTAATAATAAAACAAGAGCACAGAAGGTCTGTGTGGGAGTTAGACCTGAGTGAAAGATGAGGAATGCCTCTTGCAGTACAAGACAATTGGAAGGCATGAGTGACTGGGTGAGTCCATCTTACAGCTCATTAGCACTGCCCTTAATTGGCAGAGATCATTGCTGAGTTTATCCATATGAAGTAATTATACACACATACATGTGCATATAGAAATGGAAATGATTTCCTTTAAATCGGTTTTAGGAGGAGAGATAGAGACCAACATTTCCTTACTATTATAATACAGGTTTGTTTTATGCTAGCCCTTCAAAATGTGGTCTATCTTCAATTCACACAAGACTGTCTTTTTTTTTAATTTATTTTTTATTGAAGTATAGTTGAATTACAGTGTTGTGTTCATTCCTGCTGTACAGCAAAGTGATTCAGTTATACATATATATACATTCTTTTTCATATTCTTTTCCATTATAGTTTATCACAGGAAGACTGTCTTTAGTAATTTCAAAAATACCATAGGGGATAATTCTGTGTTAGTAAGTGTAGAGCAAAGGAATTAAGTAGAAAAAATTAAGTAGAAACTTCATTAGCTCTTTTGAATTCCAGTCCATCAAAGTAAAGAAGTTTTTGGAATAACCTCCTGTTCTGTCCCTCCCAACCATAATCTCGTCTCCCCCCCTCCCCCCACCCCGTCCCTCCTCCTTCACCTTTCTCTTTTTCCTTCTTATAATATCTTATTTATGGTGCATTGTAGGAAGTGCCTAGTGCTATAGAAAAAAATTTAAAAGGAGATACAAAGAACCATCTGGGCAAGACATCAACCCTCAGGGCATTTACTATCTAGTGGCTGACAGAGGACACACTGAGCAAATCAGCATTTCTTTGTTTCTCATAAACACATATGGACATGCCAGAAAGCATTATCTTAACAGCAGTACCAGACATTTACAAGCACCTGCTCTGTGCAAGGCCTTAGGCTAGCAAATATTTGAGACACTAGCGTTGTCCAGTCTTTTGTTACGAATGCAGATTCCTGAGCACATCCTCAGAAATTCAGTAAGTCCAGGGTGAAGTACAACTTTAAACCGTGGTTTCACATGAAAGTGCTGTGCGTAATTGGCAGACTGCCTTTTGAAAGGAACACCTGCTAATGAAATGCAGAACCAGAAAATCATGAGACATTGGCCCTACCCTCATGCGGCTGCAGTCTAGCTGTAGAGATAGTCTGTACACACAGAGAGGAAAAACTATATGGTGGCTAAGCTCATGATAAAATCATGGCTGAAATTGTGGAAGAGGTAGAAATTGAGGACAGTCTTCAATAACTAGAATAAATAAATACCTTTTATCAAGAGATATGTTTATCTTTGCCTGTTAACCATGGCTATTATTCATTTTATACCTTTCTTTTGGTCTTTTATCTGCATTCTCTAATTTGCTCAGTTCGTATGACCTCCTCTGTGTTGTGATTTTAGGATCCTCCCCTACCTCTCCTCCTCTCTGACACTGGGAGACTAAGACCATGATTAGTCTGTGTACTTTTAGGAAACATCAGAGCTCACAGAGATGAGTAGGAAGGAATGCTGGTCACCACTTCTAATAGCAACCCGTGGGAGTTGTGGTTCAGTGGTTGTTTCAGTATCACCTCCTATAGAAATGCCAGTTTGCTTCAGATATGTGAATGTTTGAGACTATAGGGAATGTTGTGGAGGGGAATTATAGTCAGAAATCATACAGAACTTCAAAACCTGGCTACTGTTTCAGATGAAGAGTACCTAAGGTAGTTGTGCATCAATTCTACCAGAAGACAGAAGACAGGTAACATCATGCTATTTAAATTTATTTAAGCCTATGTATTTGGAATTGTAGAATTTGTTTAACCTCCTGTAACATCTGCCCAGGTGATTTCTAATTGAGCACAGATAAAACTCTTTATGCTTATTATCAAATAGAGTGCACATAATAAACTTAGCCAGAAGTGGATAATTTGGTTAGTACAGTCTAATTGCAACAGAGTCCAATGGAAAATACATAGAATATACATAATATACAGTAAGTTATTGTATGCATTTGTTTGGTTTATTTCACATCTGCCCTTTTACTCTGTGTCTGCTGTTGCTATGATTAGTTCACCACCCACCTTTTTCTCAGATCATTTTGACCTTGCCCTTCTATACTCTCCAGAGAGGTCTCCTCTCTTCCCTTGTTTTAGACTATTTATTTTTAGGCTTCCAAACTGGTGGCCATAACTTCTCAGTTTCTTAGTGTTAGAATTATTTTATTTGTCTTACATGTGTTATGGTACTTCTCTCCTGCACCCCTTCCTGAAGAGCATGGAATACATTTCCCTGGAGCTAAGGACATATGATTGAAGATATATAAAATAATAAATATGTCTACTTTCCTGTGGATAGTTGCTTAGCTCCTCAAGAAGGTACTTGGGGATGAGTTACTTTCCCAGCCAGGGTAACAGCCATATACATCAGAGGGTAGCCTTTGTGCTTCTCCTCGACAGCTCTTGCGTAAGAACCTACTTTCAGTTTCCTTGGCTGACAATTAGACCTAAAGCTCTCTTTATTATTTCTCACAAGCTCCATCATTTTTTTATCTGAGGACATGTCCACAGGCAAGATCTCAGGACAGGAGAATAAATCAGAAATTACTTTGTGGAAATGCACATTAGTTCCAAATCCCCTTCTAGTTTCTAGAAGGTTCTTTCTGGAACCTTCAGTTCACATACGTTAGTGCTCAAATCTGCTTCTTTATTAATATATTTCCACCTATCGGCTCTTCCTCTAGCTGCAAAGCCAATAAAGCATACCTATGGCTTTTCTGAGCATCTGGTCATTCTTCTTTTTGTCAATGTATCTTTTAAAACAGGGAAGCCAGCATGTCAAACAATACTCTGTATGTGTCTTATGTAAAGTGCAGAAAAATGAACTGCATATTACAATTCAATTCAGGCAATTTTTCTAACAGTTGCATCAAACTGTTGTCTATGATTACATTTTTGTCCAGTGAAAATCTCGTGGTACTTTTTTACACTAAAAACTGCAGAATCCGTTCTCCCTCATCCTGTGCTTATGCTATTGATTTTCTCAAACCTACATGCAAGACCTTACATTTATGCATGTTAATTTTTCCTACTTTGAAGCATATGGTAGTCTGATGAAGAGGATGCCCTGCCAGTTGAAAATGTGTTTTATGAGCTCTACAATAACTTAAACAATCTTCACTCCTCTGTGGGACCTTCTGGATTCTTCCTAAATTTATTTATTTGCATTTGCATAAATAACATGTACACAGAAGTAAGAAGAAAATCCAGCTTTAAATTCTTATCTGAGACTTTGAGGACTGTAGGAAGAATGACCAAGACATTGTTTGGTAGGTAGGCGATATAACTGTCAATCTTACGCCACAGTGGTTTTCTGGCTGCCCAAGTCAACAACTTGTTGCTTCTATGCATTTAATCATGGTGTGGTGACCAAGAGTTAGGGCAATTGAAACTCTTCAGTCAGACAGGTAATTGCATGTGTACATCAAAGTTAATAGTGGCCTTCCAGAATGGTAGAATATTAAATGCAAGGGATGTTTAGATCAATATTTGTTTCTTAAAAACTTTATAAACAGCATCTGCCCAATAGGTGGTAAGCACCTGGTCGATAAGCGTGTCTGAATTGTGCACAGTGCTGCTTTGAAGCCCTTTGAGTATGAAACTATATTAACTGACGTAAGAATACTTATTCAGCTCCAATTCAATCCCATTGACAGGGCAGTTTCTAAAAGTCACAAGGGACATATCATCCTTTCATGGACTTCAGGAGAGGATTGGGATCAGCCCAGTTCAAGATAAGGAGGCGATAACCTCAAAGACTCCTTTCCTCAACTAGAACCAAGTCCCCAAATGTTTATTTCTGGATGAGCTCAGGGCCTGGTACACATCCTGCTGTAGAGTAGGTACTCAATGAATATTTGTTAGATAAATAAATTATTTGATACTTTAATGAATAACTGGACAAATAAATGTGTATCGGCTGTACCTGCTCACACTTAGGTATATACCCCAGGAAGATGAGTTTATTATAATAAGCCCACTTCAGAGACCCACCTGATTGAGAGTGTGTCTTTGGCAGGTTCTAATTCCTTATCTCTAGAAAATAGAATGTTCTCTTCCTTTTCCCTGGCATGCTTAGGGAGGACAAAGAGAGAACACTTCCCTTCAGTGCCATAACATTCTTTACTCAAAGGCATTTTCTTCCTGTTCAAGGGCCTTGGATAGCTTTATTTCCCAATTATTATCTTTAATAGGTGCCTGTATTAAAGCAACTGCCTTAACTTTCTAAAATGCATGTGGTTCTGGAGGAAACCAAAGCATATCCTGACTCATTAAAATCACAGTTCTGGACAGTATGTTACTGACTGTCCTTAAGGATAAATGTCTCCCCCAGAGCCCAAGATTGCTAACTTGCTCACCTAAGTAATCATCCTTCCCAGAAATTAGTTATATATTAGGTATGTATTTAGCTTCCCCAAACTGATAACCTGACTTACATTGGATTAAACAGAAGATCGTTTACGTTTCAAATTTAATAAGAAGCTCAGAGGTAGGTGATGCAAGGCTAGTGTAACTCCAGTAGGCAAATGTCAAATATTTAGACTCCTTCTATCCTCTTGCTTCTCCATTCTTAGAGTATGATTTTGACCTCATGGTCTCAGAGTGGGCATCTTCCATACACACTGATTCTGCATTTTGGACAAGAGGAATAAGGTTTTGTGGCAGAAAGCCTGAAGGGCTTTGTAGAAAACCTTTTCCAAGGACTTCCATTTACATTTCCTCAAAATTAACTGGGTCACAAGGGTACTCTGACTGTAGGGGAGTTGGGAAGGCAAGTATTTTTAGTGGGGCATATTGCCCTTCTATGTACTTCATCCCTCCCTACCCCAAAAAACAATTTGTTCAATTTGCCGGGAAGAAGGCAAAGTAGATATTGAGTACAAATTAGAAGTATCTGCTACAACTGCCTTTCTAGGTTGATAGCTTGATCCATTATCTAAGGACTGGGCTGCCCCTAAAAAACTACAGTGACTAAAGTCACCGATTTTTAACATGAATATTGGTATTCCCATATAGTTACCACCCAGTAAGTCATGGGAAACTATTGGATTCTTTAGAGCCAGATCTGTGTCTCATTACAAATCATATAATTTTTATGCTATTTTTTTTTTAAATCTGGGGAATTGTAACCTATTTTCCATTCTTGACCTGTTAGCAATCCAAGTCTTGATTTTTTTTCTTTAATTCCCAGTCCTGGAAACCCAGTGGGTTCAAACTTCATTTGCCCAGCTAACCTGTTTTTAATCGTTCTATTACTGGATTGAGGAATTTAAACTGGATGAAAATAATATCATTCATTGCTCCAAATTCTACTTATCTCAGCCATACTGAACAACTTCACACTTCTTCCAAAACTGTTTGATTGTAACAGTCAAATTTTATTCTGCTGGGTTATAGATCTGTACTCTTCTAATTTGGTTTCTGTGTATAGTTCCTTATTCCCTTTAATTTTCACAATACAGTAGATTATTCCACCAAAATTAGAAAATACTACTCCAGTTATATATAAAACAAGAAATATGTATATTTGCTCTTAATGTCTCTGTAGGCTATTGAGTTCAAAAATGCCTTAGCATCACTATTTTGACAAAGTGGGGAAAAAAAGGACAATTAAAATAAAAGCTAGAGCTAACCACTAACCAACCACCATACCTCAGGTGTCTGTTAACAGTATGAAGTATGGGATTCTAGGCAAACCGGATAACTGAGGAATAAGTTGAAATAAATTATAAGGTTTTGTCACAACGCTTCTATTTAGCTATGGGGGCTTTTTGTTCTTAATTATCTGACATAACAGTCTTCTGCATAGAAAATGTGCAACTTCCTTAAACGTGCCTCATATCAGCAGTAAACCTTTTAAAAAAAATGGGCTGTGAAAACAGGCTCATGATTTTCCTTCCCCCCATTTTATACATATAAGTATTATTTGCCTTTATTATTTAAGAGTATGCTTTACTCCTTCTTGAATGTAAATACATTTTAAATTGATTAAGATTTTCACATGATATTCCGGAGCACAGTTTTATGCTACAGATTTTCTCAAATCTGAATGTAATACTGACTGATGGCAGTGGTTAATATTGTTGTGAACCTAAAAAGGAAAGCAAACGTTTCAGCAAAGCTGAAATTTACATAGTTGTCAATTTTCTAATACTAGCAAATGTGAGCTGCTTCAAAATAAAAATCACCTATATTTTGCCTAAAGAAAGAAAAGAAAAAAGCCTCACATTTCAGTTTGAAGTCATCCTTGTTAAGCTAATTATCTTTAGCTGTGTAGCCGTTTAGTTTATTTTTTATTTTTTTTATGCTGTGTGAAGGGTTGCTCAAGGCTGTAAACATAAATGAGGGCTTTTTTATACCTCTTCTATTGATTGGTTGAGAGGGTTTGTGTTTGGGGATTCTCTTGCAGTTCCTCTAGAGACTATATTTATGTAAATTGAAAAAAATCAGTATTACTTGAAAAAATAACCAAAACTGTGATTTAACAGTACAAAAGAGGGTACTGTCTAATCCCTCAAGTAGGAAATTGCTTTTCTTCATGATCCATTGCTTTCATACTGTTTCTGGCTCCTACTGCTGAAGGAGAAAAGACCCACCTTTACTCTCCTTTTACTGTGTCTGTTTTCTGGCCTCTGAAGTAAATAATATGCTTATGTGGCAGTAAGTAATCATTGAAATGAGTAAATTTCAATAATAATAGTAAAATGCATGACTGATAAGATCTTCAAGTCTCAGTTGGACAACCGTGATTATACCAAAGCAGGAGATAATTTATATGGGAACCTGAAATGAGAAATTAAGAATGTGGCACAGTGTAGCGATGAGGATATGACTTCTCTGTGGCTCGTCTACATGCTACCGTAAATGTTAGATGGAACGAGATATCACATGATCCCAAACTGATGATTTTCTGAAGTAGGTAGGTGTTTCTGCATGATGCTTTGAATTTTTTCTTTGCCAAATGACAAATCAAAATGTTGCCAATCAGAAAGGATACTGATTGTGTTTGTAGCTCCTCTTCCATTGGCCAGTAAAGTATCCAGTTCTCATCAGAATTTAAGTTGCTGTTTGCTACGCTAGGAGGTAGCATTATTTTAAAGCAAACCACTGTGAATTGGACTAACACATTTCTGTTGTCAATATCTGGCTAAATTTCATTAATGAGTGACATTTTACATAGCACAGAAAATTGCACACTATTATATATCTCCATTCTTAAAAATTAGAACAGCAAACCTGGTTTTAATTATTTAAGGATAATGGTAGATGAGACATTTGTTCTGTCCATTTGGATATAAAACATTCCCTTAAGTCTAGAAATGTTTCTTGTATCTCTTTGATTAGGTGCTTAAAGCAATCTGAGGGTAAACTATTTCATTTGAAAATAATATAAAGGCAATTATCAGGTATGCATTTTAAAACTCATCAGATAGGCTTTGTTTTAATACCTATCACATGTTAAATATTGAAGACCACACCATTTTCATTATGCCTAATGAAAACTTCATTAGGAAGACATTAGTAGATTAATTCCACTTGCTGGGTGGTTTATTTTATTTAGAATGCAATAAGGTAAGTTCATTAGTTTGCAGACATAATGTTTTCTCCTGTACCTCAACGCAACTAGGAACAACTCCACAGAGGTCTACAGATCTACTAACACCTGTCAAGATAAACATACAGGTCTCTGGGGGAATCATCACAGCAACAGGACAGAGAAAACCTGAGGAAAGTAATTCTTTTGTGAGAGAAAAAGACAGTTGAAAAAAAACTGATTGATAATTTTTGGAAATGCCTCTCAGAGGTCATATCTTTTTATACGAGTATCAAAAAATATATTCTATCTTTTAAATAAATGTTTTGGAGCATATACTACACATTTTGAAATAAAGATAAATACTCTAAGAGATTTGAACTATATGGAATGATCATTCAATTTGAATTGAGCCACTGGAAGTTTTTCCAAAACCTATAGCTAAGTCTCTCATCCATCCCAGAACAGGTATATTAGATTATAAGTTCTGCTACAGTGATATTATTTGAATGGTTATAGTTAAAATGGTGCCAGTATTTCCATTATAAAACCCTATTTTCAAGGATTTATAAGTTGGCTATAAATGTTTGCTCTGCAATTCAACTTGGCAGCAAGCATCTTTGCTTGGCGGTGTTTTATTTTCCTTTTACATAGTATGGGAAAGAAAGACATCTGTTTATAACCTGAGTAGGAAAATACGACAATGAATTCCCTTATTCTTCATCACCAGTTGTTTAGCATTCGAATCAAAGTTCAGCTTAAATTTGTTATATATTTTAGGCAATGAAAGAGCTAACCAAAAGCCTGCAAGGATAAATTGAAGAGGGGAGGGTGGATTTCTTTTGTTTGTTGGTTTGGGTTATTTTAAATTCCTAAACATGGATATAGATTTAACCACTTATCCTGACACTCATACAGCACAAAAATAATATAAATATACTATTACATACCCCGGGCATTTTTTTTTTTAAGGTATTTGTGATAGTCTATACTTGAGAAACTGGAGGAGTTCAGAAAATTTTCCAACAATTTGGTAGAGGAATGAATGGGATAGTAAGAGACCTAGGTAGGAGAAAAGATCATTTTTACAGAGGGAATTGCATGGGCAGTGGCAAAAGAAGTGAAAAAATGCAGTGTATTTAGGGAAGAGAAGTTCATGTTGCTGGAGCCTAGGATGTTTGTGGGGTAAGTGGCAGAAGTTGAGGTAAAGATAAGACAGGAGAGGCAGGATCGAGACAAATTTTGAACGGCTTAGTATGCCATGGTAAAGAAATGGTTAATATGCCTTTTACTTACCTGGAAAAGGGATCTTTGTAGTGGGATAGTCACACTAACTTCAAAATATCACTCTGACAAAATGTGTAACCTAATATATTTGTCCTGAATTGGATGGGGATTAAATTATAGATCCCAGATAAACCTATTTAGAGATTCAGTCCAAATTGCATGATTAAATTCCTTTCAGTGAATTCAAATGGCAACATATGCTACAGAACATAGATCCATAAAGATAGATTGAATTGGTTTATATGCTGTAAGTGCTCCGGCATTCAGGAAATTGAACTCATGGTATGGGCGTGACGTCTGGTTCTGGATTTGAATATCTGTATTTACTAGGGAATTTGCAAATTATATCTCAGTTTTTATATCACCCTAACTTGCCTTATAGTTGTCCTTCCAACTCTAGTTCCACTTTCAATGATCCCATTTTGCTTTCTTTTTCAGTGGCGTGTATATATGATAGACTGTGCTGGTGAATGCAGGTGACAGATCCCAGGTTGTCAGTTTTTGTCACTGATCTTTCCTGTAGCTGATGCTGGTCAGACTGAAGACCTGATATGCCAGGACCTGAAAGGGACTTTTTTTTTTCTTTTTTTAAATGGTGCCTGGCTATTTGGATGGCCAGTATTAGGTTTTATATGGAAACAAGCATCCTCACCTGCATACGGCCACGTGGCTGATAAGTTAGTAAGGTCAGATTTGAACCCTAATACGGTGCCTTCAGTCCTGTAGGAGCTCAGTCCTGCCTCTAGCCACTGGCCAGGCTAACTGAAGAAGAGCACACATTCAAAAGATGAGAAGGAGAAGAAAATAGCTTTTTCTAAGTAGAATAAAAGGAATTTATAGTTTCATGTTGTGAAATGAGAACATATAGGTTTATATGCTGGACATCTTGAAGTCTTTAAAGAATGCTTTAAAGAAGAGATCTGAGAACAGCACTGCTGTCTATGTTTAGAATACACAGCCAAAGAGGCGAGGTCATTGGTAAGGAGTTTAATTAGAAAGCCCTCCCTGTGTTGGTTAATAAAACCCATGTTAGAGACGTTGACATTCAGACAGAGCAGTGGTTCTGAAAATCTAGTTCCTCTGGGCCAGCAGTATGAGCATTACCTGGGAACTTGTTAAAAAAAACAAATTATCAGGCCCCTCTACAAATCATGGGAATCAAAAGCAAAGCAGTCTATGATTTAAGAAGCTGTTCTAGTGATTCTCGGGCACGCTAAAGTTTGAGGATTTAGAGTAACAGAGAATTGGAGAGGTGGCCGAACTTGACTGAGTGGGAAGAGTCTGAAATAGGGCTAAATTAAAAATCACATTACAGCTCATTATCAGTATGTCTTTAGCAGCTATCTAAAATATGTACCTGTGAGTAAATGACAATAACTTATATTTAGTGATTAATATATTTTACACAGTGTTATAATCATTTTACAGATGAGAAAATGGGGGCAAGGGTCCATGAAACACAGTGTCACATGAATAATAACTATGGGCTCAGATTCAAACTCACAGTCCGGCACTCGAACTGCATGTTTTCCCTCTACACTATGAACTCATTCACATCAAATGGCATGAACCTAGGGAAGAGTTTGTCAGCAATACAAGTACGTCTAAATAACTATACAAACAGTATAAGATGCTAGTGACCAAAAGATAGCATATGATTGGGTGGTACCAAAGCAATGCCCACAACACTTCAAGATGCAGTTAATAATGAAATTTCTATGACCCAGCCTTGGTGCTTAGGCAACAAATTTTATGTAGGATGTCATAAATGAACTTTTTATTAAAAGGGGCAAGAGAAGAGATAGCATAAAACAGGGGTTCGCTGTTAGGAACCGGGCCGCACAGCAGGAGGTGAGTGGCAGGCGAGTAAAGCTTCACCTGTATTTACAGCTGCTCCCATCGCTCACATTACCGCCTGAGCTCCGCCTCCTGTCAGATGAGCAGCAGCATTAGATTCTCATAGGAGCGCGAACCCTACTGTGAACTGCGCATGTGAGGGATCTATAGGTTGTGTGCTCCTTATGAGAATCTAATGCCTGATGATCTGAGGTGGAGCTGAGGCAATGATGCCAGCGCTGGGGAGCGGCTGCAAATACAGATAATCATTAGCAGAGAGGTTTGACTGCACAGAGACTGTAATAAGTCAATTGCTTGCAGACTCATATCAAAACCCTATCAGTGAGTGGCAACTGACAATTGAGCTGCATCTTACAGAATAGACTGGACATATGCAACACACTTTGGGTGTCACTGTGTCACATCACCCCCAGATGGGATTATCGAGTTGCAGGAAAACAACCTCAGGGCTCCCACTGGTTCTGCACTGTGGTGAGTTGTATAATTATTTCATTATATGTTACAATGTAATAATAATAGAAATAAAGTGCACAATAAATATAATGCGCTTGAATCATCCCAAAACCATCCCCCCACCCCACCGTCCGTGGAGAAATTGTCTTCCACAAAACAGGTCCCTGGTGCCAAAAAGGTTGGGGACCACTGGCATAAAATACTTCAGTCCTAAACACAACTAACTGTGACTGAATAAATCTATTCGTATTTCAGAAATCAAACTGCAAGCTTTAATTTCTTTTGAGTGAATTGGGCATCATGTTGGCTCATGTTGGGTTCCCGCTACTCTCCCTCAGTGTGGAGGTTCTAGGTAATAGGTACATTGACTGAATTTCCCAGTCTACATCTATGACTGGACTATGGGTGGTAGAGGATAAAAGTTCACTTCCAGTTAAGTAAATGCTTCATAAATAAATCTGACTTTTTGGTAACATTATTACTTCTGTGGGCCTCAGGTTTATCACCCGAAGAGATTGTACTACAAAATCTCCAGGAATGCTTTTAGCCCTGGCATCTGTTCTTTCTTTTCTTTTCTTTCTTTTCCTCCCTCTCTCCCTCCCCCCCTCCTCCATTTCTTCCTCCCCACTCCTTTCCTTCCTCCCTTTCTTTCTTTCTTTCCTTCTTTCTTTTTCTTTCTTTCTTTCTTTCTTTCTTTCTTTCTTTCTTTCTTTCTTTCTTTCTTTCTTTCTTTCTTTCTTTC